>NC_041392.1:457855466-457907577 GCF_002162155.2 Triticum dicoccoides | reverse complement strand
CTGCTCATCCCATCGATCGACTTCAGTTAGCAGCAGTAGCCAAGGAATCGCTCGATCGGGTTCAGTTAACAACCATCGATCAATCGCTCAGGTTCAGTAACACGTAGCCTGCAGTGCAATTGCTCGGGTTCAGTTAGAGCCCAACGCCTCGCTCGGGTTCAGTTAGAGCCAACACCTCGCACACACGCACGTACGTGTACGAGAGAAACGCGCATCACTCAGCCCCCGACCTCCCACCGTAACCGGGAACTCCCCGAAATTTTCCTCCCCCTCACTTCTACCACGGTTTTTTCCGTCATGGACGGCCCAAAGAATGTCATTCAGCTGCGTCTCCGGCCCGTCCAGGACAAAAAGCCCAATTTCTGTCATGATTTTTTGTCATAGAAGTAGGAGCCCACCACATCTATGATGATACCGGGTTTTGTCACAATTATCGTCCTAGAAGTGTCATATGTATTACAGAAAAAATTTCCGTTCGGCCCAAAATGTCACGGATGTGTCTTTTTTTGTAGTGTAATTGTTTTGAGATATGGAGATGGTGATATTAAAGTCATGCTAGTTGAGTAGTTGTGAATTTGAGAAATACTTGTGTTGAAGTTTGTGATTCCCGTAGCATGCACGTATGGTGACCGTTATGTGATGAAGTCGGAGCATGATTTATTTTTTGATCGCCTTCCTTATGAGTGGCGGTCGGGGACGAGCGATGGTCTTTTCCTACCAATCTATCCCCCTAGGAGCATGCGCGTAATACTTTGCTTTGATAACTTGTATATTTTTGCAATAAGTATATGAGTTCTTTATGACTAATGTTGAGTCCATGGATTATACGCACTCTCACCCTTCCACCTTTGCTAGCCTCTCTAATACCGTGCACCTTTCGCTGGTATCATACACCCACCATATACCTTCCTCAAAACAGCCACCATACCTATCTATTATGGCATTTCCATAGCCATTCCGAGATATATTTCCATGCAACTTTCCACCGTTCCAATTATTATGACACACTCCATCATTGTCATATTGCATATCCCGGTACACCGCTGGAGGCATTCATATAGAGTCATATTTTGTTTTAAGTATCGTGTTGTAATTGTTGAGTTGTAAGAAAAATAAAAGTGTGATGATCATCATTATTAGAGCATTGTCCCAGTGAGGAAAGGATGATGGAGACTACGATTCCCCTACAAGTCGGGATGAGACTCCGGACGAAAAAAAAGGAGAAAGAAAAGAGGCCATAAAAAGAGAGAAAAGGCCCAAACAAATAAAAAATATGAGAGAAAAAGAGAGAAGGGACAATGTTACTATCCTTTTACCACACTTGTGCTTCAAAGTAGCACCATGATCTTCATAGTAGAGAGTCTCTTATGTTATCACTTTCATATACTGGTGGGAATTTTTCATTATAGAACTAGGCTTATATATTCCAATGATGGGCTTCCTCAAATTGCCCTAGGTCTTCATGAGCAAGCAAGTTGGATGCACACCCACTTAGTTTCTTTTTGAGCTTTCATGTACTTATAGCTCTAGTGCATCCGTTGCATGGCAATCCCTACTCACTCACATTGATATCTATTGATGGTCATCTCCATAGCCGTTGATACGCCTAGTTGATGTGAGACTATCTTCTCCCTTTTTGTCTTCTCCACAACCACCACTCTATTCCACCTATAGTGCTATATCCATGGCTCGCGCTCATGTATTGCGTGAAGATTGAAAAAGTTTTGAGAATGTCAAAAGTATGAAACAATTGCTTGGCTTTCATCAGGGTTGTGCATGATTTAAATATTTTGTGTGGTGAAGATAGACCATAGCCAGACTATATGATTTTGTACGGATAACTTTCTTTAGCCATGTTATTTTGAGAAGACTTGCTTTGTTAGTATGCTTGAAGTATTATTATTTTTATGTCAATATGAACTTTTGTCTTGAATCTTTCAGATCTGAATGTTCATACCACAATTAAGGAGAATTACATTAAAATTATGCCAAGTAGCACTCCGCATCAAAAATTCTGTTTTTATCATTTACCTACTCGAGGATGAGCAGGAATTAAGCTTGGGGATGCTTGATACGTCTCCAACATATCTATAATTTTTGATTGCTCCATGCTATATTATCTACTGCTTTGGACATTATTGGGCTTTATTATCCACTTTTATATTATTTTTGGGACTAACCTATTAACCGGAGGCACAACCCAGAATTGCTGTTTTTTGCCTGTTTTAGGGTTTCGAAGAAAAGGAATATCCAACGGAGTCCAAACGGAATGAAACATTCGGGAACGTGATTTTCTCAATGAATAAGACCAGAGAGACTTGGACCCCACGTCAAGAAATAAAACAGGAGGCCACGAGGTAGGGGGGCACGCCCACCCCCACCAGGCGCGCCCTCCACCCTCGTGGCCCCCCTGTTGCTCCACCGGTGTACTCCTTCCTCCTATATATATCCACGTACCACAAATGATCAGATACGGAGCCAAAAACCTAATTCCACCGCCGCAACTTTCTGTATCCACGAGATCCCATCTTGGGGCCTGTTCCGGAGCTCCGCCGGAGGGGGCATCGATCACGGAGGGCTTCTACATCAACACCATAGCCTCTCCGATGAAGTGTGAGTAGTTTACCTCAGACCTACGGGTCCATAGTTAGTAGCTAGATGGCTTCTTCTCTCTTTTTGGATCTCAATACAACATTCTCCCCCTCTCTTGTGGAGATCTATTCGATGTAATCTTCTTCTTTTTGCGGTGTGTTTGTTGAGACCGATGAATTGTGGGTTTATGATCAAGTCTATCTATGAATAATATTTGAATCTTCTCTGAATTCTTTTATGTATGGTTGGTTATCTTTGCAAGTCTCTTCGAATTATCAGTTTGCTTTGGCCTACTAGATTGATCTTTCTTGCAATGGGAGAAGTGCTTAGCTTTGGGTTCAATCTTGCGGTGTCCTTTCCCAGTGACAGTAGGGGCAGCAAGGCACGTATTGTATTGTTGCCATCGAGGATAACAAGATGGGGTTTTCTTCATATTGCATGAGTCTATCCCTCTACATCATGTCATCTTGCTTAAGGCGTTACTCTGTTTCTAACTTAATACTCTAGATGCATGCTGGATAGCGGTCGATGAGTGGAGTAATAGTAGTAGATGTAGGCAGGAGTCGGTCTACTTGTCTCGGACGTGATGCCTATATACATGATCATTCCTAGATATTCTCATAACTATGCTCAATTCTGTCAATTGCTCAAAAGTAATTTGTTCACCCACCGTAGAATACTTATGCTCTCGAGAGAAGCCACTAGTGAAACCTATGGCCCCCGGGTCTATCTTTATCATATTGATCTCCTACTACTTAGTTATTTCCTTTGTTATTTACTTTGCCTTTATTTTACTTTCTATCTTTTATCATAAAAATACCAAAAGTATTATCTTATCATATCTATCAGATCTCACTCTCGTAAGTGGCCTTATAGGGATTGGCAACCCCTATTTGTGTTGGTTGCGAGGATTTATTTGTTTTGTCCAGGTACGAGGGACTCGCGCGTAGCCTCCTACTGGATTGATACCTTGGTTCTCAAAAACTGAGGGAAATACTTATGCTACTTTGCTGCATCATCCCTTCCTCTTCGGGGAAAACCAACGCAGTGCTCAAGAGGTAGCATGGACCTTGTAGGTTGAACAGAGGATGTTCCGCACTAGAGTGGTATGGTTCTGGAAGTCATGTTACTAGACCATGATGAACCTACGAACTATGAAGAAGCTGTGATGATCCCAAGATTCTGAGAAATGGCTTGAGGCCATGAAACCTAAGATAGGATCCATGTATGAGAACAAAGTGTGGACTTTAGTGGACTTGCCCGATGATCGGCGAGCCATAGAGAATAAATGGATCTTGAAGAAGACTGACACTAATGGTAATGTTACTGTCTAGAAAGCTCGACTTGTCATGAAAGGTTTTTGACAAGTTCTAGGAGTTGACTACGATGAGACTTTCTCACCCGTAGCTATGCTTAAGTCTGTCCGGATCATGTTAGCAATTGCCGCATTTTATGAGTATTAAATCTGGCAAATGGACATCAAAACTGCGTTCCTTAATGGATTTCTTAAAGAAGAGTTGTATATGATGCAACCAGAAGGTTTTGTCGATGCTAAAGGTGCTAACAAAGCGTGCAAACTCCAGTGATCCATCTATGGACTGGTACAAGCATCTCAGAGTTGGAAGATACGCTTTGATGAGATGATCAAAGCATATGGTTTTATCTAGACTTATGGTGAAGCCTGTATTTACAAGAAAGTGAGCAGCAGCTCTGTAGCATTTCTGATATTATATCTCGATGACATATTATTGACTGGAAATGATATAGAATTTCTGAATAGCATAAAAAGGATACTTGAATAAGAATTTTTCAATGAAAGACCTCGGTGAAGCTACTTATATATTGGGCATCAAGATCTATAGGGATATATCGAGACGCTTAATAGGACATTCACAAAGCACATACCTTGACAAGATTCTGAAGAAGTTCAAAATGAATTAGTCAAAGAAAGGGTTCTTGCCTGCGTTGAAAGGTGTGAAGTTAAGTAAGACTGAACACCGGACGAAGAAAGAAGATAGAGAGAGAATGAAAGTCATTCCCTATGCCTCAGCCATAGGTTCTATGAAGTATGCCATGTTGTGTACCAGACCTTTTGTGTACCTTGACATGAGTTTGGCAAGGGAGTACAATAGTGATCCAGGAGTAGATCACTGGAGAGTGGTCAAAATTACCCGTAGAGGACTAAGGAAATGTTTCTCGACTATGGAGGTAATAAAGGGTTCGTCATAAAGGTTTACATCGATGCAAGCTTTAACACTAATCTAGACGACTCTGAGTCTCAATCTGGATACATATTAAAAGTGTGAGAAATTAGCTAGAGTAGCTCCTTGCAGAGCATTGTAGACATAAAAAATTGCGAAATACATATGGATCTGAATGTGGCAGACCCATTGACTAAACCTCTCTCACAAGCAAAACATGATCACACCTTAGTACTCCTTGGGGTGTTCATCACATGGCGATGTGAACTAGATTAGTGACTCTAGTAAACTCTTTGGGTGTTAGTCACATGACGATGTGAACTATCGGTCTTAATCATATGGCGATGTGAACTAGATTATTGACTCTAGTGCAAGTGGGAGTTTGAAGGAAATATGCCCTAGAGGAAATAATAAAGTTGTCATTTTATATTTCCTTATTCATGATAAAGGTTTATTATTCATCCTAGAATTTTTTTGATCGGAAACGTAAATAGATGTGTGAATACATAAACAAATACCATGTACCTAGTAAGCCTCTACTAGACTAGCTCGTTAAGGTTTCCTAACCATGGACATGTGTTGTCATTTGATAACGGGATCACATCATTAGGAGAATGATGTGATGGACAAGACCAATCCGTTAGCTTAGCATTATGATTGTTCAGTTTATTGCTATTGCTTTCTTCATGTCAAATACATATTCCTTCGACTATGAGATTATGCAAATCCCGGATACCGGAGGAATACCTTGTGTGCTATCAAATGTCACAACATAACTGGGTGATCATAAAGATGCTCTACAAGTATCTCCAAAGGTGTTTGTTGATTTGGCATAGATCGAGATTAGGATTTGTCACTCCGAGTATCGGAGAGGTATCTCTGGGCCCTCTTGGTAATACACATCATAAGAAGCCTTGCAAGCGAAGTGACTAATGAGTTAGTTAGATGATGATGTATTACAGAACGAGTAAAGAGACTTCCCGGTAACGAGATTGAACTAGGTATGAAGATACCGACGATCGAATCTCGGGCAAGTAACATACCGATCGACAAAGGGAATTACGTATGTGGTCATAACGGTCCGACCGATAAAGATCTTTGTAGAATATGTAGGAGCCAGTATGGGCATCCAGGTTCTGCTATTGGTTATTGACCGGAGAGGTGTCCTGGTCATGTCTACATAGTTCTCAAACCCGTAGGGTCCGCACGCTTAACGTTCGTTGACGATATAGTATTATATGAGTTATGTGATTTGGTGACCGAATGTTGTTAGGAGTCCTGGATGAGATCATGGACATGACGAGGAGTCTCGAAATGGTCGAGAGGTAAAGATTTATATATAGGATGATGGTATTCAGACACAGGAAATGTTTCGGAGTGTACCGTGTACTTATCGGGGCACCAGAAAGGAGTTTCGGGCACCCCCGACAAAGAGTTGGGCCTTATGGACTAAGAGAGGGAACACACCATCCCACAAGGGGCTGGTGCGCCCCTATATAGTCCATATCTATGAGGAGGAGAAGGAAAGAGGGGGGGGGGGAAGGAAAGTGTGGAGTAGGACTCCCCCTTCCTTCCCTCCCCCCTCTTTCCTTCCCCCTTCTTCTTACAAGGAAAGGGGCCGCAGGGCAAGGCAGCAGCCCTATGGCTACCGCCAAGTCTCTTGGGGCACCCTAGGGGCTTCCTCCTCCCCTCCCACCTATATATACATGGGTAGGGGGCGCCACACAAGGACACAACATTGTGTTAGCCGTGTGCGGCGCCCCCGTCCACCGTTTACTCCCCGACTCATGTTTTCATAGTGCTTAGGTGAAGCCCTGGGGAGATCACTTCACCATCACCGTCACCATGTCGTCGTGCTCCTAGAACTCATCTACTACCTCACCGTCTTGCTGGATCAAGAAGGCGGAGGACGTCACCGAGCTGAACGTGTGCAGAACGCGGAGGTGCCATGAGTTCGGTACTAGATCGGTGGGAGCGCAAAGAAAGTTTGACGACATCAACCGCATTGTGAATTGCTTCTGCTTACGGTCTACGAGGGTACATAGACACACTCTCCCCCTCGTTGCTATGCATCTCCATGGATAGATCATTGCGTGTGCGTAGAATTTTTTTTGTTTTCCATGCAACGTTACCCTACATAAATCGCCCGAAGTGTCAGTGACACATACTAGGTTACCAAACCTGATTTAATGCTCAGGGGCAAAACTATCGACCCGACCAAGATGAACGGTCAAGTTGGCATGCAGAACGATGCTGCCGCACACGAAAAGCTGGCCAGGGACGAAGAAGTCCCCGGTGTCAATGCCATCTCCGATGATCACGCGAGCCATTGATCCTTGTCGGTGTCAAGACCGGCGGATCTCGTGTAGGGGGTCCCGAGCTATGGATCTTGAATCAATGGGAAACAAGGGACGAAGGACACAATGTTTACCTAGGTTCGGGCCCTCTCTAAGAGGTAAAACCCTAAGTCCTGCTTGACTATATTGAAGTGTACTTGAGGATTACAGAGTCGATCCACCACGAGATCAAATGAACTAAAACCTAGGTGAGTAGGATCATGGTTGTTGTTCTAGCCTCTATAGAGTAAACCCTCTGGTTTATGTAGACACCAGGGGTATTAGGGTTACACATGGTCGGTACAGGGAAGGAATAAACATGTCGGTTCATCTTATCTTGACTTGGAGGACACACCAAGGCACGAAAGGCTTCTTGTCCAGATACGGAGTCTCCTCACAGTTCGGTCTTCTAGTAGTTCATAGTGCGGCCCATCTTCCCGGCCAATGAGAGATAGGCCGGCCACCCAAGGACCACTTAGTCCAGGACTCCCTCAGAGGCCTCCGTTGATACTCTGCCGGAGGGGGAATCGATCACGGAGGGCTTGTACATCAACCTTGTTGCACCTTCGATGATTTGTGAGTAGTTCCCCACAGACCTATGGGTCCATAGTGATTAGCTAGATAACTCTATCTCCCTTTGTCTTTGATCGTCAATACAATGTTCTCCTCGGAGTTCTATTCGATGTAATCTTCTTTTGCCATGTGTTTATTGGGGTCCAATGAATTCTTGGTTTATGATCAGATTATTCATTGAAAGTAATTGAGTTATATTTTGAAAATTATTATGTGTGATTGTCATAGCTATGTAACGATTTCCTATCTATGAGTTTTCTTTTTCCAAGTTGATGATTAGATCGTCGGCCGAAGTGGTGCATAGTAGTAGGTTCAATCTTGCGGTGTCCTCACCTTGTGACATAAGGGGTAGCCAGGCACGTATTTGGATTGTTGCTACTAAAGATAAAATTATGGGGTTTAATCATATTGCTTGCTTTTATTATGTCTACATTATGTCATCATACTTCCTGCATTACTGTGTTTGTTACAAACTTCATACCTAGAGGGGCAAGCATATAAGCGCTCTTGAATTGGAGTAATAGAGTAATAGTAGTAGGCGTCAGTAAGTTTAACAGTCTGCTTGTCACGGACGTAATGCCTATGTAGTGATCATGCCATGAATAACATCATACTATGCGCTTTTCTATCAATGGACCAACAATAATTTGTCATACTATGCGCTTTTCTATCATATATGATATGTTCTTGTGAGAAATGTCTCTAGTGAAAACTATGCCCCCCAGTGTCTATTCACCATATTTACTAAAACCCTAAAAAGCCCGCTGCAATTTATTTATTTTTCTTTCCTTTTGACATTTAGATATCTTTGCAACTAACGAGTACAACAGGATTGACAACCCTCTTGAACGCGATGGGTGCAAGTATTTTGTTTGTGTGTGTAGGTACTGTCGATCTTTGTCTATGTGAATCTCCTATTGGTTTGATAAATTTGGTCCTTTACTGAGGGAAATACTATCCGTTACAATATTGCTTCTCCCTTCCTCTTCAGGGAAAAACCCAACGCGGCTCACAAGTAGCACACATTCATCATGATTTGTTAGAATACTCTATGTGCTTCGCTTACATCTTTTGAGTTATGTAGTTGCTTACATGCTTCACTTATATCCTTACAGCACGCTGGTGATTATATTTTATAGAAATAATTTGCACTCTCATGCCTCACTTATATCTTTTTGAGAATCTTTTAATAGGAAGTGGTAATTGCTACTTCTTGAGCTTGCATTCATTTTTCCCTTGAAGAGGAAAGGGTGATGCAGAAAAGTAGAGATAAGTATTTCCCTCAGTTTGAGAACCAAGGTATCAATCCAGTAGGAGACCACACACAAATCACCTAATACCTGCACAAACAATCAAACAACTTGCACCCAACGCGATAAAGGTGTTGTCGAACCCTTCACGGTTACATGCAAAAATGAGATCTGATACAAAAAGATGAAACTAAGCAAACGATAATGTAAATATTTTTGGTATTTTTGGTTTATAGATCAGAAAGTAAAAGATTGCAAAATAGTAGATCAGAAGCTAACATGGTGGAAAATAGACCCGGGGGCCATAAGTTTCACTAGAGGCTTCTCTCATGATAGAAAATAATAGGGTGGGTGAACAAATTACTGCTGAGCAATTGATAGAAAAGCGCAAAGTTATCACGATATATAAGGCAATGATTATGAATATAGGCATCACGTCCGTGTCAAGTAGACCAAAACGATTCTGCATCTACTACTATTACTCCACACATCGGCCTACTCCTCCCTGCATCTAGAGTATTAAATTCATGAAGAACATAGTAACACATTAAGTAAGATGACATGATGTAGAGGAATTAACTCAAGCAATATGCTGAAAACCTCATCTTTTCATCCTCGATGGCAACAATACAATACGTGCCTGCTGCCCCTATTGTCACTGGGAAAGGACACCGCAAGATTGAACCCAAAGCTAAGCACTTCTCCCATTGCAAGAAAAACCAATCTAGTTGGCCAAACTAAACCGATAGTTCGAAGAGAATTACAAAGATATGAAATCATGCATAAAAGGATTCAGAGAAGATTCAAATAATATTCATAGATGAGCTGGTCATAAATGCACAATTCATCGTATCTCGGCAAACACACCACAAAAGAGTATTACATCGGATAGATCTCCAAGAACATCGAGGAGAACATGGTATTGAGAATCAAAGAGAGAGAAGAAGCCATATAGCTACTAGCTATGGACCCGTAGGTCTAAGTGAGGGAGTCCTGGATTACGGGGTCCTTAAATGTCCGGGCTATGTAACATGGGCTGGACTGGTGGGCCGTGAATATGCAAGGCAGGAGGCCTTCCCCCATGTCTGGATGGGACTCTCCTTTGCATGGATGGAAAGCTTGACGTCCAGATGTATAGTTTCCTTTCTCTGTAGACCGACTCTGTACAATCCTAGGCCCCTCCGGTGTCTATATAAACCGGAGAGTTTTAGTCCATAGAGGCTATAAGAATTTACATAGGCTAGACAGCTAGGGTTTAGCCATTACGATCTCGAGGTAGATCGACTCTTGTAACCCCTATACTCATCAAAGTCAATCAAGCAGGAAGTAGGGTATTACCTCCATTAGGAGGGCCCAAACCTAGGTAAACATCGTGTCCCCCCTACCGGAGATCGACCGGTTTTGACACCGACATTGGTGCTTCAATTGAGAGTTCCACTGTGTCATCGACAGAAGGTTCGATGGCTCGTTCGATCATCAACAATGATGCTGTTTCGGGGGAAACTTTCCTCCCGGTCAAATTTTTGTGTTCGGTGGCTTTGCTCTACGTGCCAACTCAATTGGCCACCTCGAACAGATCGATAGCTACGCCCTGGTCATCATTTGTATTTTGGGAACCTGAATTATGTCGCTGATATCCGAGGAGACTTGATTTTCGAAGGGTACACGGCCCCGACCACCGCTCTGGCCTTAGATCCGGAGCAAACTGCCGGGTCCGAAGATGGGAGTTTGGAGCCCGCAGGACACTCTGCTATGAAGCTCACTACCGGAGATCCAGAGGCAATTGTGTCCTCAGCAAGCCCAGAGTCAGACTGGGTTCCCCCTATCAATGGAAGGCCGGACTCGCCCCCGGACTCTAGCTCCTAATTCTTGAAGTCCACGCCAAGTGAGCATGGCCAGGAGGCTTTTATCCTGCCTAGCTCCACGGACCCTCATTTCCCCGTCCAAACCTTGCTCTTAAACAAGGCTCTGGACTTAATGCGATCCCTCGCCATTACAGAGGGATCACCTACGAACTATGCCCAACCCGGATTAGGGGCCGAGAGCACGGAATTTTACGTCCCACCCACCACCCACTTCATAGCCACCATCGCAGACCTAACTGACATGCTGGATTCTGCCTCCGAAGACATCAACGGCATGGATGACGATGCCGGAGACAAACAAAGCCAAGACCCGCAGTTTACCGGACGTTGGATGGCCACATCCACATACGACATGTACATGGTGGATACACCCAAAGAGGATGACAGCGAAGACAGGAAGAATCCGGTTGAGGACAAGCCTGCTGAGGCACCAACGAAACGTCGATGCCAGCGAAGCCGCTCAAAATCGCATTGTGAAAAAGACAGTAATACCGACAACGGAGACAATAACACTCCAGAGAACGCCAAAGACCCCGAAGCCCCCATTGAGCCCGCATCCGAACAGGATGATGGGGAGGAGGGGCAAGTTAACCCCGACGATCTGGTCGGGAACGAGGATTCGGAAGATAGCAACTATCTACCGGTCCCTGAGGATGATGTCAGCCTCGGCAACAAAGATTCCATCGTGCCATAGGAACCCCTCGAGCAGGAGCGATTTAAGTACCAACTAATCGCCATTGTGAGAAGCCTAAAAAAGAAGTAGCAAAAGCTCCAAGTTGAATAGGATACACTCAACGACAGATGGACCCATGTCCTAGCTAAGGAAGAATATGGCCTCCAACGCCCAACAAAGAGTTATCCGAAGCATCGGCTACTACAACAATTTGAGGACAAGGCCCTCGAGCCAATACCGTCAAGACATGACCACGCTGATGAACCAGACTAGCCACCATGTGGGTGAGATAAAGTGGCCACCTACGCCGAACACCAACCCGCATCACCTCGCCATAGAGGCAGAGAGACAGCGGCTCCAGGATACACCTACGACCTACGACAGGACCTAGACAATAGAGCAGGCCAAGCCAGATCAATCTATGGATCAAGGGGGCATGCCCCAATGCGATAAGATGACCATCAGGCCTGGCGTGATAGGCATAACCTCACCCGGGACGAAAACCACATATGGATGTCATCCGAACTCCGTCGTGATGTTACCCCATACAAAGGCGCCGCACATATGCTTTACCAATGAAGTAATGCAGTACCAGTTCCCAGAAGGGTGAGGGACGACTAAGGGGTCCTCGGGCGTCCGGCCTGTTGGACGTGGGCCGGACTGATGGGCTATGAAGATACAAGACCGAAGACTTTCAACCGTGTCTGGATGGGACTCTCCTTGGCGTTCGGATATGAAGATTCCTTTCTCTGTAACCAACTTTGTATAACCCTAGTCTCCTTCGGTGTCTATATAAACCGGAGGGTTTTAGTCCGTAGAATCAATCATAATTAGATAGGCTAGACTTGTAGGGTTTTAGCCATTACGATCTCGTGGTAGATCAACTCTTGTAACCCCCATACTCATTAATATTAATCTAGTAGGACGTAGGGTTTTACCTCCATCGAGAGAGCCCGAACCTGGGTAAACATTGTCTTCCCTGTCTCCTGTTACCATCAACCTTAGACGCACAGTTCGGGACCCCCTACCCGAGATCCGCCGGTTTTGACACCGACATTGGTGCTTTCATTGAGAGTTCCGTTGTGCCATTGTCAGAAGGTTCGATGGCCCCATCCATCAGCTACAACAACCCTGCCAGGGGGATGTCTTTCTCCCTGGACAGATCTTCGTGTTCAGCACCATTGCACTACGGGCCAACTCGCTTTGACATCTAGAGGAGATCGACAGCTACGGCCCTGGCTGTCAAGTCAGGTTTGGAAGCTTGAACTACATCGCTGATATCCGCGGAGACTTGATCTTCGACGGATTTCAGCCCATGGCAGCCGCTCCCTGCCACCACGATGAACATGACCTAAATCTGTCATCGGACCATACACAGGAGATTGCGCCTGAGGGAGTCCTAGATTAGGGGGTCCTCGGACAGCCGGACTATATCCTTCGGCCGGACTGTTGGATTATGAAGATACAAGATTGAAGACTTCGTCCCGTGTCCGGGTGGGACTCTCCTTTGCGTGGAAGGCAAGCTTGGCAATTCGGATATGTAGATCTCCTCCCTTGTAACTGACTCAGTGTAACCCTAGCCCCCTCCGTGTCTATATAAACCGGAGGGTTTAGTCCATAGGACAACAACAATCATAATCATAGGACAGCTTCTAGGATTTAGCCTCTACGATCTCGTGGTAGATCAACTCTTGTAATACTCATATCATCAAGATCAATCAAGCAGGAAGTAGGGTATTACCTCCATCGAGAGGGCCCGAACCTGGGTAAACTTTGTGTCCCCCGCCTCCTGTTACCATCCGCCTTACACGCACAGTTCGGGACCCCCTACCCGAGATCCACCGGTTTTGACACCGATATTGGTGCTTTCATTGAGAGTTCCACTGTGTCGTCACCATAAGGTTTGATGGCTCCTTCGATCATCCGCAACGATGCCATCCAGGGTGAGGTTTTTCTCCCCGGACAGATCTTCGTATTCGGCGGCTTCGTACTATTGGCCAACTCGCTTGGCCGTCTGGAGCAGATCGAGAGCTACGCTCCTGGCCATCAGGTCAGGTTTGGAAACTCGAACTATACCACCGACATCCGCGGAGACTTGATCTTCGACGGATTCGAGCCCATGTCAGGTGCGCCGCACAGTCACGACGAGCATGACTTAGCTCTGCCGCCGGACAGTGTTCGGGAGATCACACCTGTGGCAACACCGGCCCTCAATCCGGAGCAGATCGTGCCGTCCGAGGACGGGTGGATGGACCCCACCACGGAGGCCACACACCCAGCGGCGATAGAGCCGAATACTGACTTCACCTCCTATGAGAAATGTGTTGCCGGACCCTTGGATTCGTCCCCGGCCACAGGCTCCGAACCACCTGCGTCCGTGCCTATCGTATCTGATGGGGCACCGATCATGGAGTTTACCTCCGCGGATATCTTTTAGCACTCGCCCTTGGGCGATGTGCTAAATTTATTGAGGTCTCTCTCCTTGTTAGGAGACCCTTGGCCGAACTATGTCTGGCTTGAGTGGGAAGCGGACGACGAAGAAATTCATTCCCCACCCACCACCCACTTAATAGCCACTGTCGATGACTTAACCGACATGCTTGATTTCGGCTCCGAAGACATCGACGGTATGGACGACGATGCAGGAGAAGAACAGGAACCACCGCCCACAGGGCGCTGGACACCCCCAAAGAAAGCGATGGCAATAAGGCAACGGAGCATAATCCCCTCGAGAAGCAATCTAAGCACCGGTGTCATTGGCGCCGCTCTAAGCCCCGCCATAGCAAAAGCAGTGATACCGGCACAAGAGACAATAACGCTGCGGATAGTGCCGAAGACGAAGACAATCCCCTCTAGCTACGCTTCGAGCGGGAGGATGGGCAAGCTAGCCCTAAGGAACAGGCGGCAGACGGAGAATCAGAGGATGATAATTACATGCCCCTCTCCGATGACGAGGTGAGCCTCGGCGACGAAGAATTTATCGTTCCTGAGGATCCCGTCGAGCAGGAGCGCTTCAAGCGCCGGCTTATAGCCACAGCAAAAAGCCTGAAGAAAAAGCAAAGGCAGCTTCAAGCTAATCAAGATCTTCTAGCGGATAGATGGACCGAGGTGCTAGCAGCCGAGGAATACGAACTCGAGCACCCAACCAAAAGTTACCCGAAGCACATGTTGCTACCCCAACTCGAGGAGGAAGCATTAAAGCCTACACTACCAGCGTATGATGCGGCTGACCGGCCACCTCGTGGCCGAGACAAAGCGGGGTATCAGCCCGAATACTAGCCCGCACCCCGTCACCAGTCAAACAAAAACACCAAGGCCCGGGGCAACACGCAGGACCTATGAGACGTATTGGAAAACAAAGCGGGACATACAAGATCAATCTACGGATCACGGGGGCGCGCCCCAACGCGTCACGACGACCGTCACGCCCGATATACTAAAAGCAAATCCGGACGGGCCGAATATAGCAGACAAGACTCGTATGAACTGCGTCGTGATATAGCCTGGCACAGAGGCGCCGCACACCCCCTATGCTTCACTGATGAAGTAATGGATCACGAATTCCCAGAAGGTTTTAAACCCATGAATACTGAATCATATGATGGCACAATAGACCCCGCGGTATGGATCAAAGATTTCCTCCTTCACATCCACATGGCCCGCGGTGACGATCTACATGCCATCAAGTACCTCCCATTAAACCTCAAAGGATCGGCTCGGCATTGGCTCAATAGCCTGCCGGCAAACTCCATTGGCAGTTGGGAGAATTTGGAGGACACATTCCTTGACAACTTCCAGGGCACTTATGTGCGACCACCGGATGCCGATGGCTTGAGTCACATAACCCAACAGCCAGGGGAATCAGCCAGGAAATTCTGGACTCGGTTCCTAACTAAAAAGAACCAAATTGTCGACTGTCTGGATGCCGAGACCTTAGCGGCATTTAAGCATAACATCTGCGACGAGTGGCTTGCCCGACACCTTGGCCAAGAAAAGCCGAAGTCCATGGTAGCCCTCACGACACTCATGACCCGCTTTTGTGCGGGCGACGATAGCTGGCTGGCTCACAGCAACAACACATCAAGAAACCCTGGCAATCCAAATGCCAAAGATAGCAACGGCAGGCCACGTCGCAACAGACACAAGTGCCATAACAACGGCGACAATGCTGAAGACACGGCAATTAATGCCGGATTCAATGGCTCTAAATCCGGTCAGCGGAAAAAGCCGTTCAAAAGAAGCAATTCGGGCCCGTCCAGCTTGGACCGCATACTCGATCATTGTGTTAAATTCACGACACCCCCAATAAACCAGCCAACCACACCAACAGAGAATGCTGGGTGTTCAAACAGGCCGGCAAGTTGAATGCCGAAAACAAGGAAAAGGGGCTGCATAGCGACGATGAGGAGGAGCCAGTGATATACACAACCCATATTTCCAAGCGGGAACGGAAGCATGCACTGAGGGACGTATATGTGATGGAGCCAGTCGCCCCAAAGTTCAACCCATGGTCTTCTTGTCCGATCACCTTCGATCGTAGGGACCACCCCACTAGTATTCGTCATGGCGGTTCTGCCGCATTGGTCCTTGACCCCATCATTGACGGATTTCACCTCACTGAGTCCTTATGGACGGTGGCAGCAGCCTGAACTTGCTTTATCAGGATACAGTGCGCAAAATGGGTATAGACCCCTTGAGGATCAAACCCACCAAAACCACCTTTAAAGGTGTCATCCCAGGTGTAGAGGCCTGTTGCACGGGCTCAATAACATTGGAAGTAGTATTCGGATCTCCGGACAACTTCCGAAGCGAGGAGTTAATCTTTGATATCGTCCCCTTCCATAGTGGCTATCATGCACTGCTCGGACGAACCACATTTGCCAGATTCAATGCGGTACCACATTATGCATACCTCAAGCTCAAAATGCCAGGACCTCGCGGGGTATAACAGTTAATGGAAACATAGAACGCCCGCTCTGCACGGAGGAGCACACTGCGCCCCTCACAGCAGAAGCGCAAAGCAGCCTTATGAGGCAAACCGCCAATTCGGCGAGAAAGACCCCGGACACCTTCAAGCGAGTCTGGAGTACCCTACAAGAGGATCGCCAGGCACATGTAGAGATCTCCTAGCAATTCGGCCTCTGTCCTAGTCCCAGTCAAGCGGCAAAATTTGTGCCACGCGTACATAATTATGCACTCAAGATACCATGGGCATAGTCGGAGGCATGGCCCACAATGCGGCTCAACTGCTTCAGGACCCGTATACCTTTAACATTTTCTTCCTTTCAGGCCCCTATTCTCTGAAGGCCCTCTCCGATCGTCTGATTATCGGACCCGTCACGGGAAGGAAACACCAAGGAAGCAAGAAGCTTTGAAGTACAAGGGAATCCTCAGGTGGTCTGTGATAACGATCGATATACCTGTTTTGCATACCCACACGCAGCTTGACCTTGGATAGGACATGTCAAATAGTCCTACTTTTTACTTATTAACCTACATGTATGCATATGCTTTGACATATCATTTAAATAACAATGTACAGCATCAGCTCATTATCGCAATCATTTATCTTTTTTTCATGTCTGCTTACTTACGACAAGTCGCACCCGTACATTCTGATACGACCAGTGCGCCAGGGGCTTCTATATACCCCATAACATGGCATGAAAAGTACGAACACTTTCGACAGTGCGGCACCCCGAACTTATAGCATTATATGCATCAGCTCCGAATCATGTCTTGGGTCAATAGTTGGGTCAATAGTTGGGTTTTCCCGGCTCCCATGTTTTGGTACCTTACGTTCTGCTATATCGGTAAGGTAGCACTGGGAGAACTACTGCGATTGTGTCTTGGTTTTTCCGGACGAACACCTCAGTAGAGAAAGCCGAAAACTGACTGTCATGATGCGGTGAGAGCTGGTCGCTATTCGAGAGGTCTCAAATCCTTAAAGATTTTTCCCGCTTCGGGCGAGGAGTTGGCCTTGTCCGATTTAGGCTTACATAGCGCCCCAAGTTCGGCCTTCCGAATACGAGGGCCTTCGCCAAAATTTAAAATTGTAGACTTCTATGGCTAAGTGAGAGTGATAAATCTTTATAGTCCGATTGCCTGGTTCGTTGTGCTGAACACCTCCTTCGAAGGACCCAAAACTGGGATAAAGAGTGATGAGGTTTATCCCGAACACCTCAGTACTAGTTACATGGGGGGCAGAAGCCGACGACTAGCCAACTCTCAAATTTTATAAATGGCCGCACAGAAGGTAATATTTTAAATCAACAAGCGTTACATAGCGCACATGAACTTGTTTCACATTACAGGATCACATGAGTACATTCATCCAAATATTACATCCTTAGCACATTCCTCTGCCACAAGGTGAGCACGCTTCAAGACACTGTCATAATACTTTTCGGGGTGGCGATGCTCCTTGCCCTCCGAGGGCCCCTCCTTCACCAGCTTTTCGGCGTCCATCTTCACCCAGTGCACTTTCGACCGGGCAAAAGCCCTGCGCGCACCCTCAATGCAGACGGACCGCTTTATGACTTCAAACCGTGGGCAAGCATTCACAAGCCGCCTTACCAGGCTAAAATAGCTGCCAGGCTGGGGCTCGCCAGGCCACATACGGACTATGAGGCCCTTCATGGCCAGTTTGGCCGCCTTGTGAAGCTCGACCATTTGCTTCAAATGGTCGCTCAAGGGCATCAGATGCTCGGTCCCAGTATACTGAGACCAGAACAACCTCTCCGTCGAGCTCCCTTCCTCGGCCCGGTAGAACTCCGCGGCATCCGACACACTGCTGGGTAGATCTGCGAATGCTCCTGGAGAGCTCCGAATTCGGGTAAGTAAAAGGAAAGTTTCCTTCACATGATTGCTTTGCATAATGAATGCCTTACCCGCCGCTATCTTCCTGACCGCCTCAATTTCCTGGAGGGCCTTTTGGGCTTCGGCCTTGGCATTTTGTGCGTTCTCGAGGGCCTTCGCAAGCTCGGACCCTTGCGTCCTAGAGTCACGCTCCAAGGACTCGTACTTCTTGACAAACTCCTGGAGCTCTTGCTGAACCTCGCCGACTCGGGCCTCTTGCTTCTCGCGCTCGGCGCACTCCTTGGCCGCTTTGCCTTCAGCCTTGGACAACGCCTTCTTCAGGGTCGCCACTTTGGTCGTGGCCCCAAGCAAAATTCATGACGATCCTGTGATCTAACAACCAGTTTACTTTTTTTATCAATAAACAGACAAGGCATCACTTACCTTTGTTCTCTTCGAGCTGCCTCTTGGTAAGTCTGAGCTCTTCCTCGGACCGCTCAAGGTCCCACTTCAGTGCGGAGACCTCCGTCGTGTGAGCGGCAGCAACCAGCAGTGAAGCCTGCTTATTCACATAGACATATTCTGATTAGACTCCTGTGATTATTATTTGATCCTCTGTTCGGCCTTTCTTCCGAACACCAAACAGAGCATCAGGGGCTACTATCTATGTTGTAACATTTTCTCATAATTTGATTACTTACCTCAAAGCCTGTTAGGAGGCTGGCACAGGCTTCAGTCAGTCTGCTTTTGGCGGACTGAACCTTCTTGACCACCGCACTCATGATAGTGTGGTGCTCTTCGTCAATGGAAGCGCCGCGAAGCGCTTCCAGCAAATTGTCCGATGCCCCTGGATGGACAGAGGCCATCGGCACAGACTTGCTGCCCCCGGCATTAGAGCCCATGGAGTCTTGCCCCTCGTGCGCCCAGCATCCGGAATGTCGCCTTGGGGCGCTTCCGGAACTGTCTCCCCTTGGTTTAGTACCCTTTGAGACAGCACCTCGACGTCGTTCGTAGGACGGGGGGAGGAGGCGGTCGGGAGTGAATCGTTGTTCATCTCCGATGGGCCCAAAGACTCATCCGAAGAGGATACATCAATACGGGCTTTGGAGGGGCTGCATGATCATGTTCGGGATGATAAGAAGTAATAAAATAAAACATACCAAGAACTATTATGGTATCCGGATACTTACGACTTCGGCAGGGGCTTGTCCCTGGGTAACCACTCCTCGTCGCTAAAAGCGGCCACCGTGGAGCAGTTCGGAAGGAGATTCCTTCCCTTCTTGGACCCTTCGGCTTCCCCTGACGGGGCGGCCTTCCTTTTCTTGTCTCCCCCGGCTGGGGGGGGGGACTTTCCTCTTCCTCCTCCTCGTTTTCATGGGAGGAGGGCGCCTCGGTGTTATCGGACGATGAGTCCGATACGACCTTGCGCCGTAGACCTTTCCTGGTCCCCGTGGCCTTCTTCTTGGCCATCTTCTCCGGCGTCTCATAGGGCGCCGGAGCCAGCATCTCCGTTAAGAGAGCCCTTGCTGGATCCTCGGGCAGTGGGGCCGGACAATCGATCTGCTCCGCTGTCGCGACCCATTCCTGTTAAATGGCGTGGAAGCTTAGATCCCCCACATGATAAAACTGGGGAAAGAAACGTCTTATGAGATATAAGGAGCTTACCAGATTGGCAGGGCGCTTTGCACTGAGTCCGTGACCCTCGGTAAGGGGAGGAGGTACCTCGGCGGACTGGTACAGCACCCTCCAGATGTACTGGTGTGTCATGTCGAAGAGCTCTCACAGCTTCTGGTGCTTAGCCGGGTCGAACTCCCTCATATTGAATGCCCGTCTTTGACACAGGACGATCCGGCGAAAGAGCATGACCTGGACCACGTTGACAAGCTTGATTTTCTTGCTTATCATGTATTTAACACAGTTCTGGAGTCCGGTCAGCTCCATCGATGAACCCTAGGATAGGCCCTTCTCTTTCCAGGAGGTGAGCCGCATGGGGATGCCGGATCGAAATTCGGGGGCCACCACCCAGTTGGTGTTACGTGGCTCGGTGATGTAGAACCACCCCGATTGCCACCCCTTCACTGTCTCCACATAGGAACCTTCGAGCTAGGTGACGTTGGGCATTTTTTCCACCATGGGGCCTCCACACTCCGCTTGCTGGCCGACCACCACCTTCGGTTTAACGTTGAAGGTCTTCAGCCACAGGCCGAAGTGGGGCTTGATGCGGAGGAAGGCCTCGCACACGATGATAAACACCGAGATGTTGAGGATGAAATTGGGGGCCAGATCGTGGAAGTCCAGCCCGTAGTAGAACATGAGCCCACGAGCAAATGGGTGGAAGGGAAATCCCAGCCCACGGACAAAATGGGTAAGGAATACAACCCTTTCGTGGGGTTCGGGGGTAGGGACGATCTGCCCCGCTTCTGGGAGCCGGTGCGCGATGTCTGCGGCCAGGTATCTGGCTACACGGAGCTTCGTAATGTTCTCCTCCATAACAGAGGAGACCATCCACTTGCCTCCCACTCCGGACATGTTTGGAGTGGTTTTGCGAAGAAAATGCGAACTTGGGCGCTGGAGCACGAGTGCGCAAGAATGGATGGGCAGGGAAGAAGAAGGCGTGGGTGTAAAGGAGGAGTCCTTGTCCCTTTATAAGGGCGGAAGAAACTATGTGCCTCCCCACCTTCCTGGTAAACTCGCTTATTCCACAAGCGCCGTGATTGATGGCGCGGTTGGGTAACCCACACTCGTATTGATGAGAATCCTGTGATAAGGGGACACGATCTTTGCTTTGACAAGACGTGCCAATAAAACCGCCTCGCAATATGTGCAATAGCTGGTTGAGAAAAACGGTTCGAATAATGATCGGGCCATGGCGTGATGTCATGTTATGAAAAGTTGTCAGCATATTAGATTTGTGGAAATATTATACTCTCTACGGTGGTATGTGGAATTTGTTTTGCAGAGCCGGACACTATCCTTGCGTTCGAAATCTTCTATGGAGTATTCGGAGGAAGAACCCGCCTTGCAGTGCCGAACACGATCTGCGCGCTGGACTCGTCGTCATTGAAGCCTGGTTCAGGGGCTACCGAGGGAGTCCTGGATTAGGGGGTCCTCGGATAGCCGGACTATATCCTTCGGCCGGACTGTTGGATTATGAAGATACAAGATTGAAGACTTCTTCCTGCGTCTGGGTGTGACTCTCCTTTGCGTGGAAGGCAAGCTTGGCAATTCGGATATGTAGATCTCCTCCCTTGTAACCAACTCTGTGTAACCCTAGCCCCCTCCGGTGTCTATATAAACCGGAGGGTTTAGTCCGTAGGACAACAACAATCATAATCATAGGCTAGCTTCTAGGGTTTAGCCTCTACGATCTCGTGGCAGATCAACTCTTGTAATACTCATATCATCAAGATCAATCAAGTAGGAAGTAGGGTATTACCTCCATCGAGATGGCACGAACCTGGGTAAACATTGTGTCCCCCGCCTCCTATTACCATCCGCCTTAGACGCACAGTTCGGGACCCCCTACCCGAGATCCGCCGGTTTTGACACCGACAGCGCCTATAAGTGCTCTGGTCCTAGATTCGGAGCAGCTTGTGCCATCCGAAGACGGGAAGCTCAACCCCTCTACGGGAGCCACAGATTCAGCGGCGTTGGAGCCGCACATAGACCCAACTACGAGCGAGGTTGGCGTCACCAGACCCCTGGACTCATCTTTGGTCATTGATTCTGAACTTCGTGCATCCGCGTCCGACGAGCCTTACCAGGTGTCGGTCATCGAATTCAGTTCCACGGACATCTTCCGGCACTCAGCTTTAGGCGATGTGCTAAACTCATTAAAACCCCTCTCTTTAGCAGGGGACTCACACTCGAATTATATCCGTTTTGAACGGGGGGCTGATGACGGGAATTTCACGCCCCACCCACCTCCCACTTAATAGCCACTGTCGAAGATCTAACCGACATGCTCGACTACGACTCCGGAGACATCTATGGTTTGGACAACGATGTCGAAAACGAGCAGGCCCAAAACCCGCCATTTACCGGGCGCTAGACGGCCACCTCCTCCTACGATGTGTACATGGTGGGCACACCCAAAGAAATCAACGGCGATGACAAAGAAGACCCAGTGGAAGATAAACCTTCTGAGACACAACCAAAGCACCGACGACAGCGGCGCCGTTCTAAGTCACGCCGTGAGAAAGACAGCAATACCGGCACAGGAGAAAATAATACTCTAGATGATGCCGAAGACAATGAAGACCCCATTGAGCCAACTTCTGGACAAGACCAACGGGAAGATGGGCGTGTCAGCCCTGATGAATAGGCCATGCACGAAGACTCGGAGGACAGTAATTATCTTCCACTCTCCGAGGATGAGGTGAGCCTCAGCGACAAGGATTTTATCGTGCCTGAGGAACCTCTCGAGCAGGAGTGCTTTAAGCGCCGGCTAATAGCCACCGCAAGGAGCTTGAAAAAGAAGCAGCAACAGCTTCAAGCTGATCAGGATTTGCTCAATGATAAATGGACTAATGTCCTGGTAGCCGAGGAATATGGCCGCGAGCGACCACGCAAAAGTTACCCGAAGCGCAAATTACTACCTCAATTCGATGACGAGGCATTGGAGCCCGTGCCATCAGCACACAATGCGGCTGACCGACCACCACATGGTCAGGACAAAGCGGCAACCCAAGACGAACACCAGCCCATACTACGTCGCTATAAAAGCAGGGATAAAACAGCTCGGGCATATACATATGACCTTCGGTAGAACTTGGACAGTAGAGCAGGACATACCAGATCGATCTACGGATCACGGGGGTGTGCCCCGACAAGCGACGGCGGCTATCTATTCGGACGTGACAAGCTTAATCAGGTGTGGGCTGAATGCCGCAGATGAACTCCATCTGAGCTACGTTGCGATGTGGCCTGATATAGAGGCGCCGCACACCCTCTTTGCTTCACTGATGAAGTAATGGCGCACGAATTCCCAGAGGGGTTTAAACCCATGAATATCGAATCATACGATGGAACAACAGATACCGCGTTATGGATTGAAGATTTTCTTCTCCATATTCACATGGACCGCGGTGATGATGTCCACGTCATCAAATACCTCCCATTAAAACTAAAGGGTCCAGCGCGGCACTGGCTCAACAGCCTTCCAGAGAACTCCGTAGGCAACTGGGAAGACCTGGAAGATGCCTTTCGCGATAACTTCCAAGGTACATATGTCCGGCCACCAGATGCCGATGACTTAAGTCACATCATCCAGCAGGCAGGAGAGTCAGCCAGGAAGCTCTGGACTAGATTCCTAATTAAAAAGAAACAAATTGTCGATTATCCGGACGACGAAGCCCTCGCGGCCTTCAAACACAGCGTCCGGGATGGTGGCTCACCCGCCACCTCGGTCAAGAAAAACCAAAGTCCATGGCTGCCCTTACCGCTCTAATGATCCGCTTTTGCATGGGAGAAGACTGTTGGGTCACTCGTAGAAGCATTGGCACCAGCGATCCAGGCACTTCCGAAGTCCGAGACGGCAACGGCAAGCCACGACGCAATAAACATAAATGTCGCAATCATAGCGAAAGAACGCAAGACACAGCAGTCAATGCCGGATTCAACGGCTCCAAACCCGGTCAACGAAAAAAGCCATTCAAGGCACATAGAGATGGATCATCCAATCTAGACAAAATACCGGATCAGCCCTGCTAGATTCATGGCACCCACGATAAACCAGCCACTCACACCAACAGAAGCTGTTGAGTCTTCAAACAAGCCGACAAGCTTAATGCCGAACACAAGGGGAAGGGGCTGCCAAGTGACAGCGATGACGAAGAGACTCGCCAGCCGAATACCAGGGGTCAGAAACAATTTCCCCTTGAAGTAAAAAACTATAAATATTGTATACGCGACGCACACCCCTAGAGGGGAGCACATGCACGCACTACGGGACGCATACGCCATAGAGCCGTTTTCTGCAAAATTTTGCCATATCCGTCTTGAAGGTTCGTCGGCTTTGATCATCGATGCAATTATCGATGGGTTCCATCTCACGAAAGTCCTTATGGATGGCGACAGTATCCTTAATCTACTCTACCAAGACACTGTTCGAAAATGGGCATCGATCTGTCAAGAATCAAGTCCACCATAGCTACCCTCAAGGGAGCAATATTCGGCGTAGAAGCTCACTCTAGGGGCTCCATCACACTAGAAGTCGTTTTCGGTTCACCAAACAACTTCCGAAGTGAAGGCTTGGCCTTTAATATTGTCCTGTTTCGCAGTAGCTACCTTGCACTTCTGGGGTGTACCGCTTTTGCTCGTTTTAATGCGGTCCCGCTCTACACCCGCACAAAACTTAAGATGCCCAGTCCACGCGGCGTCATAACAATAAATGGAAATACGGAACACTCCTTCCATACGGAGATCCATACTACGGCCACCACAATCGAAGTACCAAGTGGCCTCATCAAGCCGCATATCTCATCGGCCATTAAGCCGCCGGTCTCTATTAAATGGGGCCGATCAATCTCAGAGCTGGATTAGCAGTTCGGCCTTTGTCGTTCGCCTCGTATACCTATGAAGTTCGTACCACGCGTACACAATGATGTACTTAGATTACCCTGGTCATTGGCAAAGGCACAATACAGACATGACTACAAGCTCTCTCATATCCTCCTTTTCTTTTCTTTTCTAATCATTTTTTATCTTTTACCACAGGTGGCACAAAGACGGGTCATCTCATGGACTCTTTCAGAGTTTGGCCCCGTTCACCTACCCAAAGGCTATTCCTGTCAAGGAGTCCTTTCACCGAGGCAAGGCGGAGTAGACGTGTGACAGGAGGTCCAAGTAATTCTTAGTACATCGTACACTCTATTTAGAGCCTGTAAAGTGCCTTATCCCTCAGCCTTCGACCACCGGCATGTCAAATAGCCTGGGTCACGGCATTATTGTCTGTAAAATGGCAATTGACGGATCAATCAGGTCCGAGTGCACATAAGCCATATTCAGTATTCACCCTTTTTTTAAAACAAAAAGAGAACTGTATCTTGCTTCTTCGATTGTTTCACACATGCACCTCAGCACAAATTGCGAGGGGCTCAATATGGGAACAAATAAATTGCGGGCAAGTCCGAATAGCTCTATAGCACACTTCGGCGTCACAAGTTCGACCTTATATGCATCAGCTCTGAATCATGTCTTTGGTAAATAGTTGGGTTGCCCGGCTCCTGTGCTTACTACCTTACGTTCTGCTCTATCGGCTAGGGTAGTAAAGGGAGAACTACTATGATTGTGTCTTGGTTTATCTGGATGAGCACCTCAGTAGAGAAAGCCGAAAACTGACTATCATGATGCGGCGAGAGCTGGTCAACCACTCAATGACTTATCAGAATCTTTCGCGATTCCTTCCGTATTCACGAAGGACCGTTTTTCCGGTCAACTATGCAATGCACCGTATTTGGATAACCGCATACATACTAGGGGCTATATCGTAGACCCGCCGTCAAACTCCTATGGCTAAGTGAAAGTGTTAAAGCCCTATAGTCCGATTGACTAGTTCTCCGCATTGACACCTCCTTCACGGACCAAGACGTTGGGTCAAGAGTGATCAAGTGCTTTTCCAAACACCACCACATTTTATGCGAGGGGCCTGAAGCCGACGACTGGAAAACTTTCAGATTGTACAAAAATGGCCGCACAGGAGGAGCCAACACTTTTAGGCATAGGCTTAAAATATCATCATTTTGTTTTTACAATTTTGGCACATTGATACATCTCCAACGTATTTATAATTTTTGATTGCTCCATGCTATATTATCTGGTGTTTTGGACATTATTGGGCTTTATTATCCACTTTTATATTATTTTTGGGACTAACCTATTAACCAGAGGCCCAGCCTAGAATTGCTGTATTTTTGCCTGTTTTAGGGTTTCGAAGAAAAGGAATATCAAACGGAGTCCAAACGGAATAAAACCTTCGGGAACGTGATTTTCTCAACGAACAAGACCTGGGAGACTTGGACCATACGTCAAGACACAAAAGAGGAGGCCATGAGGTAGAGGGGCGCGCCTACCCCCCCCCCCCCAAGCGCACCCTCCACCCTCGTGGACCCCCAGTTGCTCCACCGACGTACTCTTTCCTCCTATATATACCTACGTACCCCCAAACGATCAGATACGGAACCAAAAACCTAATTCCACCGCCACAACTTTCTGTATCCACGAGATCCCATCTTGGGGCCTGTTCCGGAGCTCCGCTGGAGGGGGCATCGATCATAGAGGGCTTCTACATCAACACCATAGCCTCTCCGATGAAGTGTGAGTAGTTTACCTCATACCTACGGGTCCATAGTTATTAGCTAGATGGCTTCTTCTCTCTTTTTGAATCTCAATACAATGTTCTCCCCCTCTCTTGTGGAGAACTATTCGATGTAATCTAATTTTTGCCATGTTTGTTGAGATCGATGAATTGTGGGTTTATGATCAAGTCTATCTATGAATAATATTTGAATCTTCTCTGAATTCTTTTATGTATGATTGGTTATCTTTGCAAGTCTCTTTGAATTATCAGTTTGGTTTGGCCTACTAGATTGATCTTTCTTGCAATGGGAGAAGTGCTTAGCTTTGGGTTCAATCTTGCGGTGTCCTTTCCCAGTGACAGTAGGTGCAGCAAGGCACGTATTGTATTGTTGCCATCGAGGATAACAAGATGGGGTTTTCACCATATTGCATGAGTCTATCCCTCTACATCATGTCATCTTGCTTAAGGCGTTACTCTGTTTTTAACGTAATACTCTAGATGCATGCTAGATAGCGGTCGATGAGTGGAGTAATAGTAGTAGATGCAGGCAGGAGTCGGTCTACTTATCTCGAACGTGATGCCTATATACATGATCATACCTAGATATTCTCATAACTATGCTCAATTCTGTCAATTGCTTAATAGTAATTTGTTCACCCACCGTAGAATACTTATGCTCTCGAGAGAAGCCACTAGTGAAACCTATGGCCCCCGGGTCTATCTTTATCATATTAATCTCCTACTACTTCGTTATTTCCTTTGCTTTTTACTATGCCTTTATTTTACTTTGCATCTTTATCACAAAATACCAAAAATATTATCTTATCATATCTATCAGATCTCACTCTAGTAAGTGGCCGTGTAGGGATTGACAACCCCTATTCGCGTTGGTTACGAGGATTTATTTGTTTTGTGCAGGTACAAGGGACTCACACATTGCCTCCTACTGGATTGATACCTTGGTTCTCAAAAATTGAGGGAAATACTTACGCTACTTTGCTGCATCATCCCTTCCTCTTCGGGGAAAAACAACGCAGTGCTCAAGAGGTAGCAAGAAGGATTTCTGGCACCGTTGCCAGGGAGGTCTACGGAAAAGTCAACATACCAAGTACCCATCACATACCCTTATCTCCAGCATTACATTATTTGCCATTTGCCTCTCGTTTTCCTCTCCCCCACTTTACCCTTGCCGTTTTATTCGCCCTCTCTCTCTCTGTCCTCCCTCTCTTTCTCTATTTGCCTCTTTTTGCCCGCTTGCTTTTTGTTTGCTTGTGTGTTAGTTGCTTGCTTGTCATGATGGCTGAAGATAATACTAAATTGTGTGAGTTCACCAATACCAACAACAATGATTTTATTAGCACTCCGATTGCTCCTCTTACCGATGTTGAATCTTGTGAAATTAATACTGCTTTGCTGAATCTTGTCATGAAAGATCCGTTTTCCAGCCTTCCTAGTGAAGATGCTGCTAGCCATCTGAATAGCTTCGTTGATTTGTGTGATATGCAAAAGAAGAAAGATGTGGATAATGATATTGTTAAGTTGAAGCTATTTCCTTTTTTGCTTAGAGATCATGCTAAAGCTTGGTTTTCGTCTTTGCCTAAAAATAGTATTGATTCATGGAATAAGTGCAAAGATGCTTTTATCTCTAAGTATTTTCCTCCCGCTAAGATCATCTCTCCTAGAAACGATATTATGAATTTTAAGAAACTTGATCATGAACATGTCGCACAAGCTTGCGAGAGAATGAAACTAATGATACGTAATTGCCCTACTCATGGTTTGAATTTATGGATGATTATACAAAAAAATTATGCCGGATTGAATTTTGCTTCTAGAAATCTTTTAGATTCGGCCACGGGAGGCACTTTTGTGGAAATCACTTTAGGATAAGCTACTAAAGTCCTAGATAACATTATGGTTAATTATTCTCAATAGCACACTGAAAGATCTACTACTAAAAAGGTGCATGCGATAGAAGAAATTAATGTTTTGAGTGGAAAGATGGATGAACTTATGAAATTATTTGCTAATAAGAGTGTTTCTTCTAATCCTAATGATATGCCCTTGTCTACTTTGATTGAGAATAATAATGAATCTATGGATGTGAATTTTGTTGGTAGGAACAATTTTGGTAACAATGCGTATAGAGGAAATTTCAATCCTAGGCCTTATCCTAGTAATCCCTCTAATAATTATGGTAATTCCTACAACAATTCTTATGGAAATTATAATAAGATGCCCTCTGATTTTGAATCTAATATTAAAGAATTTATTACTTAGCAAAATAATTATAATGCTATGATTGAAGAAAAAGTGCTTAAGATTGATGATTTGGCTAGGAACGTTGATAGAATTGCTCTTGATGTTGATTCTTTGAAACTTAGATCTATTCCACCTAAGCATGATATCAACGAGTCTCTCAAAGCCATGACAATTTCCATTGATGAGTGCAAATAAAGAACCGCTAGGATGCGTGCTAAGAAAGATGCCTTTATAAGAGCGTGTTCTTCTAGTTCCTATGAAAATAAATATGAAGATCTAAAAGTTATTGATGTGTCCCCTATTAAATCTTTGTTTTGGAATATGAATCTTGATAATGATGCGACTGAATATGATCCACCTTTACCTAGAAGGCGTTCCAAGAATTCAGAATATTTTGATCTTGATGCCAAAATTGATAAAAGTGGGATCGAAGAAATTAAAACCCTAGATGTTGCTAAACCCACTATTATGGATTTCAAGGAATTTAACTATGAAAATTGCTCTTTGATTGATTGTATTTCCTTGTTACAATCCGTGCTAAATTCTCCTCACGCTTACAGTCGAAATAAAGCGTTTACTAAACATATCGTTGATGCCTTGATGCAATCTTATGAAGAAAAAATTGAATTGGAAGTTTATATCCCTAGGAAGCTTTATGCTGAGTGGGAACCAAGTATAAATTTAAAATTAAAGATCATGAATGTTATGCTTTATGTGATTTTGGTGCTAGTGTTTCCACGATTCGAAAGACTTTGTGTGATTTGTTAGGTTTCCGCGATTTTGATGATTGATCTTTAAACTTGCACCTTGCGGATTCCACTATTAAGAAACCTATGGGAAGAATTAATGATGTTCTTATTGTTTCAAATAGGAATTATGTACCCATTGATTTTATTTTTCTTGACATAGATTGCAATCCTTCATGTCCTATTATTCTTGCTAGACCTTTCCTTAGAAAGATTGGTGCAATTATTGATATGAAGGAAGGAAATATTAGATTCCAATTTCCATTAAGGAAAGGCATGGAACACTTTCCTAGAAAGAAAATTAAATTACCTTATGAATCTATTATGAGAGCCACTTATGGATTGCCTACCAAAGATGGCAATACCTAGATATATCCTTGCTTGTTATGCCTAGCTAGGGGCGTTAAACGATAGCGCTTGTTGGGAGGCAACCCAATTTTATTTTTATTCCTTGATTTTTCTCCTGTTTAGTAATAAATAATTTATCTAGCCTCTTTTTTGGTTGTTTTTTTGTGTTTAATTAGTGTTTGTGCCAAGTAGAACCGTTGGGAAGACTTGGGGAAAGTCTTGTTACACTTGCTGTAAAAAACAGAAACTTTAGCGCTCACGAGAACTGCTGTAATTTTTATTTGGAAAGTGCTATTTAGTTAATTATTTTTTAAGATCATTAATAGATAAATTCCTCACGTCCAGAAATTTATTTTAGAATTTTTGGGGTTCCATATCTTGCGCTAGCTACAGATTACTACAGACTGTTCTGTTTTTGACAGATTCTGTTTTTCGTGTGTTGTTTGCTTATTTTGATGAATCTATGGCTAGTAAAATAGTTTATAAACCATAGAGAAGTTGGAATACGATAGGTATAACACCAAAATAAATAAATAATGAGTTCATTACACTACCTTGAAGTGGTCTTTTATTTTCTTTCGCTAACGGAGCTCACGAGATTTTCTACTTTAAGTTTTGTGTTGTGAAGTTTTCAAGTTTTGGGTTAAGATTTGATGGATTATGAAACAAGGAGTGGCAAGAGCCTAAGATTGGGGATTCCCGTGGAACCCCCAAGATAATCTAAGGACACCTAAAAGCCAAAGCTTGGGGATGCCCCGGAAGGCATCCCCTCTTTCGTCTACTTCTATCAGTAACTTTACTTGGAGCTATATTTTTATTCGCCACATGATATGTGTTTTGCTTGTAGCGTCTTGTATGATTTGAGTCTTTACTTTTTAGTTTACCACAATCATCCTTTCTGTACACACCTTTTGAGAGACCATACATGATTTGGAATTTGTTAGAATACTCTATGTGCTTCGCTTATATCTTTTGAGTTATATAGTTTTGCTCTAATGCTTCACTTATATCTTTTAGAGCACGGTGGTGGATTTGTTTTATAGAAACTATTGATCTCTCATGCTTCACTTAGATTATTTTGAGAGTCTTAAATAGCATGGTAATTTTCTTAAAATCCTAATATGCTTGGTTTACAAGATTAATAATAAAACTTTCTTATGAGTGTGTTGAATACTATGAGAAGTTTGATGCTTGATAATTGTATTGAGATATAAAGATGGTGATATTAAAGTTGTGCTAGTAGGGTAATTGTGAATTTGAAGAATACTTGTGTTAAAGTTTGTGATTCCCGTAGCATGCATGTATGGTGAACCGTTATGTGATGAAGTCGGAGCATGATTTATTTTTTGATTGTCTTCCTTATGAGTGGCGGTCGGGGACGAGCGATGGTCTTTTCCTACCAATCTATCCCCCTAGGAGCATCCGCGTAATACTTTTCTTTGATAACTTGTAGATTTTTGCAATAAGTATATGAGTTCTTTATGACTAATGTTGAGTCCATGGACTATACGCACTCTCACCCTTGCACCTTTGCTAACCTCTCTAATACCGCGCACCTTTTCACCGGTATCATACACCCACCATATACCTTCCTCAAAACAGCCACCATACCTACCTATTATGGCTTTTCCATAGCCACTCCGAGATATAATGCCATGCAACTTTCCACTGTTCCATTTATTATGACACACTCCATCATTGTCATATTGCTTAGCATGATCATGTAGTTGACATAGTATTTGTGGGAAAGCCACCATTCGTAATTCTTTCATACATGTCACTCATGAGTCATTGCATATCCCGGTACACCGCTGGAGCCATTCATATAGAGTCATATTTTGTTCTAAGTATCGAGTTGTAATTGTTGAGTTGTAAGAAAAATAAAAGTGTGATGATCATCATTATTAGAGCATTGTCCCAGTGAGGAAAGGATGATGGAGACTATGATTCCCCCACAAGTCGGGATGAGACTCTGGACGAAAAATAAAAAAAGAGAAAAAAAGAAAAGAAAAAAATGAGGCCATAAAAAAGAGAGAAAAGGCCCAAATAAAAAAATGATGAGAGAAAAAGAGAGAAGGGACAATGTTACTATCCTTTTACCACACTTGTGCTTCAAAGTAGCACCATGATCTTCATAGTAGAGAGTCTCTTATGTTATCACTTTCATATACTGGTGGGAATTTTTCATTATAGAACTTGGCTTATATATTCCAATGATGGGCTTCCTCAAATCGCCCTAGGTCTTCATGAGCAAGCAAGTTAGATGCACGGCCACTTAGTTTCTTTTCTAGCTTCCGTATACTTATAGCTCTAGTGCATCCGTTGCATGGCAATCCCTACTCACTCACATTGATATCTATTGATGGGCATCTCCATAGCGCGTTGATACGCCTAGTTGATGTGAGACTATCTTCCCCTTTTTGTCTTCTCCACAACCACCGTTCTATTCCACCTATAGTGCTATGTCCATGGCTCACGCTCATGTATTGCGTGAAAATTTAAAAAGTTTTGAGAATGTCAAAAGTATGAAACAATTGCTTGGCTTGTCATCGGGGTTGTGCATGATTTAAATATTTTATGTGGTGAAGATGGAGCATAGCCAGACTATATGATTTTGTAGGGATAACTTTCCTTGGCCATGTTATTTTGAGAAGACATTATTGCTTTATTAGTATGCTTGAATTATTATTATTATTATGTCAATATTAAACTTTTGTCTTGAATCTTTCAGATCTGAATATTCATACCACAATGAAGAAGAATTACATTAAAATTATGCCAAGTAGTACTCCGCATCAAAAATTCTGTTTTTATCATTTACCTACTCGAGCACGAGCAGGAATTAAGCTTTGGGATGCTTGATACATCTCCAACGTATCTATAATTTTTGATTGCTCCATGCCATATTATCTACTATTTTGGACATTATTGGGCTTTATTACCCACTTTTATATTATTTTTGGGACTAACCTATTAACCGGAGGCCCAACCCAGAATTGTTGTTTTTTGCCTGTTTTAGGGTTTCGAAGAAAAGGAATATCAAATAGAGTCCAAACGGAATGAAACCTTCGGCAACATGATTTTCTCAATGAACAACACCCGGGAGACTTGGACCCTACGTCAAGACACAAAAGAGGAGGCCACGAGGTAGGGGGCGCGCCTACCCCCCAGGCGCGCCGTCCACCCTCGTGGGCCCCCTGTTGCTCCACCGACGTACTCCTTCCTCCTATACATACCTACGCACCCCCAAACGATCAGATACGGAGCCAAAAACCTAATTCCACCGCCTCAACTTTCTGTATCCACGAGATCCCATCTTGGGGCCTGTTCCGGAGCTTCGTCGGAGGGGGCATCGATCACGGAGGGCTTCTACATCAACACCATAGCCTCTCAGATGAAGTGTGAGTAGTTTACCTCAGACCTACGGGTCCATAGTTATTAGCTAGATGACTTCTTCTCTCTTTTTGGATCTCAATACAATGTTCTCCCCCTCTGTTGTGGAGAAGTATTCGATGTAATCTTCTTTTTGCGGTGTGTTTGTTGAGACCGATGAATTGTGGGTTTATGATCAAGTCTATCTATGAATAATATTTGAATCTTCTCTGAATTCTTTTATGTATGATTGGTTATCTTTGCAAGTCTCTTCGAATTATCAGTTTGGTTTGGCCTACTAGATTGTTCTTTCTTGCAATGAGGAGAAGTGCTTAGCTTTGGGTTTAATCTTGCGGTGTCCTTTCCCAGTGACAGTAGGGGCCGCAAGGCACATATTATATTGTTGCCATCGAGTATAACAAAATGGGGTTTTCACCATATTGCATGAGTCTATCCCTCTACATCATGTCATCTTGCTTAAGGCGTTACTCTGTTTTTAACTTAATACTCTAGATGCATGCTGGATAGCGGTTGATGAGTGGAGTAATAGTAGTAGATGCAGGCAGGAGTCGGTCTACTTGTCTCGGACGTGATGCCTATATACACGATTATACCTAGATATTCTCATAACTATGCTCAATTCTGTCAATTGCTCAACAATAATTTGTTCACCCACCGTAGAATACTTATGCTCTCAAGAGAAGCCACTAGTGAAACCTATGGCCCCCGGGTCTATCTTTATCATATTAATCTCCTACTACTTAGTTATTTCCTTTGCTTTTTACTTTGCCTTTATTTTACTTTGCATCTTTATCACAAAAATACCAAAAATATTATCTTATCATATCTATCAGATCTCACTCTTGTAAGTGGCCGTGTAGGGATTGACAACCCCTATTCGCGTTGGTTGCGAGGATTTATTTGTTTTGTGTAGGTACGAGGGACTCGCGCGTAGCCTCCTACTGGATTGATACCTTGGTTCTCAAAAACTGAGGGAAATACTTACGCTACTTTGCTGCATCATCCCTTCCTCTTCGGGGAAAACCAACGCAGTGCTCAAGAGGTAGCACACATTCACTCGAAGACTATATCCTTTGAGCACTGAACCTCTATTAAGCGGGCACCCTCTAGGACATCTTCAAAATAATACTCCGGCATGTGTTTGTCCTTACCCCCGGGCGGACTCTTCGCTGCAATATCAGTGCCCTTCATCTTCACCCAATACGTCTTGACACGAGCAAAGGACATCCATGCACCTTAAATGCACGCCGATTGCTTCACGGGGTCGATACGCGGCACCACATCCATAAGCCCCCGCACCTAACCAAAATAGCTATTCGGAATTGGTTCAGTCGTCCACAGCCGGACCATGACGTCTGTCGGTGTCAAAACCGACGAATCTCGGGTAGGGGGTCCCGAACTGTGCGTCTAGGCCGGATGGTAATAGGAGGCAAGGGACACGAAGTTTTACCCAGGTTCGGGCCCTCTTGATGGAGGTAAAACTCTACGTCCTTCTTGATTAATATTGATGATATGGGTAGTACAAGAGTAGATCTACCACGAGATCGGAGAGGCTAAACCCTAGAAGCTAGCCTATGGGTATGATTGTTGTTCTGTATGTTGTCCTACGGACTAAAGCCCTCCAGTTTATATAGACACCGGAGAGGGTTACGGTTACACAAAGTCAGTTACAATGGTAGGAGATCTACATATCCGTATCGCCAAGCTTGCCTTCCACGCCAAGGAAAGTCCCTTCCGGACACGGGACGAAGTCTTCAATCTTGTATCTTCATAGTCCAGGAGTCCGACTAAAGGTATAGTCTGGCCATCCGGACACCCCCTAATCCAGGACTCCCTCAGTAGCCCCTGAACCAAGCTTCAATGACGACGAGTCCGGCGCGCAGATTGTCTTTGGCATTGCAAGGCGGGTTCCTCCTCCAAGTACTTCATAGAAGATTTTGAACACAAAGATAGTGTCCGGCTCTGCAAACTAAGTTTCCACATATTGCCATAGAGAGAATAATATTTACACAAATCTAATCTGCTGACGTATTCCGTAGTGTGACATCGCACCACGGCCAAGCCTTTATTTGAATCGTTTTATTGTCCCACCTCAGTGTGTCATGTGAGGCGGTTTCCTTGGCACGTCTTGTTAAAGCATAGATCGTGTCCCCTTATTCCGGGATTCTCATCAATACGGGCGTGGGTAACCCAACCGCACCATTGATTACGGCGCTTGGAGATAAGCGAGTTTTACCAGGCTGGTGGGGACACGTAGTTGCGTCCACCCATATAAGGGGATAAGGATCCACCTTTTCACCTACGCCTTCTTCCTCCTTTGCCTATCCATTTTCGCGCACTCGAGCTCCAGCGCCCAAGTCCACACTCCCCACCTCAACCTTCTCCAGCCATGTCCGGAGCGGGAGGCAAGTGGATGGTCTCCTCCGTCACGGAGGGACACATCAAAAAACTGAGGAAGGCCGGATACTTGTCTAACGACATCACGTACCGGCTTCCCGAAGAGGGGCAGCTCCTCCCCACCCCAAGGCCCCATGAGAGGGTAGTGTTCCTTCCCCACTTCCTCCACGGACTGGGCTTTCCTATCCACCCATTCGTCCAGGGACTCATGTTCTACTATGGCCTGGATTTCCATGATCTGGCCCCGAACTTCATCCTCAACATCTCGGCGTTTATCGTTGTGTGCGAGGCTTTCCTCCGCATCCGCCCCCATTTCGGCCTATGGCTCAAGACGTTCAATGTCAAGCCAAAGGTGGTGCGCGGCAACCAGGCGGAGTGCGGAGGCTCCATGGGGGGCAAGATGCCCAACGTCTTATGGCTCGAGGGCTCCTTTGTGGAGACCCTGAAGGGGTGGCAATCGGGGTGGTTTTTCATCACTGAGTCGCGCGACCCTGAGTGGGTCGCAGCCCCCGAGTTCCGGTCCGGACCCCCAACGCGGCTCACGTCCTGGAAAGATACGGGCTTGTTGTGGGGCAGCAAAGAAGAGGTGACTGGACTGCAAACATGCATCCAAACCCTGGTGAACAAGCAGCTCAAGCTTGTCAACGTAGTCCAGGTTATGCTCATCCGCCAGATCCTCCCGTGTCAACAACGAGCCTTCAATTTGTGGGAGTTCAACCCGGCGCAGCACCGAACTCTGAGCAGGCTTTTCGACACGACGTACGAAGATGCCTGGAAGGTGCTTTTCAAGGGCGCCGAGGCTCCCGCATCCGCTACCGAGGATCGCGGATTTAGCGCGCAGCGTCACGCTAGCGTGGTAAGTTGTTTGTACCTTTTACAGGGTATTAGTTTTTCGTAGTTTAACTCTATGCGGGATCTAAGCTCCCTTACCTTTGACACGATTGGTAGGAGAAGTCCGGATAGATCGACTGTCCGGATCCTTTGCCCGAAGACCCAGCCGATGCCCGCTTGGCGAAGCTGCTGGTTCCGGCACCCTATGTGGTGCCGGAGAAGAAGGCCACGAAGAAGGCCACGAGGACTCAAAAAAGTGCCCGGCGCCAGGAGGTGTTGGGTTCATCATCCGACGGCTCCAAGGCGCATTCCTCCCGTGAAGATGAGGAGGAGGAAGAAGAGACCTCTCCCCCTCCAACGGGGGGAGAGAAGAAAAGGAAGGCCGCCCTCACTGGGGAGGCCAAAGGGTCCAAGAAGGGGAAAACCCTTCCTCCGGACTACTCCACCGACTCCGATGATGCCGGAGAGGAGTGGCCGCTCAGGGCCAAGCCCCTGGCGAAATCGTAAGTATCCGGATACCAGAGTAATTCATAGTATTCCTTTATTGCACAGCTTTCCCTTATGTCGAATATGATTATGCAGCCCACCCAAAGACCGGATCGACGCGTCGTCGAGCGGTTCACTGGACTCGTCAGATGTGAATTCGCTTCCGGCGGCTACCTCCCCCCTCCCTACGGACGACGCCGAAGTGTTGTCCCAACAGGTTCCAAGCCAGGAGGAGGTGGTCCTGGAGGCGCCGCAAGGCGACCTCCCGGACTCCAGGAGTAAAGGGGATAAAACCCCCCAGGGCTCCAAGTCCGGCTCTAGGCCGGACACCGCTCCATAACCTTCTAAGGTTCCTAAGTCCGGCGGGCGACTTCCTTCCAAGAGGAGCAAGCCCACCGTGCCGGTGAGCCCCGTCCAACCGGGGGCACCGGACAATCTGTTGGAGGTGCTCAAAGGCGCCTCCATCGACGAGGAGCACTGCACCATTATGAGTGCGGTGGTCCAGAAGGTTCAGTCCGCCAAGAGCAGACTCACTGAAGCTTGTGCTAGCCTTTTAACATGCTTTGAGGTAAGTAAAGAATGTGTAAATAATATTAGCGCATAGACAGTAGCCCCTGATGCTCTGTTTGGTGTTCGGGAAGAAAAGCCGAATAGAGGATCAAATAAAATTCATAGGAGTCTAACAAGAAGGAGTAAATATGCGTATGCAGGCTTCTCTGCTGGCGTCCGCCGCACTGACTGCGGAAGTGGACACACTAAAGCAGAACCTCGAGCAGTCCGAGCAAGAGCTCGGGCGTGCCAAGAAGCAGCTCGAGGACAAGGAAGGTAAGAAATACCTTGTTTAAATATATATAAAAAAGGTGCAATTGCAAAAAAATGACAGGATTATCGTGGCTATTGTAGGGGCCACGTCTGAGGTGGCGACCCTTAAGTAAGCGCTGCTCGAGGCCGAGAAAAGGGCGGCCACGGAGCGCACCGAGCGGGAGAAGTATGAGGCCCAGGTTGGCAAGGTGCGGTAAGAGCCCCAGGCTCTCATGAAAAAACATGAGAGTTTGGAGCTTGACTCAAAGAGGCGAGCGTCCGAGCTCGCGGTGGCTATTAAAAATGCCAAGTCTGCCAAGGCCGAATCCCAGAAGACCCTCCAGGAGTTGGATGCGGTGAAAAAGATAGCGGCGGGTAAGGCATTCTTTATGGAAAGCAAACACATAAACGTGAGTTACTTGTTACTTACCCGAATCCAGAGCTCTCCAGGAGCGTTCGCAGATCTTCCCCGTAGCGTGTTCGATGCCGCCGCATTCTATGGAGTCGAGGAGGGCAGCTCAACAGAGAAGGTGTTCTGGTCTCAATATGCTGAGGCCGGACACCCCGTGCCCCTGAGCGACCAGCTGAAGCAACTGGTCGAGCTCCACAAGGCGGCCGATCAGGCCATGAAGGGCCTCATAGTTCGACTATGGCCGGGAGAGGCTCTACCTGGGAGCTATTTCGGGCTGGCGCGGCGGCTGGTGGGGGCCTGTCCAAGGCTCGAAGTCATCAAGCGCTCCGTCTGCATTGAAGGTGCCCGTAGGGCCCTTGCCCGTGCTAAGGTGCACTCGGGCAAGCTGGATGCTGAGAAGCTTGTGAAGGACGGGCCACCGCCGAGGAAAGAGCATCGCAAGCCCGAGAATTATTAGAAGGATGTTCTGAAGGGTGCCTGCCTTATGGCGGATGAATGTTCTAGGGATGTAATTTTTGAGTAAAACTCGCTCGTTTTGTCCTGTGCGCTGAAAACTTGTTCATATGCGCTAAGCAATGCTGTTGGAATTTAAAATATTACCTTCTGTGCGGCTGTTTATCAATTCTGAGAGATGGCGAGTCATCGGCTTCTGCCCCCGTGCCGCTAGTGCTGGGGTGTTCGGGGATAAACCTGAGCGCTCTTTTTCCCATGTTTGGGTCCTTCGAGGGAGGCGCTCAGCACAACGAACAAGGCAATCGGACTATAATGCGTGAACACTCTCACTTAGCCATAGAATTCTATAATTTTAAATTTCAGCGAAGCCCCTGGTATTCGGAAGACCGAGTTCGGGGCGCTATCCATGCCTTAGGCCGGACAGAGCCGACTCCCCGCTCTAAGCGGCATAAGTCTTTAGGGACTCGAAAAACCTCTCGAACAGCGACCAGCTCTCGCTTCATCATGACAGTCAGTTTTAGCTTTCTCTACTGAGGTGCTCGACCCAGCTCAACTGGGGCACAATCGCAGTAGTTCTCCTAGTGCTACCTTAGCCGACATAGCGGAACGTAAGGGACCAAAACATAGGAGCCAGGCAAACCCAACTATTGACCCAAGACATGATTCGGAGCCGATGCATATAATGCTATGAGTTCGGGGTGCCGCACTTGTTAAAGTGTTCGGACTTCTCACACCATATTGAGGGGTACTAAAGCCCCTGGCGTATTTTGGCCGTACCAAAGTGTACGGGTGCAACATGTCGTTAAGGAACATATATTTGTAAAAAAAAGAGTAATGCAAAAATAGACAAAAGCTATGCATTGTTTATTAAAAATGGCTGCGATCAAAGCAGAACGATACAAATAATGCGATAAGCAAAAGGTTGGACTATTTAACATGTCCGTTCCAGGGGCAGGCTGTGGAATGGTATGCGAAACGGGTATACTGCTTGTGATAGAGACCACCTGGGAGTTCCGTAATGCGGCATGGCTTGTCTGCTTTAGTTCTTGCATCATTTGTGCGGCAATTGAACTGCCGAACAGGCCTTCCGAAGAATGGAGTCTTGAAAGTAAGAGAAAATTTAAAAATCGGCAGCCCCTGGTGCGGTTTAAGCCGTGTTTCGGGCGTGTCGTGATGGTGCCCCTCCCCCTGTACCCATGGTATTTCTAGAGCGTAGTTATGTACGCGAAGCACTGGTGTCGCATCTTTGCGAGGGCTGGGGTTGGGGCCGCATTGCTACGCCTGCTCGGAACGTGCCAGGCGGTCTTGTTGTAGGTTACTCCGGGCGCGCTTGACGGTGTCCGGATGTTTAATGGCCGGACTGGAGAACTGCCTGGAGAGGCTGCTTTGTACTTCCACTGCAAGGGCCGCCGTGTGCTCCTCCATTCGGAGAGAGTGTTCGGTGTTTCCATTGACCGTAATTACTCCTCGAGGGCCTGGCATCTTGAGCTTAAGGTATGCGTAGTGCGGTACCGCATTGAACTTGGCGAATGCGGTTCGCCCGAGCGGTGCGTGATAGCCACTGCGGAATGGGACTATGTCGAAGATTAACTCCTCGCTTCGGAAATTATCCGGAGATCCGAAGACCACTTCAAGTGTGACTCAGCCTGTACAGTTGGCCTCTACACTTGGTATTACACCTTTAAAGGTCATTTTGGTGGGCTTAATCCTCGAGGGATCTATGCCCATTTTTCCGCACTGTATCCTGGTAAAGCAGGTTCAGGTTGCCGCCGCCGTCCATAAGGACTCTAGTGAGATGAAATCCGTCAATAATTGGGTCTAGAACCAATGCGGTGAATCCGCCATGACGGGTGCTAGTGGGATGGTCCCTTCGACCGAAGGTGATTGGGTAGGAGGACCATGGGTTGAACTTTGGGGCGACTGGCTCTACCGCGTATACGTCCCTTAACGCGCGCTTCCGCTCCCTCTTGGGGATGTGGGTTGCGTATATCATGTTCACCGTCCGCACTTGTGGGGGAAAACCCTTCTGTCCACTATTGTTCGGGGGCCGGGGCTCTTCGTCTTCATCGCTATTTAGCCCCTTCTCGGTATTTTCGACATTTAACTTGCCTGCCTGCTTGAACACCCAACAATCCCTGTTGGTGTGATTGGTCGGCTTTTCGGGGGTGCCATGTATCTGGCACAAGCGGTCGAGTATTCGGTCCAAACTGGACGGGCCCCTAGGATTTCTTTTGAATGTCTTTTTCCGCTGACCGGATTTATAGCCTCTGAATCTGGCATTAACTGTTGTATCCTCAGCATTGTCGTCGTTAATGCGGCGCTTCTGCTTGTTTCGACGCGACCTTCCACTACTGTCCCTGGTATCAGAATTACCAGGGTTCTTGGTCATATTGTTGCTACGAGCAAGCCAGCTGTCTTCTCCCGCGCAAAAGCGGGTCATGAGTGTCATGAGTGCTGCCATAGATTTCGGCTTTTCCTGTCCAAGGTGTCGGGCAAGCCACTCGTCACGGATATTGTGCTTGAAGCCTGCTTTGTTAGGAACCGTGTCCAGAATTGCCTGGCCGATTCCTCTGGCTGCTGAATTACGTGGCTTAGGTCATTGGTGTCTGGTGGTCGCACATAAGTGCCCTGGAAATTGTCGAGGAATGCGGCCTCCAGGTCCTCCTAACAACTGATTGATCCTGCTGGCAAGCTGTGAAGCCAATGCCGAGCTGGTCCTTTAAGCTTGAGTGGGAGGTATTTGATGGCGTGGAGATCATCGCCGCGGGCCATGTGGATATGATGGAGATAATCCTCGATCCATACCGCAGGATCTGTTGTGCCATCATATGATTCGATGTTTACGGGTTTGAAACCCTCGGGGATTTGATGATCCATTACTTCGTCTGTGAAGCATAGTGGGTGTGCGGCGCCTCTGTACTAGGCTATATCACGACATAGCTCCAATGAGCTTTGTGTACTGTGTTCGGCCCTACTAGATTTGTGTCCGGCGTGACGGTTACCGTCTCGAGTCGTGGGGCGCCCACGCGATCTGTAAATCGATCTTGTTTGCCTTGCCTTGTCCTCCAACATATCTCGCAGGTCAGGCGCATTTTCCCGTGCCTTGGTACGGGGTGCGGCTTGAGTGGAGGGCCGAGAGGCCTCTCTGTCGCGGCCATGAGGTGGCCGGTCGGCCGTATCAAGTGCTGGTGATGTAGGTTTAAGTGCTTCCTCCTCTAATCGGGGTAGCAACCTGCGCTTTGGGTAGCTCTTGGAGGGGCGTTCGAGTTTATGCTCTTCGGCCGCAAGGACTTCAGTCCATCTGTCGACTAGCAAATCTTGATCAGCTCTAAGATGTTGCTGTTTTTTCTTGAGGCTTCTTGCCGTGACCATAAGCCTGCGTTGAAAACGCTCTTGCTCGACGGGATCCTCTGGCACGATGAATTTGTCGTCGTCGAGGCTTGCCTCGTCTTCGGAGGGAGGCATATAATTATCGTCCTCGACCTCTCTCTCTGCCGCTCTCTCGTGAGGGCTGGCTTCTCCATCCTCTTGTGCTGAATCTTGCTGGAGGGGGTTTTCTTCGGCACTCTGCGGAGTATTATTATCTCCCACGCTGGAATCACCGTATTTGCTTTGGCAGGATTTTGAGCGGTGCCGCTAACGCCGGCACTTAGGCTGTTTCTTGGAGGGGTCATCCTCCGCTGTTCCATTGCCATCTCCTTCTTTTGGGGTGTCCACCATGTATATGTCATATGACGAGGTGGCTTTCCAGGGCCCAATAGGTGCTGGTTCTTCATCGTCTCCTGCATCGGCGTCCATACCGTCGATGTCTTTGGAGTCGAAGTCGAGCATGTCGGTTAAATCGTCGACAGTGGGTACAAAGTGGGTGGTGGGTGGGCTTTGAATTTCTTCATCATCTGTATCCCAACCTTGCTGACCGTAGTCCGGCCAGGGCTCTCCTGATAAATAGAGAGACTTTAGTGTCTTCAAAATATCGCTGAAAGGCGAGTGCTGAAATATGTCCGCGGCAGTAAACTCCATGATCGGCGCCCAATCGGATTCTATCGACAAGGGCGCGGAGGGTTCGGAGTCCGGAGAGGAGTCCGGCTCCTTGGAGTCACGAGTCTCACAGAGTGCGGGGCTGGTGTTCGGCTCGATCGTCATTGGGATCGCAGCCCCCGAGGCGGCATCCAACCACTCATCCTCGATCGGCGCAGTTGGCTCCGAATTAAGGGTTGAAGCTGATGCGGGTGCGGCCTCCAGGGCATTGTTCGGCGGCAGAGTTAGATCATGCTCGTCATGACAGTGCAGCGCGCTCGGCAGTGGCTCGAATCCGTCGAAGATCAAGTCCCCGCGGATGTCAGCCGTGTAGTTTAAACTTCCAAATCTGACCTGACGGCCAGGGGCATAGCTTTCGATCTGCTCCAGATGGCCAAGTGAATTGCCCCGCAGTGCGAAGCCGCCGAAGACGAAGATCTATCCGGGGAGGAAGGTCTCACCCTGGACTGCATCGCTATTGATGATCGTAGGAGCCATCAAGCCTAACGGCGACGACACAGAGGATCTCTCAATGAAAGCACCAATGTCGGTGTCAAAACCGGCGGATCTCGGGTAGGGGGTCCCAAACTATGCGTCTAGGCCGGATGGTAACAGGAGGCAAGGGACACAAAGTTTTACCCAGGTTCGGGCCCTCTTGATGGAGGTAAAACCCTACGTCCTGCTTGATTAATATTGATGATATGGGTAGTACAAGAGTAGATCTACCACGAGATCGGAGAGGCTAAACCCTAGAAGCTAGCCTATGGTATGATTGTTGTTCTGTATGTTGTCCTACGGACTAAAGCCCTCCAGTTTATATAGACACCAGAGAGGGTTAGGGTTACGCAAAGTCGGTTACAATGGTAGGAGATCTACATATCTGTATCGCCAAGCTTGCCTTCCACGCCAAGGAAAGTCCCTTCCGGACACGGGACGAAGTCTTCAATCTTGTATCTTCATAGTCCAGGAGTCCGGCTGAAGGTATAGTCCGGCCATCTGGACACCCCCAATCCAGGACTCCCTCAACATCCTTCATGGCAGAACCAGATATCTTGTGGAGCTCGGCTCATTGGGCCATCTGTTCGTTCAGCAACAACGGGCGCTTTGGCGTGCCGAATTGTGTCTAGAAAAGCTTCTCCGTTGCGTACCCCACTTGCGCTTGGTAAAATTGCGCTGCATCAGAAGCGCTCTTCGGCAAGTCCAAGAGTGCGTCTGGAGAGCTGCACATTTGATTAAGCGAGGCATATTTCGGATCACCGAATTTAGTCTATAATAAGAAAGGCTTACCGGCCGCTATCTCCCCACCTTGTCGGATCTCCTCCCGAGCCGCCCTAGACTCGGATCGTGCTTCCCTCGCCTCTTGTAAGGCATTGTTGAGATCGGCCATTTTGGCTTTGATATCCCTCTCCAAGAACTCACACCGGACAGTGGCTTCCTTTAGCTCGCGCGCCATGGTAGACATTCTCTCCTCGCACTGGCGCCGAGCAGTCTGTTCGGCTTTTAACTCACTAGCTGCCTTCTGGGCAGCCACATTACTCATCCGGGCTTGCTCCTTGGCTTGGGCAAGTTCAGCCCGAAGGGCCTCCACCACGGTAGCACTATCTGTAGTTATGTATGTCTCAGTATATAATACTTAGCTTCATGCTCACGTTATTATACATACATACACTGACTACCTCAAAACATACCTTGCGCTTCGTCGAGCCGCCTGTTAATAAGCATGACGTTGTCATTCGCCGCTTCAAGTTTTTGCTCCAGACCTACAACCTCTGTAGCGTACGCAGTCGTCGTGGATGTAACAGCCTGTGTTCCAAATAATCAGATTATTTCCTAGGCATATCTTTTTCGATCCTCTGATTGCCTCCTTTTGGACGCCAACCAGAGTCTCAGGAGCTACTATCTATACACAGGTACATTTTGCGTATAGAGCATAATAAAAAATATTACATTACGTACCTCAAAGCCTCTTAGCAGGCCCTTGAAAGCTTCATTCAATCCACTTTTCATGGACATAATCCTCTCAACCATCGTACCCATCAGGGGACGATGTTCCTCCGAGATGGTCGAATACCACAAATATGCCCATCAGTGTATCCGGTGCCTCCGGATCCCGGGAAGCAGTTGTGGGAGTCCGGACCCCGTTTGAAGGGATATGTTCATCGACCCTGGAGTCGTCTCCGGCTGTAAGACGGATAGTCCGGGTCCTTTATTGTTGGTCTCCACACACCCCGGACCCTTGGTGACTGATGTTTCACCTTGTGGCGTTGTCTTCATTATCCTCTGCACCACTTGTTGATCGGTAGAGTTCCTCAGGGATGACACCTCGAAGTTGTCCAACCTATTGGGTGAGGAACCCTTTGGAGGCGTGTCGCTTTCCATCATCTCCGGAAGAAGATCCCCCAAAGAGGATTGTTGAGGAAGACTGCGTACCGGACTACACACGTATTCTAGATGTTATCCTTGTGAATAGGAAAACTAATGGGACATGTTTAAAACACCCTTGTTCACTTATGATTCAGCTAAAGGCTTGTCCTTACGGAGGAACTACGCGACAATGTCGTCTTCCGAACCCAAACCACATGATAGGAGCGTCTTACCCCTCTTAGGAGCCTTTACCTCCCGACCTTCGGGGGCGGCCCTTTTCTTACCATGAGGAGGAAAGATGTCAGCTTCTCCTTCTCTTTTATCCTCGGAAGAGGGAACCTTAACCTCTCCGAACACAGTGATTGGTGTACCTTCGGAATGGAGGCCACCTTTGGCCTTCCTGCTCTCCTCATTGTCCTTTTCACCGGCACCTGGAATGGTGCGAGAACCAGCATCCTTGTTAACACAGGACTAGCTAAATCTTCGGGAAGAGGGGCCGAACACCTAATTCGCTCCTCCTTCTTTGTCCAGCCCTGGAAAAAGATGGTTTTCTTAGTATCTTATTATGGGATATTTAATTATGCTGTGTCCAGGAGTCAAGTGCTTACCGAGGTATCCGGATGATTGTAGTCAAGGCCGATGTCCTCGGAGGTGTCCGGCCACTGTTTTCGTGTCCCGAAAAATAACTTCCACATTCCTCTGTGCATCATGCCGAAGAAGTGCTAAAGGGTTCGTGGTCCTTCCGGATTAAACTCCCACATAAGGAGGGGTCATTGCTGGCATGGGAGGACCCGGCAGACTAACATTACTTGAATCACGTCGATGAGACCGGTGCCCTTCTCAAGGAGACTCCGAATGCGGCTCTGTAAAGTCCGCACTTCGTCAATTGATCCCCAGTCCAGCCCCTTGTTGATCCATGAAGCAAGTTTAATTGGAGGGCCGGATCAGAACGCAGGTGTAGCTGCCCACTTGGAGCCAGTTCTTTTCGGCGATTCTCCCAGAATCGCCCCCTCCCCAGCTTCTCCAAGAATCGCCACTCCATATTTTTTGACAATCCTATCTAGTTAAGGTCTAATTAGCTAGAATTGTAAAAAAACATATGTAGTGGTGATTCTGGAAGAAGCTAGGAAGGGGGGCGATTCTGGTAGAATCACCCAAAAGAACTGGCCCTTGGTACCACTGGGTTCAATGATGTAAAACCACTCCCGCTGCCATAAGTTGGAAGATTCTAAGAAGGATCCCTTTAGCCAAAGAGCGTTGGTGAGCTTGCTCACCGTGGCACCTCCACACTCTGCTTGTTTCCCCTCGATCACCTTCGGGTTCACATTAAAGGTCTTGAACTATAAGCTGAAGTGTGGGGGAATACGGAGGAAGGCCTCACACATGACGATGAATGCCGAGGTGAGAAGAAAACAATCCGGGGCTAGATCATGAAAATCTAGCCCGTAATAGAAAATGAGCCCCCGAAAAAAGGGGTGAAGAGCGAAACCTAGCCCTCGGAGGAAGTGGGAGATGAATACAACCCTATCGCCGAATCTGGGGGTAGGAATAACCTGCCCTTGAGCAGGAAGCCTGTGGGGGATTTCCGCGGTCAGGTACCTCATCGCCCGGAGCTTCGCAATATCCTCCTCTGTGACAGAGGAAGCCACCCACCGGCCTTGAAGGCTAGGTTCGAACATGACTGGGAAGCTCGAAGCACTTAGTTTGAACCTTGGGTGTTGGAACTCAAGGTTGTAGAGGTTGAGGAAAGGGTTGGCATAAAGGAGAAAGACGGGTCGTAGCCCCTTTATAAAGACGATGAATATCGAACGTCTCCTCCTAGGCCTTAAAACCTGCCTATTCCTATGGAATCATGCCAACAGAACGGTTGGGATACCCACGCCCGTATTGATGAGAATCTCGCGATAAGGGGACACAATCTCTACTTCTACAAAACGTGCCAATAAAACCGCGTCTCGAAACATGGAGCGACAGGCCAAAAAACGGTTCGAAATAATAACCGGGCAGGAACGTGATGTCACGTTACAAAAAGATTGTCAGCTGATTGGACTCATGAAATATTATGTTCTCTGTGGTGGTGTGTGGTACTTGTTTTGTAGATCCAGACACGTTCCTTGTGTTCGAAGGCTACTTTGGAGTATTCAGAGGAGGAACCTGCCTTGCAATGCCAAAGACAATTTGCGCGCCGGACACCTCATCATTGAAGCCTGGTTCAGGGGCTACTAAGGGAGTCTTGGACTAAGGGGTCCTCGGGTGTACGGCCTATTGGACGTGGGCCTGACTGATGGGCTATGAAGATACAAGAACGAAGACTTTCACCTGTGTCCGAATGGGACTCTCCTTGGCATGGATGGAAAGCTTGGCGTTCGGATATGAAGATTCCTTTCTCTGTAACCGACTTTGTATAACCCTAGTCTCCTCCGGTGTCTATATAAACCGGAGGGTTTTAGACTGTAGAATCAATCATAATCAGATAGGATAGACTTCTAGGGTTTTAGCCATTACGATCTCGTGGTAGATCAACTCTTTTAACCCCCATACTCATCAATATTAATCTAGCACGATGTAGGGTTTTACCTCCATTGAGAGGGCCCGAACCTGGGTAAACATTGTCTTCCCTGTCTCCTGTTACCATCAACCTCAGACGCACAGTTCGGGACCCCCTACCCGAGATCTGTCGGTTTTGACACCAACAAAGGGTTTAAACCTGTAAATATCGAATCATATGATGGCATGACGGATCCCGCGGTATGGATTGAAGATTTCCTTCTCCATATCCACAAGGCTTGCGGTGACGATCTCCATGCCATCAAATATCTCCCCTTAAAACTGAAAGGGCCAGTGCGGCACTGGTTAAACAGCCTCCCAGAGAACTCCATTGGTAGTTGGGAAGATTTGGAAGATGCCTTTAGAGACCACTTCCAAGGTACGTATGTCCGACCGCCGGACGCAGATGAACTTAGTCATATAGTCCAACAACCCGGAGAGTCAGCCCGAAAACTTTGGACTAGGTTCTTAATTAAAAAGAACCAAATTGTCGATTGTCTGGACGCCGAAGCCCTCGTGGCCTTTAAACACAGCGTCCGTGGCGAATGGCTCGCCCGACACCTCGGCCAAGAAAAACCGAAGTCCATGGCAGCTCTTACCGCACTCATGACCTGCTTTTGCGTGGAAGAAGACAGTTGGCTAGCTCGTAGAAGCAACAGCACCAGCGACCCTAGCACCTCCGAAGCTAGAGATGGCAACGGTAGGCCATGACATAACAAACACAAGCGTTGAAGAAACAATGAAGATACCGAAGACACATCGGTCAACGCTGGACTCAGTGGCTATAAACGCGGTCAGCGGAAGAAGGCATTCAAAGGAAAAAAAGATGGTCCATCCAGTTTGGACAAAATACTCGATCGGCCTGGCTAGATTCATGGCACCCATAACAAGGCTCCCAATCATACCAACAAAAATTGGTGGGTCTTTAAACACGCTGGTAATCTAAACACCGAACATAAGGGGAAGGAGCCGTGTAGCAAGGATGACGATGAGCATCACCCACCGAACACAAGGAGGCAAACGAAATTTCCCCTCGAGGTAAAAACAGTGAATATGATCTATGTCACTCATATCCCTAAGCGGGAGTGCAAGCGCGCACTAAGGGACGTCTACGCCATAGAGCCAGTCGCCCCAAAATTCAACCCGTGGTCGGCTTGTCCGATCACTTTTGATCGCACCATCCGACCAGTATCCGTCATGGAGGTTCGACAGCATTGGTCCTCGATCCAATCATTGACAGATTCCATCTCACGCGAGTCCTCATGGACGGCGGTAGTAGTCTTAACCTACTTTATTAGTACACTATCCGTAAAATGGGTATTGATCCGTCAAGGATCAAGCCTACTAGAACCACCTTTAAAGGAGTAATACCTGGCGTGGAGGCCTGCTGCACAGGGTCAATAACGCTGGAAGTAGTCTTTGGCTCACCGGATAATTTCCGAAGCGAAGATTTGATCTTCGACATCGCCCCCTTCCGCAGTGGTTATCATGCACTGCTCGGACGAACCGCTTTCGCTCTTTTCAATGCAGTCCCGCACTTTGGTTATCTAAAGCTCAATATACCCGGACCATGCGGTGTTATAACAGTCAATGGAAATATGGAGCGCTCCCTCCATACTGAGGAGCATACCGCGGCCCTCGCAGTTGAGGTACGGGGTGGCCTTATCAAGCCAAATACTTCTTCGGCCAACAAGCCCCCGAACAATGTCAAACGAGTCCGGTCTACCCTGCAGAACGACAGTTCAGTTCATCCAAAGCTGGACTAGCAATTCGGCCTCCATCAAAACCCCCACCTAATCACGTCATACATACCGCACGTGCATAACTATGCAGTAAAAACACCATGGGCAAGGACGGAGGCACAATCAGGACAAGGTCCACAATACTGATCCACCCTATTCGGACCTTAATGTTCTCCCTTTTTCTCTTCTCTCTCTCGTTTCAGGTTCTTTAAAACCTAGATCACTTCTCGGTGGTACAAGGGCCCTTTCTCAGGCCCCTTCTATATATACGGTCATTGATCCTCTCAAAGGATCCTTCACCAAGGTGAAAAGCGGCGCAGACGTGTGGTAGGGTGTCCAAAGGATCTTCAAGAACACCTTTTTGAAGGACCTGTATAAAGCTTTCCCTTGCTCACAAATTCTTGGCATGTAAAATAGCCTTGATGCTAATGGCATTCTCTATCAGAGCATGTTTTGACGTATCAATCAGACTATAGTGGAAACAGTTTTGTCCAACCCTATCCGGTATTGGCTTATTTCATAATCCATATTCTGTCCTCACGACAGATTGACATATACATAAATTGCCAGGGGCTCTATTCGGCCACATATATTTTTCAAAAACAAAAAATTCCAAACACTTCTATAGTATACTTCGGCGTCCTGAATGCTGCATTATATGCATCGGCTCCGAATCATGTCTTGGGTCAATAGTTGGGTTGCCCGGCTCCTGTGGTTACTACCTTATGTCCCGCTTGTTAGGCTAAGGTAGTAAAGGGAGAACTACTACGATTGTGTTTCTGGTTCGTCCGGTCAGACACATTAGTAGAGAAAGCCAAAAAATGACTGTCATGGTATAGCAAGACTTGGTCAACGGTTCAGTGACTTACCAAATCTTTTGCGATTTTCTTTCCGTATTGTACGAAGGACTGGCCTCCACCCAGTCACGCGCCTAAGGCATCCAAGCTCAGATAGCCGCATATGCACCAGGGGATAGCCTATAAGTCCCATTGTCAAACTCATATGGCTAAGTGAGAGTGTTAAAGCCACATATAGTCTGATTGCCTGGTTCGCTGCACAAACACCTCCTTTACATGCCAAGACATTGGGTCAAGTGTGGTCATGTGCTATTCCGAACACCCCCGTAGTATCTACATGGGGTCTGAAGCCGATGACTGGCAAACTTTTAGAAATAAAAATGGCCGCACAGGATGAAAATAATTTCAAATAAAGGCACAAACATATTACAAAAGCCTTGGTTCATAAAACAAAGTCTGGGCAGCCTGGATACGTTCATTCAAACATGTCATCTTTCGAGCATTGACCCTCTACCAAACGAGCACCCTCTAGGACGTCTTCAAAACACCACTCCAGCTTGCGGTGGTCCTTGCCTTCGGGTGGGCCCTCAACCACGACAACGGCGGCCTTCATCTTCGCCCAGTGCATCTTGACATGGGCAAAAGCCATCCGCGCACCCTCAATGCACGAAGAGTGCTTCACAGCTTCAATTCGGGGTAGGGCGTCGGCGTGCCGCTTGGCCATGCCGAAGTAGCTGCTAGGGATGGGTTCGGCTGGCCATAGTCAGACTGCGATGTCCTTCATGGATAGGCCGAGCATCCTATGCATCTCCGCCAGCTGCATCTGTCGGATGTGGGGTTCCGGCAAACCCTTAAGGTTCGAACACTAGGGTGCGCATGAAGTTTGCCCCGCCTGGTGTCGATCGTCATGGCTCACGTCGCGAGAGCCTTGTGAGGTTTGCCCCGCCTTGATATCTCCGCTCCTCGCGAGCCTGCCTGACCAGGCCGCTCCAGAGGAGGTCTTGCGTCGTCCTCCTCGCGAGGATTGGCCCCTCGCAAGGGTCTTGGGTGCCTTGTTGTTGAAGATGGGCCGTACGGCCTGCTGCTTGGCCACGCCGCGGGCCGCAGGCAGGCAAGTTTGGGGACCCCCATTCCTAGAATGCCGACAGTAGCCCCCGGGCCCAAGGTGCGCGTGGGCTTGGCTTCGCGGCAAAGCCAAGGGTCAAGTTCGGAGCACCGCGGGCCCCAAAAGCATGTGGCCTCGGTTGACGCGTGGCGGTTGATTGGACGTGGGCGCCTCCGCTTCCGCACATTTCCTCGGCAACTGCTTGACCTGACAAAAGGCTAGCACGGGCGGCACTTGCCTTCATTGCTTCTTCCTTGCCTCGCCCCAGATCCCCTTTCTCGCTCTTCGCCGCCGCTACCTACACTACAAAAAAAAGACAAATCCATGACCTTTTGGGCCGAACGAATTTTTTTCCTGTGATACATATGACACTTCTATGACGATAATTGTGACAAAACCCGGTATCATCATAGATGTGGTGGGCTCCTACTTCTATGACAAAAAATCATGACATAAAATGGGCTTTTCGTCCTGGGCGGGCCGGAGACGCAGCTGCATGACATTCTTTGGGCCGTCCATGACGGAAAAAACTGTGGTAGAAGCGAGGAGGAGGAAAATTTCGGGGAGTTCCCGGTTACGGTGGGAGGTTGGGGGCCGAGCGATGCGTGTTTCTCTCGTACATGTACGCGCGTGTGTGCGAGGCGTTGGCTCTAACTGAACCCGAGCGAGGCGTTGGGCTCTAACTGAACCCGAGCGGTTGCACTGCAGGCTACGCATTACTGAACCCGAGCGATCGAATGATGGCTGTTAACTGAACCCGATCGAGCGATTCCTTCACCACTGCTGCTAACTGAAGCCGATCGATGCTGTCTCTGGGATGAAC
>NC_041392.1:457831863-457855261 GCF_002162155.2 Triticum dicoccoides | reverse complement strand
GGTGGAGGGGTGCCCGTGGAGGGGTGGTTGAACAGTAGCCGGTGGAGTAGCGCGCGGTGGAGGCTGGATGAATAGGAGCCCGTGGAGGTTGGAGGAGGTCGATGGTAGCCCGTGGAGGCTGGAGGAGGTCGACGGTGGAGATGAACAGTATCCCGTGGAGTCCCGTTTTGCGGTACGCCACACCCCTCCCGATGAACAGGACCCCCGTTTCGACCGTAGCGCTCCAACACAAGTCCGTTTCCTCCGTTTTGCGGTACGCCACACCCCTCCTGATCAACAGGGCCCCCGTTTCGACCGTAGGAGGTCTGTTTCGTCTGTTTTGCGGTACGCCACACCCCTCCCGATCAACAAGACCCCCGTTTTGACCGTAGGAGGTCCGTTTCCTCCGTTTTGTGGTATGCCAGACCCCTCCCGATCAACAGGACCCCGTTCCAAATGTAGGAGGTCCGTTTCCTCCATGGTGCGGTACGCCAGGCCTCGTTACCATTGCATGTTCCGTCCAAGCCCTCCCGATGAACACGAGCACGCATTCCGTTTTGACCCAGCCAGTTGGCTCCCACGCATTCCGTTGCCTCCCGATGATCACGACGCATTCCGTTGCTTCCCCATGAACACGACGACGGCGCTGTTTCTCCGTTCCGACCCAGCCATCTACACGAGCCCTGGCCGTACGTATGCGCGAGTAGGCGTTCGAGACCCCACCCGCATGTACACATACGTGGCCGTATTTTCTTTCTTGCACCCTAGCCGCTGTATGTACGTGTACATGCTACGTGCGTGCCTCTACTACGACACGTACGCGCCTCTACTACGACACGTGCGCGCCTCTACATCCACCAGTATATATGTACGTAGACGTTCGTGACCATAATGGTAACGCTACGTACGCTTCGACCAGGTGGGTCCCAACTGTCAGGCACTTCCTTGCGTGCGAAGATGTAGCTGGTGGGTCCCAGCAGTCAGGGGGGCGAATCGTTTTTTTGCCCGGATGCACTTCCTTGCGTGCGAAGATGTAGCTGGTGGGTCCCAGCAGTCAGGGGCGCGAATCATTTTTTTTGCCCGGACGCACTTCCTTGCATGCGAAGGTGTAGCTGGTGGGTCCCAGCAGTCAGGGGGAAACATTTTTTTCACAAAATACGGTCGCCCGTCCGGTGGGTCCCCGCTGTCAGGTGGAGGAATCATTATTTTGCGCGTAATAAGGAGGCACTTCCTTGCTGCGGCCATGGACCCAGCTGTCAGCCTCTCCACGTATAGTCCACGTCTGATGGAAGTCGTTCCTTGACCATGTTCACCACGCTGCGCCGAGAGCACCACGGTGGTGGACGACAGCGAGGACTAGGAAGTGGACGACTCGGAGCCGGGGAAGACGCAGCAGTGGATGCCCACGCGAAGAGGAGTACGAGGGTTCACTGGTTCAGCTGCCGTGTGAGGCTGCTGTCGCCGCAGAATAACAGGGGGTGTGGGTGAGTTGAGGGATGGCCTGGCCAGCGGTGGGAGTAGTAGGGGGCGGTGAGGCCTCCGCGGCATCACAACCGTCCACGGGAAGCAGGAGCACGCGGCACGACCGGCGCTGGTTTGGGCGGCTGGAGCAAGAAGACTAGAGGTTGAAGAAGCACTACGGCCATTGGATGAACATCGTACGGTAACAGGAGCTAGAATCGTTCATATTGACTAAGTTGACAAAGCCCTCCATCCCTGTCAACTTGGTAGGCCCACAAGTCAGCCTCCCACTATGCTGGTTTCCAGCTGGTAGGGGGAATATTAATTTTTTTGTGCGTAATAAGGAGGCACTTCCTTGCGTGCGAAGATAGCTGGTGGGTCCGACATGTCAGCGGGGGGCATGTCATTTTCGTGAAATACAGAGGCCCTTCCGGTGGGTCCCAGATGTCAGGTGGAGGATCATTATTTTGCGCGTAATAAGGAGGCATTTCCTTGTGTGCGGCCGTGGACCCAGCTGTCAGCCTCTCCACGCACAGTCTACTTCCGATGGTGTCGTTCGTTGATCACGTTGACCATGCCGCGCCGAGCGCATCCAAGGTGGTGGACGACGGCGAGGCCCCGGACAGCAACGAGCCGGAGATGGGAAGACGCGGGAGTAGAGTCGCAGACGGAGAGGTGTACGAGGGTTAACTGGTTCTAGTGCGGTGTGGTTCGGCAGACGGTGGAGAAGAACAGGAGGTTTGGAGGGGTGGAGGGATGGCCTGGCCAACGCTGGAGTAGCGCTTCATAGCGAAGCGTGCTAAGCAGAGCTGCTAGCAGCAGGAGGCGGGAGGTGGTCCCGGCGGCGCTGGAGGAAGAAGACGAGAGATCGAAGATGGATGCCGGTCGTTGGATGTAAATCCAACGGCTAACATGTTAGAATCATTTGTTGACTAAATTGACAATCACTTGCGTTGGCTTCGACCTATTGGCCCACATTTCAGCCTCCAAAAATCTGGCACGTATTCAACCCATTTTTTCAGAATTTACTGTCTTTTTTTTGCACGGTAGAATTTACAGTCATTTTGATCTTTTTTTTGAATTACAGCCATTAGCTGGGCTGGGTGAACAAATAATGTAGCGTCCATGTGGCCCATTTATTTCATTTCCTAAAAAATTACAGGCCATTTGCACTTTCTCGAAATACACGATTTTGCTGGGCTGATTCTAATTATAATGTTGGGTTGGGCCAGCAATGTTATCAAAAAATAAAAAGGGGCTGAGCATTTTGTTATAAATATATTTAAGTAATAAGTGATATTATTACATTCGTCCTTAAATCTTACCAAGCTTTTGTACACAATCACTAGGATTTTCGTGCCAAAACAATCCAGGATTTTATTTGTTAAGAAATTATTTTTATAAGTTAATAAGATGTGGGATATTGTTTTCTTACATATGTAAGTATCTGTTAAATATATGATGACAATAAAAATAATATATAATAACATATAAAATAATTCAAATATATTTAATATAGTTAAAAGGGAAACATAAGTTGGACCTGGTGTTCCTATTCTTATATAGAAAAATAGAACAGACCTCTGCGTTTTCTTCAAAAAAATACATAAATTGGGCTGCCAAAAATAAAACCTCGGATGGGAGGTCCATAGGCCGGTCGATACATGACGGCCCTAAGAAAATACAAACAGACCTATGGACCTCCCATCTAAGGTCGTGGGCTGCGCATGTTAAAAATGAAAGCCTAGATGGGACAGCCCAAAACCACGTCCAACACTTGCCAAAACTTCGTCCCTCGTTTTCTCTGTGTTTCGCACACGCGACATTGTGTGGGCATTTTTACTGTGCATCATATGAAGATGTGCTATGCATGAATGTTGGTCAACATGATGTTAACTGGCTGGTAGTTCCATTTTCGACCATGAATAAAATTTTCAACATGATCTTAACTCTGTTTGAAAAGGCCGTGTTAGTATAAATGCTCTGCCTCTGAAAGTTGCAGTTTCTTATCTGAAACTGAACTTGCAGTTTCTTCTCTGAGAATCACATTGTCTGCACTTTTATACTCCTATGAAACTACATTTTTAAGTGCTAAAAATAGATCTCTATAATTCATAAAATACTTCATATGCTCAATACTGCAAATCTGAAATTCAGAAGACATTCATATCTGAAAGTACTCTCAAAATACACAACACAAAACACAATTCACAACCTGCAAATACTGACAAACCTAAGCTCCTCCTGACAATTCACAACCTGCCCGACTATTGGGCTGGGGGGCAGCCCCCTCCCATTCCTCGGCGGCAGACAGCCGCCCCGTGAGATGATGTGAACGGCGAGGGAGACGATCGCGGGGAAGTGTCGTCGGGCCAACTGCTTTTCTCCTCTTGCAGTTGGGTTCGGTCGACAAAGACTCCACCCGCTCGCTCTGGCAGGACACCCTCACAAACGGCACCCTGTAGATGCTCGATCCTTCAATCTTTGGTGGATGCTCCATCTGGGACCGATACTCCCACCACCACTTCCTCACGATCGGATTCGGTGAAGTTGTTTGCTCCATGGCCCAGAGGAGTAGCTCTATGTACTCCGGCGCGACTCCCTCCGGGAGTATCGCCGCCTTTTCGCTCTGTTGCAGATATTTGGCCATGGATGTCGCCGTCGCCGCTAGTTGGTCCTTGTTGTCAAACCAAGATTGTATCTCCCACATCCTTGCTAGCTTCACAGGGTCGCCGTCTGTGATCCTCACGTATCGGTTGTTCTCCTCCATTGATCTACTTCTCCATAGCACCTTCACTCGCCGGCGGTGGTTTTTGAATGGAAGAGGAGAGGGGCAGCGCTGGTTTTGGATTAGAACGGGAGAGGAGCGACGCTGGTTTTGGACAGGAACAGGAGAGGAGGGGCGGTGGTTTTGAAATGGAATAGGAGAGGAGCGGCGCTGCATTTAGATTGGAACAGGAGAGGAGCGGCGGTGGTTTAAGAGGAGAAGAGCGAAAGAGTGGCGCTGGTCTTGGAAGTATTTTTTTTTGTTGTTTTGCGTATTTTGGGTCAAAGTTTGACCACGTACTGTGTTTGACAAGCAAAATGTGAATGCATGTCACCAAAAATTGTATCGTTTGGTTCATATCTGAATGTACTTTCAAATTATATTATTTTTGCAACGTATAACATATATTTTATGTGCGAAAATCATGGTCAATTATGACCCAGAATAAAAGGGAGACTAGTTAATGTGGGGTCGCTTTCTTAATTGAAGGGTAAATTGATTTTGATTTTGATCCAGTCACAGCGCCGGCCCTCTCGTCCAATCCTAAATCGCTGCCGCACGCTCCTCTCCCTCTTCTCCATTGCAAAACCACCTCCTCTCCTCTCCATCATCTCCATTCCAAAACCACCGTCTCGCCTCTCCCTCTTCTGATCTTCTCCATTGCAAAACCACCTCCTCTCCTCTCCATCATCTCCATTCCAAAACCACCGTCTCGCCTCTCCCTCTTCTGATCTTCTCCATTACAAAATCACCTCCCCATGCACGTGGCCCGGAGGCGCAGTTGTCATCAATTTGATCTGAAGCGCCGGATTATAACATATAACACACAAAAATGCCACATGACAAGAACTCATAACCTCACTGCCCAAACGAGACAACATGAATCCCGATGGACAAACTAGACGAGGAACAAAGCTCAAATTAAAGATAAACTCATAGAAAAGGGGTCCGTCGATAGATGTCCTAATTAACATAGCCGGATTGACCTAGATGGCAGCCGAGTAGTCACTGTTCGTGCATGTGCCCCCAATGACAAGCCCAACTCAGTTGTCGCTGTTTAACCCTCGTAGTGATCCGAAGCACATGACACCTAATTTTGTGAGATGACAAGAAACCTTTTTTTTATATTTCTCACCACAACTACAGCCATGGACAACACAGTCTGCATGATATGTAGACGATAGCCAATCCAGGCGTGTCTGCTGGAGTCTGGCCACATGCATGGATGAACTGATCTTCCGTGTCTTGCAGGGATCGTCCAGGCACCAACGTAGCACAACACTTCTCTAGTACTATCGCTCGTCTCCCTCTTCTATTAAGTCACCCGACTTGCGGGGCCGGGGAGTGTGCCTATGGTCGGTTCTCAATTTCCATCCCACATGTGTGTGCAAACACAATATGACGCGTGTTCCATTCGGAGAGCAGCGTGCCAGACCGACCGATCGTCTGGGGTGCGACGCGAATGCGACGGGCGTGCTGTATACTCTGTACATGTGTACCGCCGTTTTCTAGACGCTTTGCTCCATGGCGCGGTCGCAATCCATGGATACAAAATTAGTATACTGTATACTATTTAAAAGTCGAGGGTGGGGCTTTTCCTGCGCGGTAGGCGGCGGGGCAGTTCCGCCTAGTCGGTTCGACAGAGATGCGAGAAGACGAGGGAGTAGGCTGCTGCAAACGTAGGGCTGTGTGATTTGATAGCGAGTTACTGCTGGACAGGTGGGGCCTCATGATTTGACTTGCCATTATCATTTTAACTGTGGCGCTATGACCGGCGTGAGTCTCCCAATTCCTGACCACCTCCATTAAGAAGAAAGAGATAGAGAGGAGTAAAAAAATACACTTATAACCAACCTTATAGCCAACCTTGTTGTAGTATGAGTGACTAAGTGATGACTATGTATGACATGCCAACATCAGATAGCCTAACGCACCGTGTTAAATCTCCAAGGGCGCGACCGCGCAAGCGATGCAATGGTCGTGGTAGGCGCGACCATGATATGGGCTGCTGGCAGCCCTTGGATCTGAGATCAAACGGTCGCATGCTAAGTTGCTGAAAATTTGCAGAATAACCCTCCAGGATAGGATATTCACCCATAGGTCTAGAATCACACCATGCAACCATTCGATCTTAGATCCAAGGGCTCTCCGAAGCCCGTATCATGGGAGAATGGAAAGCCACTACCCTGCCGTTCGCACGCTGTCAGTTTGCTCCTACTCGTCCCCGCACGTCCTTCAATACTACGACGGTTCGCTCCTAGTCGTCCCATCCATTCACATTACGGCAGTTCCACTAATCCTAACCCTTCTCCCAAATCCATGGCGTCCCAAATCTCCACGATCGGTGGCGAGTACAAGGTTAGAACCATCACCGGCGATGAGTTCGATGTCATCTACACCCGTTCTTCCGCGACGGTGAAAGGATGCCTTTCTCGCTTCAGACATATGTTCGAAAACCCAGATGATGAGTGGGTTGCTGGGCTATATGTTGAGTACACCACAGTCCTGGGACTAGAGAAGGATCTAAAGGACGAAGAGAGGAAGAAGCCCGCCAATCCAGGTTTGCGTACATAACGTTTGCTTGGTCTACCACATATGCCATGACGATGTTGAGTGCCAGGATTTTAAGAACTTCCTCAAGAACAAAACAGTGAAATTTGTTACTGTAGACTTTAAGAACGACAGGGATGTCCAGCGTCAGATAGGTCTCGTTGTAGGCAACCCCTTCGACCTCCAGAAGAATCGGCTGGTGTCCTCTCGTCAGCCTTCAATGCTGACCCTGGCAGGAACCATGGTTCATCCTTCGTACGGTAAACTGGAGAAACCTCCATACACGTTTCATCGTCATGCATGGCAGCGGAATGTACTAGATATAGACCACATCCACTATGCTGCAATGGATGGCTACCTTTGCTTCAATATCTACAAGGGTTGGATGAAGAGCAACAGCCAAGTGTGCGGTTCAAGCAAAGAAGTATCGGCCAAGAGGAAGAGGGACAAGGACGAAGTCGAGGACGTGGACGAGGACTCCGAGTAAGGTGGCAGTGTCGTTGCTCATGGTGGTTCTAATGAAGTGTCTACTGGAATAGTTACAAAGTTTAATTTCAGGTGTGCTTTATTTAATTTAAGGGGTGTGTTGTGCTGAGCCCCCAACAGAACTATGTTATGTTTCTTCTCGTTACTTTAACTCTTCAGTACGTACGTACTAGTATTTCTTACATTTCATCTTTTAGTTGGTATAGTACTACCACTCGTTTCTTCACATTATATACGTACAATATATATGGCCAACATCATATAGCCAGCAGTTTAGTTGTCAAAGAATTCCAGGGTGCTTAGTTTTGTCAAAGAATTCCAGGATGCTTAGAGGGTGCTTGGTTCCAAGGGACTTATTTTAGTCTGACTAAAAATAGTCTCTTTAAAAGGCTAAAGTTCCAAGCACCCCTGACTAAAGAGGGGCTAAAACTAGTCTTGAGACTAAAAATTTTTAGTCAGCGGTACCCCTACTAAAATGTGGATTAGTCCTCTCTCTACTCATTTAACTCCTCTCCTTTAACACAGGCGAGTTCTGGATTGGAGGGTTTGGAGGATAATAAATGCTCATTAACTTGATTTTAGCCTTTTTAGTATTTGGATCCAAGCATGGGTGAGGCTAGCATGTTTTAGTCCCACTACTTTTAGTCATGGGACTAAAACGTATCCAAGCACCCTCTTAGTTTTATTTGAGGGGTGGGTTGTGCTGGACACCATTATTGTGACTAGCCTTTTTAATAGTACTGTATGCATAATTTGGCGACGAGCGCTCTCTTTATGTACCACCTTTTCTTTAATTTCAAGTTTTGCTCCATGGCGCAATCCATCGATACTACTGTTGTACAAAAGTATACATTTTTTAAAAGGCTAGAGGGTGGGGCAGTCTAGCTTGGTTGGTTTCACGAGAGGCGAGGGCCTTTGTGATTTGACGGCTCATTACTGCTGGAAGGCGGGGCCTTGTGATTTGACTGCTCGTATAAATGCGCTGATGACCTGATCGAGGAGGAGCAAAGAACCGTGCGGTATACTCAAGTTTTCCACTAGAGTAGTACTGAGACGGAGGAGCACGAAACACGGCAGCCCAGTGCCATATGGCGATGAAAATGATCTAATTTGCTAGTAATCTCAGTGTTAGCATTGTTCTATTCATTCCCTAAAAACCATTGTTCTATTCATGCCTCGCAGAGAACGTGACACGTGTGGCGAAACACCAGAAGCAAAAGATGAAACACATGAGCAAAAGAAGGAAGATTATCACCCCAAATGATCTAATTCACCATGGAGTCATAACTGCTTCTTCATCGCCTCCCCGACCTCCATCTCCTTGCGCGTCTCCTCCGCCATCTTCTTCATTCTGTCCATGACGTGGGATTTCTCGACGCGAGCCTTCATCATCTGTTCCACGGCCGCATTACATACCTTGACAGCAGCCGGGTGCTTGATGCGGAGCTTCGCCAACTCCTCCTTCTGTTCCATGACGAGGGCTTGCAGCATCTTCATCGAGGAACTACTATTCTCATGCAACTTCTCCCAGCTGGCATTCTTCTCCTTCAATAGGTCGATCTCGTGGCAAAGCTTCGCCTTGTCCTCCTGAAGTCGCAGAATTTCGCCAGTCGCCTTCTTCTCCGAGGCAATGCTCTTCTTCAGCAGCATCACCAAGCCGGCGGTCAACTCCCCCTGCTGATTGAGCTCAGTGGGCATGTCGTCGAGGCTCTCCTTCAGCAACTCCATCAAGCCTTGGATGAACTCCTTCTACTTATTGAGGTGCTTATTGAGCTGATCAGGCATGCTGTCGAGGGATAATGACTCCAGCTCCGCCGGCTCGGCATGTTCGCCTCCGCGGCTAGGGCGCTCCTGGGAGCCATCGCCTGCCCATGAGAGATCCTTTGAGGTCTCTGCGTGGCGGCGAGCCCTCTCTTTTTTTCGCAGCCTTGGTTGCCGCTCCCTTGTAATGAGTAGTTCTCGACCTAGAGCTCTGCTCACCGGCCATGGCAACGACGGTTGAAGAAGAAGCACTTATGAGGAGGAAAGGTAGAGTAATTTTCGGTTAGGTAGTTCCCCTTTTTATAACCTAAGTACTAGCACTAGTACTAATACCTGCATAGTGGGAAGACGTTCAGGTTTGGTACGTACTAGTAGGTGTGATCAGGCTTTCGAATGTGATGGGAACAAGGTAAAGATTAATTGATGGTTTTGGTTTCGAGGCCCGAAACGGCTCCCGATGAGTTTAGCGGAACATAAATTTCAAGTACTACACTGCTCAAATGCGTAAATATTATGTTACTGTCAAAAATTGGCACAAAATGCGAAGGAGACCAATGGAAGTACTACTAGCAACCCACGATATAACTACTCGCATGCGCGTAGTGGAGTAATAATGTCTTTCTTCCGCCCTCACGTCCACTCAATTTGCATGCGCTGTATTAATTGACCATCAATGAAGTGAATGACTTTACATGCGTCAAATTATCACATGGGGTGGATCTTGGTACAAAATTGCGTCCGCCCGTGTACCCGCATGTGCTTGCGAGGGAATGAGTGCGTGTGTGGCAGGCGTGCACATCTTCGCGTCATGCATGTACCGCCAGTATGGCTCAGGGAGGACGAGTACATTCTTCTGGAACCAGCAACACGTTAGTGTGATCAATCCACGCAAGGAAGTCATGACAAGCCTCCACATGTGCCACGTGGCTTCATGAACTGTAAGAGAGACACTGTGTAGCATGCTATTGGTATTCTAATTTACGTGTTCTGCACATACTCGAAGTACTAGTAAGGTACACGTGCATTGCACGCATCAGATTTTGCAACCAAATTATGAATAAATACCACACTATAGCATGTAAGCTCTGAGTCGTATATGCATGATGTAGCCATTCATTTAATTCTTATAGTTCACCTCATTCAAAATCAATTAGTTTCTATAAAAAAGCTAAGAACGCGGGAATAGGAAAAACATGGGATAATAGTGGAATGTCGTCTTGAATCTTACAGGATTGTACGAGTGTTTGATTGTGCATAGAAAAAAACACAGAATTCTTTCAAAGAGGTTTGAGTGGATGGGATGTTTCCTATGAAATCTAGTGCAAATGAATTATATGGAAAAATTCCTATGGTTTACAATCCTACGAATCAAACAACGAAGATAGGAAAAATTCCTAATGCTTAGAATCCTCCAAAATTCCTTTGAGAATCCTTTGAATCAAAGAAGCCCTTAATCTATTTTATGATTCATGGAATTGTGCGTTGTAAAGCATAAAGTAAAAACAAATAATGGCAATTCAACTAGAAAAAAGTTTGGGCAGTTATGATACGGAAGATTCTAGAACAAAAGAGAACCACTGTTGTTTTGAGGTTTGTGCATTATGCTTAAGTTCAACCATGGAGTCTACTAGATTGTACATGTGGCAAAATCCGGTGGGGGGCTAGAAGATGGTGCGAGGGGCCGAGTGGAGGGAGACTATGAAGGAATGCACAAGTGCGAGATTGATATTTAGAGAGAGGGGGCGAACACGTGCGCTGTTGCACGCAGTGGCCGAGCCATGAAAAATAAATGAGCTAGGGGGCAAAGCATTGCTAATCCTTTACGGGGAGGGTCAATTCATGAACTTCAACCATTTTTAGAAGAAATTTTCTAATGATCACATTCATATTAGCCTCGACATATAGTGATGTTAGGGGGGAGGGGGGCAGGGCCCTTACTGCCCCTGTCTTCGCCATTGTGCACGCATGTGAGAGATGAAGCGGAAGGCATGGATGATGAGAGGGGGACGTTGGATATATAATAAATGTGGGTGTATTAGCTATATATGTTAATCCTATATAGAGAGGTATAGATTGATCGATGTGGACATGGGAAAGAGGGTGAGACCTCACTGGATATATCGATTGATCGGTTTGTGTGGAAAACTATGAAAGACCTAGCTATATACAGACATACATAGAGGAACATCGATCATTGCGCATGCACGTGTGAGAGATAAAGAATGCCCGATATGATGGAGAGGGGGATGTGTGTGGGTGTGTGCCTTCATGGGAGACCGACCTGAAGAAAAAGATTGCATGCATGCGATGGATAATGCCGAGTGGTAGTGTGTGTGCATGCATGCACGAGAGAAAGTTAGTGGTACAATTATAAAGAGAAGACTACTGTGTGGGTGTAAAAGAATATGTGAGGTCATAATCAATGTAAAGTTGAATTCAAATATTTGAATAAGAGATCCCGATGTTTGAAACCCATGCATGCATGAATATAATGGAGATCTGCGCAGTGTGGTTTGGAAAAGAGCATGTTGTAATGTATACACATTGAAGAAGGTCAGACAGATTTGAATTTGAGATACCGATGGCAGACATCATTTGGCCACGTCGCATCCATGCATGGACACACTATTCTAATTGGAGATGATGGGCGGCTTTCGCGTCACATATCTATATCTATACCCCTATATATATATTATATTATATATATTTTTATATTGTGTGCGGGTAACTTTAACTTTGAAAGATGGTCGTTGGATAAGGCGAATCTGATGGTCCAAAGATGGAAAATTTGAGCACTAATGGCCGTTGGATATCATCTAGATTCCACCAGATTTCGCCACATGTATAATCTAGAAGACTCCATGGTTAAACTTAAGCATAATGCACAAACATCAAAACACAAGAACTTCTTATTTGTTCTAGAATCTTCCGTATCAGAATTGCCCAAATGTTTTTCTACATGATTTGCCATTATTTGTTTTTACTTTATGTCTTACGATGCACAATTCCATGAATCTTAAAATAGATTAGCTTTCTAATAAAAACTAGATGATTTTGAATGAAATGAACTATAAGAAGTAAACGAACATCTACATCATGCATATATGACTCAAAGCTTGTGAGGGGTCCTGGATTAGGGGGTCTCCGGACAGCCGGACTATATCCTTTGGCCGGACTTTTGGACTATGAAGATACAAGAATGAAGACTCCGTCCCGTGTCCGGATGGGACTCTCTTTGGCGTGGAAGGCAAGCTAGGCAATACGGATATGTATATCTCCTCCTTTGTAACCGACCTTGTGTAACCCTAGCCCCCTCCGGTGTCTATATATACCGGAGGGTTTTAGTCCGTAGGACAACATACAATCATACCATAGGCTAGCTTCTAGGGTTTAGCCTCTCCGATCTCGTGGTAGATAAACTCTTGTACTACTCATATTATCAAGAATAATCAAGCAGGACGTAGGGTTTTACCTCCATCAAGAGGGCCTGAACCTGGGTAAACATCGTGTCCCCTGCCTCCTATTACCATCCGCCTTAGACGCACAGTTTGGGACCCCCTACCCGAGATCCACCGGTTTTGACACCGACATTAGTGCTTTCATTGAGAGTTCCATTGTGCCGTCGCCGTAAGGAAGGATGCCTCGTCTCGTTGTTAAAAACAACATTACCGCCGGGGGAGCCCTGGCTGTCGGCCAAACTCTCCGGCTTGGCAGTTTCATCATGACCGCCCGTTCGGCCGCTGCACCGACGATGACTTCTCGGGTCATCAAAAACAGCCTCCACGTCGGCTCAGAATTTTCCGAGCAAATGGATCCAATGGAGCTCTCTTCCCTGAGTGAGCTCTTGGATCGTATCGCCGCCTTGGGTGTCGCTATAGACTATGATCTGATTGGGCTTAAACCCGATCAAAGGGAGATTAACTCTCCACCGGTCACCCATCATATTGCGGTGGTGGAGGAACAATGCGGTTATTCTTCCTCTATCTTGAGGACTAACTATGTCCGGATTCTTGAACTCTCCGAGCCGGATACCCATTTACGGGAGGACATCACCCAAGCCCTGAACCTAGACTCAGGCAGCGGGCCAGACTTATCGGGCAACACTCCGGAATCCGAACTTCCAAGAATGGAAACTCCTCGGCCCATGGGTCTCAGATCGGGTAGGGGTTCGGACTCAAATCCACCCACCCACCCTGACATAAACGATGTTTCCCACATCAGGCAAGAGCCCCATGAAACAGTACATCATTATTGGGCCAGATTCCTCCTTGTGATGAACAAGGTTAAGGACTGTCGCGAGGAAGACGCAGTCTCATTTTTCCTGCAATAATTGCATGGACAAGGGAATCCTTAATGCCTTAAGTCACCGTGACATATCACGCTTCGCTGACTTGGCGTCCATAGTACGAAAGTACTGTGCGATGGAAAGCGCCTGGAAAACCGAAATGAAATTTTGGGATAATCCGGCTCAGAATATACACCAAGTCCGAAGTAAAAGGGTCCACTATCATAAGACACTAGAGTTAGTTACAAAGAAACAAAAAACCCCTACAAGGCATGGAACCGTATTGGATGGATGGCTTAACGGACCCTGCAAAATTCATAGTACAGCGGATACCTAACCAACACACAACCTTAGAGCATGTTGGATACTCCGGCAGGTGGCCAAAAGTGGCGAGGATCTTCTCATCCCAAATGCCACAGAGCACCATCCCGTGGATAACAATACGGTATTAACAGTCTTTGAAACCTTCACATCAAATAATAGGCGCAAGCGAACACTCAGCAGCCTCGTCGAAATCTGCCACGTGGCAGCAATGAATCCATGGAGTGACACGTCTATTACCTTCAATGCCAGTGACGAACCTAAATTCGGAACAGCCCGAGCACCAGCTGCACTGGTCCTCAGTCCAATTGTGGACGGCTTTTGACTCACCAAAGTACTCATGGACGTCGGCAGTGGATTGAACCTCATTTATGAGGAAACTCTTCCAAAAATGGAAATAGATTGGAACCGCATTGAGCAAAGCAGCACAACTTTCAGAGGAATCGTCCCCAGTCGGGAAGCACACTGTGCTGGGAAAATCACACTAGATGTGGTATTCGGCACGCTGGAGAACTATAGGTCCGAAGAAATTACATTCCAAGTGGCACCGTTCAGTAGTGGATACCACGCCCTTTTAGGACGGGAGGCATTCACGATCTTCCAAGCCATACCCCATTATGCGTACATGAAGCTCAAAATGCCCAGGCCCAATGGAATCATCACTCTTGCTAGTGATCCGGACACAACACTCTGCGCCGAATACAAAACAGCCGCATTGGCCCTCAAGGCATTATCCGAAGCCCTTTTGGCCGAGGAATTAACTGTGCTACGCTCCACAGTGGACAGGGACGACGTGATACTTGACAAGAGATCCAAGTCCACCTCTTTTGAACCAGCGGATGAAATAGTCAAATTCCAAGTCCACCCAACGGACCCTACAAAAACAGCCTCCATCAGGGCACAGTTTAACCCCGCTGTGGACGCCGCACTACAAGAGTTCCTGCGCGAGAATCGGGACATATTCGCCTAGCACCCCTCAGACATGCCAGGAATCCCACGCAGGCTGGCTGGGCACAACCTCAATATTCTAAAGGGATTCAAGCCGGTCAAGCAGACTCTTTGGCATTTCTCTGAACCTAAGAGACAAGCTATGGGAGAGGAACTAGCAAAGTTATTGGAGGCCGGATACATTAGATAAATAAAACACCCGGACTGGCTAGCAAACCTGGTGATGGTACCAAAGAAGGACAAATCCTGGTGCCTATGAGTCGATTTCAAGGACCTCAACAAGGCTTGCCCAAAGGATCCCTTCCCCCTCCCCCGCATTGATCAAATTATCGATGCTACCGCAGGACACGAGTCATTGTGTTTCCTCGACGCATACTCCGGCTACCACCAAATCAAGATGGCGGAGGCCGACCAAGCCGCAACGGCATTTATCACACCATACGGCCCCTTCTGTTTCAACACAATGCCTTTTGGGCTCAAAAACGCCGGCGCAACATATCAGCGCATGATTCAGACATGTCTGGAGAAACATATCGGCAAAACAGTAGAGGCATACGTAGATGATGTGGTCGTCAAAACCAAACACGTTGACTCTCTAATAGACGACTTGAGGATCACATTCGACAACCTCCGAACATACGACATCAAGCTTAATCCAGAAAAATGCATTTTCGGCATACCATCCAGAAAGCTCCTGGGCTTTATTGTCTCCAGTAGAGGAATTGAAGCTAATCCGGCCAAAATCCAAGCTTTGTCACAGTTGGCTATCCCAACGGGCCTCAAACAAATCTAGAAATTAACTGGATGTGTGGCGGCTCTAAGCCTCTTTATCTCCCGCTTAGGAGAAAAGGCATTACCCCTTTATCGCCTCCTTCGGTGCACCGAACACTTTGAGTGGACGGACGCTGCCACAGCCAGATTGGAAGAAATAAAAGCCATACTAGCAACCAACCCAATCCTGGTTGTGCCAAACATCGGCGAACCAATGCTGTTGTACATTGCGGCAACTCATCGGGTTGTAAGCGCAGTGCTCAAGAAGCGGACGGACATAAATTCCCTTTTCAAAAGCCGGTATATTATGTATCCACTATACTCACTCCATGCAAATCACGGTACCCACATTATCAAAAGATAGCCTATGCGGTATTCATGGCATCCCGGAAGCTGCGACAGTACTTTCAAGAGTGTTCGATTAGAGTAGCCTCGGAAGTGACACTTAATGATATTATAAACAACCGCGACGCCACGGCCCGGATTGCCAAATGGGCCATCGAGCTCCTCCCGTTCGACATAACATACAAACCCCGGCGAGCCACTAAATCGCAAGTATTGGCCGACTTTGTCGCCGAATGGACGGAAGCCGAACTCCCTAAAGAGTACGGCGCATACTCCAATTGGGTCATGCACTTCGACGGCTCCAAAATGCTGGCTGGTCTGGGGGCTGGCGTCGTCCTGATGTCCCCAACCAGAGATACAGTTCAATACGTACTATAGATACTGTATACAGACTCCAACAACGTAGCCGAATATGAAGCCCTGTTACATGGTCTTCGGATGGCAGTTTCCATGGGAATTCAACGCCTGGAGGTGCGTGGGGATTCGAACCTCGCAATATCCCAAATAAATGGAGACTTTGATGCCAAGGATCCGAAGATGGCGGCCTATCAAAACGCCATCCTAAAGATGTCATCTCGGTTCGAGGGGCTCGAATTTCACCATGTGGCTCGGGAAAACAATCAGGTGGCGGATATCCTCGCCCGCATCGGTGCAAAACGCGATGCGGTCCCCCCCCAACATATTTTTGGAGAGCTTGTTTAAGCCATCCGTGGTATGCGAAGGGGACACCGGTAACAATAGTCCGGACCCGGCCAAAATGCCCGATACCGAACACTCGGACATAATCGGATGCTCTGCCACCGAAATAACACCTTCAGCCCACGTAATAATGGCCATCATCGCCCCGTGGACAGAACCATTCCTGGCCTACCTAACTAGGCAGGAACTTCCCGAGGACCAAAATGAGGCACGCTGCATAGTGCGGCGATCCAAAGCCTACAGGATCCACGAGGGAGAGTTGTATAAAAAAAGCACTACCGGAGTCCTTCAAAGGTGCATCTCCGAAGAGGAAGGCGGAAGCTCTTGGCAGAAATTCACGCCAGACTCGACGGCCACCACGCCGCAGCCCGGGCCCTTGTAAGCAAGGCCTTCCTTACATGTTTTTATTGGCCGACGGCCCTGGCAGACGCACAGGACTTGGTCCATCGCTGCGTCGGTTGCCAGCTTTTTGCAAACCTAAGCCACATGCCACCCACCGCCCTCCAAACAATCCCCATTACCTGGCCCTTCGCGGTCTGGGGGCTTGACATGGTTGGACCCCTTAAATGGGGAACCCATAAGAAAAAATACTTACTGGTCATGGTGGATAAATTCACCAAATGGATAGAAGCCAAACCTGTTAAAATAGCCGAATCCGGACCGGTGATAAACTTCATATCCGGGGTTGTACACCGTTATGGCGTCCCCCACGGCATCATCACTAACAATGGCACGAACTTCATGGCCGACAAGGTAAAACTCTGGTGCAGCAACATGGGCATCAAGCTCGATTATGCTTACGTCTATCACCCACAAACCAAGGGCCAAGTTGAGCGAGCAAATGGTCTTATCATGAGCGGCATCAAACCCAGATTAGTGCGGTCCTTAAAGGAGTCTCACACGCACTGGTAGAGGAGCTCGACTCCGTACTCTGGGGGCTGCGGACCACGCCGAATTGTACTACTGGATATACGACCTTCTTTATGGTGTACGACACAAAGGCAGTTCTGCCCTGCGACATAATTCATGACTCACCTTGAGTGCGCATGTACGAAGAAAGAGAAGACGAGCTAGATCGGCAAGACAGTCTGGACACCCTGGAGGAGGAGCGCGACGTGGCAAAAGGCCATTCCGCATTATATCAGCAACAGGCTCGCAGATACCAAAGCAGAGAAGTACGGGCCAAAACTTATAACGTTGGCGAGTTAGTTCTACGCCTGCCGGAGAAGAAAAATACCAAGCTCGAGCCCAAATGGGAAGGTCCCTTCATTATTGACCAAGTTCTGACCGGTGGAGCGTACCGTCTGCAGGATGCATCGAATAATCGACCTGAGCCAAACCCATGGAACGCAGCTAGGCTTCGAAGATTCTATGCCTAGCGTCGGACTCTATGTTCGTATCCTTCCTCTGTCCATTTTTTGCACATACATTATCTATTTTTTTATCTTTCTTTCTTTTATTCTTTCTCGAGGCCTTCAAGGGCCAACTTGTGCCTCGCTTGCACACTATAGACGTGCTAACCGCGCTCATTATACCTGGGGGCTTCTTACACAGAAGCTTAATTATTTATCTGGGCTTCATGCCCTGCACATGTGTTATTCTTCCGCATGTACCTTTTCTTCGCCATTATATGCATCGATATGACTTAAGTTTTGGCCAAGCTGGGTTGCCTGGCTCATGTATTTATGCCCTACGTTCCCGTTAATTTGGCTAGGGCATAAGGGGAGCACCTCTGCGATTGTTATTGCCGGGTCAGCCGGATGTGTACCTCAGAATGGGTGAAGCCGAAAGCTAGCGTTCTTAAGGGAATATTCGGTCGGTGAACAAAAGATGACTTTTATTCATTTTCCACATACGCCCCCAGATGTTTTTTCCTGCATCTCCTCTCGCAGTCCGGACATGCACTTTAGGGCATGCGTACCCAGGGAAAGGAACCCCTAACGGAACTATTCTCCCTGGAAGATGTTTCTGACTACCCATGTAATATAACATAACTAGTTGGGTACTTGTCTGTTCAAGCACTAATGACCCCTACGCCTGGTTTCCACGCATACCCCGGTTCTTATATAACTGAGCGGGTATTCGGACACACTCTGGACTATCGGGTCCCGAGGTTGAAGCGAAAAGGTCCGCCATGACAAATGATTTACAATTTGGCTAGAAGGCATTATACATGTCACTTTAATTACATAGTCATGTAGACTGACTAAATTCCTCTTCTATACCATCCAACAGGCTGTCTAGCCTACAATCCTGTTGGGAATACTTTGCGGCTAATTCTACTTTCCCATACACTAAGCTAACAGGGATCTCTTTCCCATCGGGCCCCATAGGTCCGACCTCAGCCATGTGGTTTGGGTCAGCCTTGGTATACCGCGTCTTCACCATGGCCCAGGCTTCCCTGGCACCTTGACAGCAGGCCGATATCTTCCATAATCGGAAGCGCCGCCGTGCTCCCTTGAGCTTCTCCGCAAGCTCTCCAATGCCCTCTGGCAGGGAGATGGATGGCCACAAGGCCTGGGCAATACCTTGCATCACCTGCCGAACTTGTTCGTGCAGTTGTGAAAGCTCGGGTAGATGATCACCCGCAGACCCGAGCATCTCCTTTGCGGGACGACCCGTTAGCATACCTGCAGACATAACTCTGTTAGTCGGCTTCTCCGCTGCCCCCTTTTAAGGGTTTGTTCAAGCACTTACTGAAAATGCCACGTCGAAGCCGCTTATTCTCCTTCTCGGAGTCCGCAAGCTGGGCTCGAACATATTTTAGTTCCATGCTCAGCTTGGTATTGGCGTCTTGGAGATTGTTTTTCTCCCGCCTGACTTTAGTTAGCACACGTTCGCCAGCCTTTAGCTGTTGTACGACATGTTGGTCCTCCAGATTCTCTCTGGATTCATCTGCAACATCTATTGTTAGATCTGCAGCCACACACACGCTATATGGTACCCATTATTCTTTGAAACAAATGTTACCAGCTGGGGACTTTTTAGGTTCCTTTAATGCGACAACGGCGGCCCGAAGTTGGGTCTTGCATTCCTCCAGCTCCTGTGATAGTCGAGTATTCTTCTCTGTAAGAACCTGCACAATAGATGATCCTTAAATCAGTTCTGCTTACTGTTTCAAGTCTCAGGGGCTACTGATACTCATAATCGTCAGATTCGTTTACCTGTACATCCCTTACATACTGGTCCATGGCTCTGGCTAGACCATTTTGAGCAGCACGGAGGTACGCGTCTCCAGAATTGAAGGCATCAAATGCCTCTAGCGAGAAGCAAGCGTCACGGAGTACGGCCCGGCGACGCCTATGATTCATGGCACTCTCCACTTCTGAATTTGTAGCGGATAGTCTATCCACATCCTCTGTAGGGGGAGTATCCGGCGTCCACCCCATGTCGACTTCCACCTCTATGTCCGGTCCTGGAGCCCGACTGGTGGAAGCATGATTTGCAGCCTCACCAGACATATTCCGGCGAGCGTTTTTTCTGTTAAAGAAACATGGACGTCATTACATTTTGAGAAAGACGACAACCACGGAGCAGGGTTTTTGTCATACCTCTGCGCCGGCGTATCCGTCCTGACCGCCTTCCTTTTTGGCCTACCCGGCCTCGGTGCCTCTTGTTGGCGAGTTGTTGCGGGTTCGGCACGGCGTCCCGAATGCCTTCCCTGTAAAACAGCATATGTATATGGTAGGTGAAGTATCTAAAAGGGGATCCTAGTTTTTGGAGTTGGGATTTTGGTTTTTCTTCCGAGCGACGCAGGGAGCAGTCCGGGATAGTCGGCCGTAATGGCCACCATGGCATCATCACAGCTCAATTGATAGAACTATCGGTCTATCAGCTTCACGGATATGTCCAGCTCTTCTTTGAGTCAGGGACCGAGGGCCCAGTCGGGGTCCTCTGGTTGTGGGGACGGGCTGTTGACCTCCCTTATGGCTTTTCGCAGTTCCTGCCGTAAAATGGCAAGGTGAGTACCTACGACAAAGAATGTGGGAAGAATGGGAGTAAGGAGATATAACTCACCCAGCTTGGAGGGTTGTACATGGAGAATCCATCCCGCGGCTTGATGCGGATGAACACCTCTTCCTCTCCCTTGAACAGCTCGGATAGGATTTTTGCTAAAGCAGCAGCGTTGTCCGGACCCTTACGCCCGCAACAGGTGGCATCGTCTTCCCCGTTAAAACACCACAAGGGGTGCCCTCGATATTGAAGTGGCTGCACTCCCCGCATTATGCATATTGACATAACCTCGATTACTGTCAATCCTGATTGAGCCAGCGCTTTAATCCGGTTCATCAGGTAAAGGACTTCTCCATTGTCTTCCTCCTGGGGGCTCCGTGGGCGCCAGCTTCGGTGATTCTTCAGAGGAGCATTGTTGAACTCAGGAAGACCCTGCCGAACAGGGTCTGGAAGGGGGACGTCCTCCATATAAAACCATTCTGAAGGCCAGTCCTCAGACGTCTTCTTCGAAGTACCGGACAGGTATCCGGTTTCGGTGATGCGCCATATTTCGGCTCCGCCCACTTGATAAAGTGACCCCTCCTGTGTGCGGGGGACGAGGCAAAATAACCTTTTCCATAGCTCGAAATGAGCCTCGCAGCCCAGGAATAACTCGCAGAGGGCAACATAGCCGGCGATGTGTAATATGGAAGCAGGGGTGAAATTATGCAGTTGGAGGCCATAAAACTCTAGGAGCCCGCGGAGTAACAGATGAATTGGAAATCCGAGTCCCCTTAATAAGTAAGGAACAAGGCATACCCACTCCCCCATAGAGGGACTGGGGAAGCTCTCCGCTTGCTCCCCGCCATTGTAGGTGGCGAGCCCAGCTCGGACAGGAACCATATACGCTGGAGGGAGAAATCCCTTAGTCTGTAGTTCGACTAATCAACTGTGTGGGACAGAGCACCTCTCCCAATCACCGGGCTTAGGGCCACGGGGGCAGGAGGTGGAGCTGCGGTTGTCGGCCATGCTGGAGTGGATTTTTCCGAAGCGCGCTCCGATGGATTCTCGCTGGGGGAGGATGATATGGATTGGATCTAAGAATCCCCATCCCTTTAATAGACAATTTATTTCTCTGGCTAGGGGGCGAATGTAAAAACGCCCTGGCTCCTCGTATTCATTCGATGCATGGAAGATAGACCTTATTGGGCGCAGAAGCCAAGAGGTCCAACATTTATGGGGCCGGACACTGCTTAACAAACATTCGAAATTTGGAGAAGAACCCATCTTGCAATGCCGAAGACAATACTGCGTGTTGGACTTGACATCATTGAAGCCTGGTTCGGGGGCTACTGAGGGAGTCCTGAATTAGGGGGTCTCCGGACAGCCGGACTGTTGGACTATGAAGATACAAGATTGAAGACTTCGTCACGTGTCCAAATGGGACTCTCCTTGGCGTGGAAGGCAAGCTAGGCAATACAGATATGTATATCTCCTCCTTTGTAACCGACCTTGGGTAACCCTAGCCCCCTCCGGTGTCTATAAACCGGAGGGTTTTAGTCCGTAGGACAACATACAATCATACCATAGGCTAGCTTCTAGGGTTTAGCCTCTCTGATCTCGTGGTAGATCAACTCTTGTACTACTAATATTATCAAGAATAATCAATCAGGACGTAGGGTTTTACCTCCATCAAGAGGGCCCGAACCTGGGTAAACATCGTGTCCCCTGCCTCCTGTTACCATCCGCCTTAGACGCACAGTTCGGGACCCCCTATCCGAGATTCGCCGGTTTTGACACCGACAACTTGCATGCTATAATGTGGTATTTATTCATAATTTGGTTGCCAAATCTCATGCGTGCAATGCACGTGTACCTAACTCTAGTCTAAATGGTGTGTGTGTGTGTTGTGCGTGTTGAGGTGCAAATTGTCTTTCTTTTGGGTCCATGTTAAGCTTGTTCTTCCGAAATTTCAAGCCGCGCCTTGTTATGCCGAAAATTCAAGCTAGCGTCTCTATCTATCGTGCTGCGAAACTCCCACCTCTTCAACCCGCGCCTTGTTAGCTCGAAATATTTAAGATATATTTTTGTCTCATTGTGCTCCGACAATTCCCTCCATCTCAACCCGCACCTTGCTATTCCGAAATTACAATGCACACGAAAACTCCCAACTCCTGTGAAATCCCGACACGCGAAATGCCCGTGGTACCCCTGAACCGAAAGAACCGCCTCAAATTGGTGGGGGTACTTTCGTAACTTACCCCACATTTCGGACAAGCGCGTCTCTAAGCCATGGTTCCCCACTGCCATCCCATCCGGAAACCCATTCGTACACCAAGGCCACGAAAACCCACGACGAAACCCCACACCCTGCTCCATCCGCCACCCAGCCGGAGCCTCTTCCCCGGCGACGTCGTCCACAGCAACACCTCGACGTCCCTCATCCACCATACCGGATGAGGATCCGTCGTCGATCTCAGCGTCCTGCCGGTTCAGCCACCCCACCCCGACGTTCCCCTCGTCTTTCACGCCACCTCCATTCCCACACCGCCGTCTTCACCTGCTCCACCGGAAGAGCATCATCATCACTGTTTCCTCGGATGAAGCTGCGGCCTAATCGGCGCCACCAAAGAGGTTGTACACTAATCTCCACATTTTCTTCTTGATTCGATCTCACGGTGCTGTCGGCGCTCGGTCCCGAGCCGACACGGCGCGGCTCCATCCACGGCGGCGTCGCCAGCCACTTCCTCCACGGCATCGCTCCCTCGGCAGCGACGTCCACATAAGTAGGAGTTGCTGCTGCTTTAGCTCTCACTAGCGCTGCTGCTCTGCTCTTGCGCTCGGTCCCCTGCCTGGTCTGCTCTTGCTCTTGCTCTTGCTCGTGCTGCTGCTCTTGCTCTTGCTCTTGCTTGCCATGCTGCTCTGATTTAGGTACACTTCAATCGACTGAATCGACTTTTGGGTCAATCGATTTTCAGGAAGAACCAGCCGCAGCGGGGAGGGGGGCTCGCCAGAGAGGGACCCCACTATCTATCTTAGGGATCAGAATGGGGGCGATGGTCGCCGGCGGTGGCGTGGAGATCGCCGGATAA
>NC_041392.1:457824622-457831632 GCF_002162155.2 Triticum dicoccoides | reverse complement strand
TCGGGGCGGCGGCGGACCGGCGGTGGGGAGTGTTTTCGGGGCGGGCAGGGCGGCGCACTGCCGACCGCGGGCGGCGGGGGGCTGCTGTTTGGCTGGTGGTGGCTGGCGGCTCAGGGGTGTGGAGGTTGAAGATGAACCACAGGCCCTTGATTTCATATCCAACGGCTGCAAAATCGACTGACCAGAGATGAAAAAGCCAATCGGCCGACGTGTAGCCTCACCTTGCTAGTGCGTTCAGTTTCAACAGCAAAATTCAGTTTGGACAGCAAAATCCAGTTTCGAAAGTTAAGTTCAGTTTCGAAAGTTAAGTTCAGTTTCGACAGTTAAATTCAGTTTCTACAGTTAAGTTCAGAGATGAGCGGCTGATGTATTTTACATCTAGCACTTTGTGGTTATGTATTTTACGTCATGTATTGGAGATGATATTAGAATTCCACACAGGTTAACGTTGTTCGTTGTCTCTCTTGTCCTGCTTCAGCCTCGGCATCATACAACTCACCGGAGCTGCTCCAACGACGAAACCCTCCATCACAGCGGAGCAGTACCTCGGGCTCCATCTCTAGACGCCAAAGATCTTCTTCCCCTCCTCCGACAGCCAAATCAGCCGGAGCATCCTCACCGGCCAACCCAATCACGCTGAGATTGACATGGCTTCGCCAAAGAGGTTGTACACTTGTTGCATCTCTTTTTTACTCTACATGTTATATATATATTGTCCACTGAGCACTCGTAGTAACGGGAAATACGATTATTTTATCCTACTATATGACAAGAAGTGAGATACCAGGCAACTTAGCTACCCGTGATGGACTCTCTTGAACGCCATCATTATTTATCTCTGTGCGTTTGAGCTGTGCATTTGTCGATGGGCCTAGGAGTTGAGCTAGTATGGCAGTGGCCTGGGTCCAAAGTAATAGAAGTAGCACAAAAACATTTTTTTAGTGTAGGATTTTCCTTGCTCAAGCCTGCGTACTAGAATCGCCAGTGCTTGAAAGGAAAAGTGAATGAAAAACATCGGAATTGGAAAGTTTCCTATGGTACTACTTTTCATGAATTTGGTGCAAAGCAATGGAGCAAAGGAAAACTGTACGATTTGTTCCTTTAGTGTCTCCTTGAAAGAAAACCCGTAGGAATTCTAATTTCCACTTCTCCTCCTTTTCATATTCCTATTCATCAAGAAAAAGACTAAGAGATAGTAGCATAATAGCATTATAACCGTACATTTTCTTGTGGTTTGACTTAATCTCACCATGCATTTTTGCATCCTGTGATCTTCCAATTGTTGTGAATCAGACACCCAGATTGGCAGAAATCCTGTGTTTTTAAATTCTTTGTTTTGCACGTGCATTCCTATCCTATTCATGTCTATTTCCTATCCCTGCATTGTTAGAATCCTCAAATTCAAACAAGCCCTTACTCAATTACTTCTGTTACAGATATGTGTCAAAGAAAACCTTGTGTGGTTTGTCCTGCTCCTGCGGCGTTGTCTTCCACCCCAGCTCAGCTGCTCCAACAATGGAAGGGTTCACCACAGCAGGGATCCGCTCTCCAGACTGTCTTTCACCGCCTTAGATCTTCTTCCCCGCCACCGGCAGCCACGACAACTGCATTACCATCATCAACTGAGCAGATGACCTTGAGGACTACACGGGTCCGCAAGAGAGGTCGCACTCTTCCGTGTCTGCTTACGTTATGCGTCGCTTAATATGATGACATGCTACATTATCGTCGTGTTCACCTATTAGACTCCGAGTCAGGTCCAAACTAATGCTGAAACTTGAGTTTCTAAATGGTTGTGGGATACATATTGGGGCAGCAATCAGTACTATCTGTCTACTATCTGGTTAATCTCCTGTGTCTACTATGAGTTTCATGTTGGGTGCAAACAAACATTAAAGGAGCCATTATCTATATTTTTTAACTAAAGCTATTATTTGCCTGCTGTCATTGGTTTTGGGTCTATCCACAGTTTGCTACCATCACTCTAGATTTGTGCATGCACTCTTTACATAATCTCACTATGTTTTATTCCTATGCATGCCAGTTATTGTACACAATGGAACTGATCATGTAGAGCAAAAGAGACGAGCCTTGCATGGCAATAAAATTTCATGCAGATGTCGTTCCATGGTGGGTGCAAAGGCAGCCCCCCCCCTCCACCCGTTTCGGATCGTAATCAAGAGGAAGATAACTTTTCTGAGAGGGATTCAGAAGGAGAAGACCACTCCTATTTACCCCATGAGGTCTTCGCTCTAACTTGGCATGCTGATGTTGGTAATATCATGCATATGGTGCCTTGCATTGCTTACTGTATACATTAAAGTTGTCATCTACTTAGTTTAGACATGCTTTGTGGCAATGACATCTGTTTAGTTTCTTTATCGTATCTGTGAATCATGCAATGCCATCTTGTCTAGCCAGGCATCATATATGTGAATTTTGCAATGCCACCCTGGTTAGCCAGTCATCTTATATGTGAATTATATCATGCCATCATTTTTTATTACGTGTTAAATTTGTTAACAATTTTAGTACATTCAATTACTCTTCCTGTGCATCAGCCATTCGGCACGGTCATGGAAAAATCTGGAGTGGAAACAAGGTCTTCAGAGCAGACAATGCTATCTGACGAAGCGCATGTCTTGCTGGTTACTGATAGCTCCTCAAAGGAGGATTCAGAGACAAATGACCAGCCATATCCCCCCCCCCCGAGGTGCATGCCCTAACTTGGCAGGGTTATGTTGCTCATATCGTGCGTATGGTATCTTGCATTGCTATGTCATTTTCCTAGTTTAGACATGCTTTGTGTGAATGCCACCTGTTTAGTGTCTAATTACCATATATGTGAATGATGCAATGCCATCTTGTTGGAAGACATTATATATGTGAATTATGCAATGTTATCTTGTTGCAAGGCATTATGTATGTGAATTATGCAATGCCATGCTGTTTAGGCAAGCGTCATATATGTGAATTATATCATGCCGTCCTTTTTTGTATTTCTCATTGCTTTTGTCGACAATGTTTGTATATTCAACTACTCTTCCTGTGCATCAGCCATTTGAATTGGTGATGGAGAAATCTGGAGTGAAAACAAGGTCTTCAGAGCAGACAATGCTACCTGCTAAAGCAGATATCTTGTTGGTTACAGATAGCTCTTCAGAGGAGGATTCAGAGGCAGATGACCAGTCCTATTATCCCCCTGAGGTGTATGCTCAAACTTGGCAGGGTTATATTACTCATATAATGCATATGTTGTATTGCAATGCTTAGTTTTTACATCATATACACAATATTGAATGCCATCTCCTTAGTTGACACATCATATATGCGATTGCCCTCTTCTCACTTCCTTAGTATATAAATCATATATTTGAATTATGTCATGCCATGATGTTTACATAGACAGCATGTATTTGAATTATGACATGCCAACCCATTTTCTAAAGACATAATATAGTTATATCATCTCATCCTGTTTACATAGTCATCATATTTTAAATTATGTCATTCTATCCATGAATTATATCATGCCATCATGTTTCCATCGACAACATGTTTGTGATTTATGGCATGCCAACCACTTTAATAGACACATCGTATAGTTATATCATGTCATGCTGTTTACATAGTCATCATATTCTGAAGTATGTCATTCTATCCTGTTTAGTTAGCCATCATACATGTGAAATTGTGTCATGCTATCCTGTTTAATTAGCCATCATATATGTGAAATTATGTCCTGCTATTCTGTTTGATTAGACAACATAAATGTGAATTATTTCATGCCCTGTTTTCTTCCCTACTATCCATTGCACCTGTCTATCTTACAATGTCTGTACATTCAATTACTTTTCTTGTTTATCAGCCATTTCAATTGGAGGGAGTGATGGCAGTATCTGTGGGAGTAAAAACACGGTCTTCAGAAAAGATCGTGCTACCTATCCATGTAGATAGAACCACAGTTGTACTTGCCCAAGAACCAGCCCCACCACACATAACCCACACTCATGCAGATTGTATCCCTACCCAATTGGACAGAGAACCAGCTACACCCCTTCTAACCCCAACCCCAGCAGATAGACACCCAGTTCTCGTTGACACGGCACTGTCTCCACCACAGAGCACCCAAACACGAGCAGTTAGTAAGGCAACTGCAGTGCCCAAATCACGAGGACCACCACTCCGAACCTGAAGTCAACGCTTAAAGCAGAAGAAGAATTGTTCTTAGGTCAGGTTCCGTAGCTATGGTTCATACTACTTTGCTCTTGCATCACCGTATTTACTGATACCAACTAATTTCAAATTTGAAGGATGCAATTGAAACTCCAATGGCGCAACAGCTATGTTTTAAACATGTTTCTTCAACGTGTTTGGTTGTTTGATGTTGTAACTTGCTCTATGTTGATTTCAGTTTCAATTGAATAAATAGTTATGTTCTCATGCCATGCACATTACAAGTGTTGTTATTGCTGTGTAGTTTCCCACACTTATATTTTGTCTATACTACTTTGTCTTAAATAGATATGATTCGAACTGTATCTATCTTGATTTGGCAACATAAACTAGAATGATATAGACCATACAGTGACCATACTACATAGATATATGTTTGTTTCATGGTGTTATCCTGTCCACCTTACTACTGAACTGGTTTACCAAAATGAGTTTCATATACTACATTGTAAACCTGAGATGTGTTTATTTGTTTCTCTTTTAGAACACGGGTAAAATATTGGAGAAGAGTACCCTGTTATGCAATGGTAAAGGAAGTAATGTAGATAAGGTTCAAGATAGTGAGACATCCCTGTTGCTCTCCACGAAAGCTAATAAAAACTATATTGAAGACACTGAGACAACCCCAAAGTCCTATCTTGATGTAGTGTTCGAGTTACTGGCTACCACTGCTGGCACCAGCTCTTCGAACTCGTTGCCTGAATCAGTTCGGCTTCTTGAGTCTCAACTTCAAGTTGAAAGACATCGATCAGATGTTATGCGACAGGAAGCCGAAGGACTGAGGAAGTCCCTGTAGAATTCAGATGCATACTTTCTGGTGCAACAGCAAGCGCTGGAGGATTTAAGCGCCAAACAAGAGAAAGTTAATAAGCTTGCTAAGCATCTTGCCAGCATTGTGGGTGCCCAGGATATTGTTTCTTGAGCTCTTCTGAAGTTGTTTCATTTCTGGACTTGTTTTGCTACGGCGTTTATATGCTGCTGTGTTCCCTATATTTGCACTGGTGGCGAACTTTGATGCCCAGTGGATGTAATATGTGTAATAGCCGTGATAGCCTAGTGTAAGTTGCTTGCTTATTTATTTCCTTGTTGTCTTGTTTATTTGTTTGCTTGTAGTCAGTGCAGTTCTTTTTCTGCGGTTTGCTAGTGGCTGCAATAACCTATTTTTGAAAACCAGGCCACAATAACCATGGGCTAATATTTACTGTAGTGACATAGGGCCTCCTACGGGTCGTAGAAACAGTGGGCCTTCTACGGTCCGTATAAACAGTGGGCCTTCTACGGGCCGTAGAAACAGTGGGCCCTCTACGGGTCATAGAAACAATGGGCCATCTACGGGCCGTATCATCAATGGGCCATCTACGGGCCGTATGATCGATTGGCCAAACATGGGCCAAACAGACTGCATTCTAGCCGTAAACGAGCTAGAGTTGGAATCGTCTGTTCATGGGCCGACCATAACGGGCCATCATTAATAGGTCGTATTTGATGACGCTATGAAAATGGCCCAACGTATTAACGACCCACAAATGGGCCGACTGTAACCATGGGCTGAATTTGGCCCACAAGCAGAAAATGACAGTAAGGGGTCGTAAGTAAAAGAATGCTGGAAAATAGCCCAAGAATAAATGGGCTCTGAGAAGGCCGAAAGATAACATGGGCTAGAAACAACCCAACAGAATAATGGGCCGTTAATGGGTATAAAGTGATACACTATTCTTTACGGGCCAGTTTCACCACGGGCCGTTAATGGGGGTAAAGTTATACACTGTTCACCACGGGCCAGTTTCACCACGGGCCGTTAATAGGCCAAGAGTTACATAGGGCCTCATATGGGCCGAAAGACGTCATGGGCCATACATGGCCTAGAAGTGAAAACGGGCTGGAATCATATTGGATGGCCCAGATGACGCTATTGGACCTAATTCGAATAGGGCGTAACGGGCCTTGGGTTAGCGGGCTGTAAATGGGCTATATGCGAATAGGCCGTTAACAGGCTTTCCATGGGCCGGCCCGCCACCTTTTGACCAAGTCAAACGGGCCGGCCTTTTCACAGGAATGGGCCTCTGTTGGGCCGTGCCACGTGTGGACGTATCATAGGCGCCTTCTATCCAATGAGTGGATGACATCTGTCCCAGCAATGAGCCGACACGTGTTTCCTCCAACCAATGATGATTTTACACATGGAAAATCCCCATTGGTGGGGGCTGTTAACGGGTTATCGGATCCAAAACCCGACCCGATAGCTTAACGGTGTTCCATTACGATGGATGCCACGTGTCGGTCACCCTTGACGAAAGCACTTCTGTGATGCGCGATTTATCGTCATGGAAGTGGACACTTCCGTGATGATAATTTTGGTAATGTCATGGAACACTTCTACGACAGCATAGGTGTCGGTGTCAAAACCGGCGGATCTCGGGTAGGGGGTCCTGAACTGTGCGTCAAGGCCGGATGGTAACAGGAGACAAGGGACACGATGTTTTTACCCAGGTTCAGGCCCTCTCGATGGAGGTAATACCCTACTCCTGCTTGATTAATATTGATGATATGGGTAGTACAAGAGTAGATCTACCACGAGATCAAGGAGGCTAAACCCTAGAAGCTAGCCTATGGTATGATTGTTGTATATGGAGTTGATGTCCTACGGACTACAACCCTCCGGTTTATATAGACACCGGATAGGGTTAGGGTTACACAGAGTCGGCTACAATGGTAGGAGATCTTGAATATCCGCATCGCCAAGCTTGCCTTCCACGCCAAGGAAAGTCCCATCC
>NC_041392.1:457820597-457824304 GCF_002162155.2 Triticum dicoccoides | reverse complement strand
GGTTACGGGGAGGGCTTTTGGTATTCAACCTCTTATAAAGAGACCAAGGCCTTACTCCTTTTTTCAATCTCAAGCGAGTTCGCCCATTGCCTCGAGTTCCAACACCCTAGGCTCCAGATTCCAGGCGCTTCGGACCTTCGACAATGTCCGGTTCTGACCTTCAAGGCCGATGGACGCCGTGACGGAGGAGGACGTACTAAAGTTGAGGGAGGCTAAGTTCCTGACCGGAGAAATTTCGCATAGGTTGCCTGCTCAAGGGCAGGTCATTCCCAGTCCCCAGCCCGGTGAGAGCGTGGTGTTCATGTCTCACTTCCTTCGGGGGTTGGGCTTCCTAATGGATCCCTTTGTGAGGGGACTGCTATTTTATTACGGGCTGGAATTCCATGACTTAGCTCCGGAGTCCATCCTCCATATCTCCTCGTTTATTGTCGTGTGTGAAGCGTTCCTCCGTGTTACCCCTCACTTCAGATTATGGCTCAAGACCTTCAAAGTGGAGCCGAAGATGATCAAGGGACGGCACGCAGAGTGCGGAGGCGCTGTTATAAGCAAAAATGCCGATGCTCCATGTCCCGAGGGCTCTTTTCAAGAGGAGCTAGGCTTGTGGCAACGAGAGTGGTTTTATATCACCGCTCCTTAGAGCATCAAGTGGGTGGCGCCTCCTGCCTTTCGCTCGGGTCCCCCACCACGGCTAGCGTCATGGGTCAACAGAGGGTTAGATTGGGGTTTTCCCAAAGACGTGCCCTTGTTGCAGGGCCGCATTAAGGATCTCTTGGAAGGAGACCTCAGCCTGGTCAAGGTGACGCAGGTCATGCTGATTCGCCGAATATTGCCCGGCAAACGTCGCTCCCTTCGCCTGTGGGAGTTTAATCCAGAGGGACCGCGAGCTCTCCAGAATTTCATGGGTGCAATGCCCGCGGAGATGTATAAACTGTTCTTCGGATCACAAGAGATGTGTCCGGATTTAACCGAGGACGCAGGCCTAAGCTGCAATCGCCCGGATACTCAAGTAAGCAACCTTGTGCCCGGACCTTCTATCCGTATAATTGTCATAAACTTGCCCCTAAAAGAGCCGTCCTTTTAAACAAGAGTGGATAGCGAAGGCAAAGTTGATCAGGTGTCCGGCTCCCCTTCCCGAAACCAGTCCGGATCCCGTGCTGGTCAGGATGCTGGAGATAATGCCTTTGGAGGGAAGCAAGGGGGAGGACAAGGAAACTATGGCCTCCTCGAAGGAGGCTGCTCCAAAGGGAGGAACCGACAATTCCTCTCCTAAGGGGAAGAAGAGAGCCTCCTCTGACGACCCGGAAACCATGGCCTCGAAGCGGGGGGAAAAATCCTCGTCAGAGGGTCCGACGCCGGGGAGTTCCTCGGCCGGACTATGCCCTCAAGGGGATCAGCCGTCCAGCAAGACGTAAGTAGAGAAAGATCTTCCTTTTGAGGGATGAGGGAAATCCTTGATTTATATCTGAGAAGATTAACCAAATTTTTACCTTGTAGCTCGGACCTCAGCCCTTCTCAGCAGAGCTCGTCTTCGGGGGATCTCCTTCCGGAGATGATGGAGAGCGGGAAGCCTCCCCCTGCCGCACCGCCTAGCGAGGCGGGCGACCCTGAGGTGTCGTCGCGGAGGGTTTCTCCAAATCCGGCAGGGGCGGAAGATAGCTATGTGCCCCCCCGAGGTTCTCCGCGTCCGGCCTTCGAAAGAGGTCGTGGGTCAAGTCCGGCACCATCTGGTGCCCGGCCGGAGGAACTAAAGATTCTGCTGGGGCGAGCTTCTATGTCGGAGGAGCACCGTGTATTGATGGGCATGGTGATTGAAAGGATCTCATCCGCCGAGAGCAGATTGCATGAGGCCGTCAAAAGTTTACTGGCGGGTTTTGAGGTACGTTAGATAATGTACACTTTTGTCAGTTGCGCATGAATAAGATGCGCCCTGTGTAGATAGAAGCCCCTGAGACTCTGCGCGTCATCAAGAAATGACAGCAAGCGGAGGATCATAATCCCAGGTCTAAGATGTCGCATTGGAATGTAGGCGGCAGGGTGTCCGGAATCGAGCCGAACTGATGATTTTGCCGAACTAAAGCGGCAACTAGACGTGGCAGATGCCGACATCGCACTTGTCAACAAGCGGCTTGATGAGGCTCAAGGTATTTAATTCCCTGGGCGGCATCAGGTAAGAAGAGTTTTATGCCAGTGTCTTACGATGTGTGTGCTTGACGCAGATGGTGCTGCCGCCGTGGAGAGTCTTAGGGCAGAACTTGCCCGAGCTAAAGAACAAGCCAGAGAAAGTGATGCGGCTGCCAAGAAAGCCCTTGAAGAACTGAGAGCCGAATAGGCTGCTCATTGCCGAAGCAAGGAAAAGATGGCCGAGATGGCCGAAAAGTTAAAGAGCACTGCAGACCATTGCAGGCTTCTTGAGAAAGAGGACCAGGCGAAACAGACGGACTTAGAGAAGGCCGTTGCCAATGCCAAGGACGCGCGCTCTACGATGAGAGCTGCGAAGGAGGAGCTGCATTAGGCCGAACAGATTGCGGCTAGAAAGCCCTTTATGCTGCGAAGGAAATTTTGCGATCTGAAGTTTGCTCCATTGGACTGGATGTGGAGTGTGGAGGATACCTATCTGGATTTGGCAGCGAGTGCTGCTGATGCGACCGAACACTTTCGAGATCAGAAAGATCGCGAAGTGGAAAAGCTTTTCTGGTCGTAGTTTCACAATCCAGAGCGTCCACTGGCAGTGGACGATCGTTTGGCTCAATGGGCCGAACTGAATAGGTTGTCCGGACTCGCCATGAAGTACGTCATGGGTCATCTGTGGCCGGGGAGATCGGAGCCGAAGAGTTATTTCAGCTTGGTGCAGCAATTCCTTGACGCAGTGTCGCGTATTAATGCAATGAAGAGGTCAGCATGCATAGAGGGCGCAAGGATGGCTCTTGCCCGTGTCAAGACATACTGGGCAGAGATGGAGACCACCGTTGTTACGTCCCGAGATTCATACAAAATCCGAATACCCTCCGAGCACTATTTTCAGGAAGTCCTTGAAGGCGCTCGTGTAATAGAGACGCATTGCTCGAAAGATGCTATGTTATGATAACATATGTAATTATAAAGTAATATTTTGATAAACTGTAGTGGCCTTTTTATACTTGTGCCTTCAAGTATTGGGAACACCTCCTGTGCGGCCGTTTTAAGATATATATATACAAAATCTGAAAGATGGCAGTCGTTGGCTTCAGCACCCACGCACATAGTGCGGGGGTGCTTGCAGAAGACGCATTTTCACACTTAACCCAACGTTTTGGTCCTACAAAGGAGGTGATAGCGCAGCGGGCCAGGCAACCAGACTATAATGCTTTAACACTTTCAGTTAGCCATAGGAGCTTGACAGTGAGACTATTTAGGTAGCCCCTTGGTGGCGACTGCGCTCGCCCGAGTTCGGGCGCGTATGTGCCTGACCAGGAAGCGGCCCTTCATTAAAGCGGAGGAATCCGATAGATTCCGATAGGTCATCGAGTGGCTGACCAGTCTCACGCTACATCATGACAGCCAGCTTTTGGCTTTCTCTACTGAGGTGCTCGCCCGGCCGAACCGGGGCACAATTGCAGTAGTTCTCCTGGTGCTACCTTAGCCGATAGAGCGGAACGTAAGGTAGCCGAACTCAGGAGCCGGGCAACCCAACATTTGACCAAAGATATGATTTGGAGCTGATGCATATA
>NC_041392.1:457814916-457818623 GCF_002162155.2 Triticum dicoccoides | reverse complement strand
TATATGCATCAGCTCCAAATCATATCTTTGGTCAAATGTTGGGTTGCCCGGCTCCTGAGTTCGGCTACCTTACGTTCCGCTCTATCGGCTAAGGTAGCACCAGGAGAACTACTGCAATTGTGCCCCGGTTCGGCCGGGCGAGCACCTCAGTAGAGAAAGCCAAAAGCTGGCTGTCATGATGTAGCGTGAGACTGGTCAGCCACTCGATGACCTATCGGAATCTATCGGATTCCTCCGCTTTAATGAAGGGCCGCTTCCTGGTCAGGCACATACGCGCCCGAACTCGGGCGAGCGCAGTCGCCACCAAGGGGCTACCTAAATAGTCTCACTGTCAAGCTCCTATGGCTAACTGAAAGTGTTAAAGCATTATAGTCTGGTTGCCTGGCCCGCTGCGCTATCACCTCCTTTGTAGGACCAAAACGTTGGGTTAAGTGTGAAAATGCGTCTTCTGCGAGCACCCCCGCACTATGTGCGTGGGTGCTGAAGCCAACGACTGCCATCTTTCAGATTTTGTATATATATATCTTAAAACGGCCGCACAGGAGGTGTTCCCAATACTTGAAGGCACAAGTATAAAAAGGCCACTACAGTTTATCAAAATATTACTTTATAATTACATATGTTATCATAACATAGCATCTTTCGAGCAATGCGTCTCTATTACACGAGCGCCTTCAAGGACTTCCTGAAAATAGTGCTCGGAGGGTACTCGGATTTTGTATGAATCTCGGGACGTAACAACGGTGGTCTCCATCTCTGCCCAGTATGTCTTGACACGGGCAAGAGCCATCCTTGCGCCCTCTATGCATGCTGACCTCTTCATTGCATTAATACGCGACACTGCGTCAAGGAATTGCTGCACCAAGCTGAAATAACTCTTCGGCTCCGATCTCCCCGGCCACAGATGACCCATGACGTACTTCATGGCGAGTCCGGACAACCTATTCAGTTCGGCCCATTGAGCCAAACGATCGTCCACTGCCAGTGGACGCTCTGGATTGTGAAACTACGACCAGAAAAGCTTTTCCACTTCGCGATCTTTCTGATCTCGAAAGTGTTCGGTCGCATCAGCAGCACTCGCTGCCAAATCCAGATAGGTATCCTCCACACTCCACATCCAGTCCAATGGAGCAAACTTCAGATCGCAAAATTTCCTTCGCAGCATAAAGGGCTTTCTAGCCGCAATCTGTTCGGCCTAATCCAGCTCCTCCTTCGCAGCTCTCATCGTAGAGCGCGCGTCCTTGGCATTGGCAACGGCCTTCTCTAAGTCCGTCTGTTTCGCCTGGTCCTCTTTCTCAAGAAGCCTGCAATGGTCTGCAGTGCTCTTTAACTTTTCGGCCATCTCGGCCATCTTTTCCTTGCTTCGGCAATGAGCAGCCTATTCGGCTCTCAGTTCTTCAAGGGCTTTCTTGGCAGCCGCATCACTTTCTCTGGCTTGTTCTTTAGCTCGGGCAAGTTCTGCCCTAAGACTCTCCACGGCGGCAGCACCATCTGCGTCAAGCACACACATCGTAAGACACTGGCATAAAACTCTTCTTACCTGATGCCGCCCAGGGAATTAAATACCTTGAGCCTCATCAAGCCGCTTGTTGACAAGTGCGATGTCGGCATCTGCCACGTCTAGTTGCCGCTTTAGTTCGGCAAAATCATCAGTTCGGCTCGATTCCGGACACCCTGCCGCCTACATTCCAATGCGACATCTTAGACCTGGGATTATGATCCTCCGCTTGCTGTCATTTCTTGATGACGCGCAGAGTCTCAGGGGCTTCTATCTACACAGGGCGCATCTTATTCATGCGCAACTGACAAAAGTGTACATTATCTAACGTACCTCAAAACCCGCCAGTAAACTTTTGACGGCCTCATGCAATCTGCTCTCGGCGGATGAGATCCTTTCAATCACCATGCCCATCAATACACGGTGCTCCTCCGACATAGAAGCTCGCCCCAGCAGAATCTTTAGTTCCTCCGGCCGGGCACCAGATGGTGCCGGACTTGACCCACGACCTCTTTCGAAGGCCGGACGCGGAGAACCTCGGGGGGGCACATAGCTATCTTCCGCCCCTGCCGGATTTGGAGAAACCCTCCGCGACGACACCTCAGGGTCGCCCGCCTCGCTAGGCGGTGCGGCAGGGGGAGGCTTCCCGCTCTCCATCATCTCCGGAAGGAGATCCCCCGAAGACGAGCTCTGCTGAGAAGGGCTGAGGTCCGAGCTACAAGGTAAAAATTTGGTTAATCTTCTCAGATATAAATCAAGGATTTCCCTCATCCCTCAAAAGGAAGATCTTTCTCTACTTACGTCTTGCTGGACGGCTGATCCCCTTGAGGGCATAGTCCGGCCGAGGAACTCCCCGGCGTCGGACCCTCTGACGAGGATTTTTCCCCCCGCTTCGAGGCCATGGTTTCCGGGTCGTCAGAGGAGGCTCTCTTCTTCCCCTTAGGAGAGGAATTGTCGGTTCCTCCCTTTGGAGCAGCCTCCTTCGAGGAGGCCATAGTTTCCTTGTCCTCCCCCTTGCTTCCCTCCAAAGGCATTATCTCCAGCATCCTGACCAGCACGGGATCCGGACTGGTTTCGGGAAGGGGAGCCGGACACCTGATCAACTTTGCCTTCGCTATCCACTCTTGTTTAAAAGGACGGCTCTTTTAGGGGCAAGTTTATGACAATTATACGGATAGAAGGTCCGGGCACAAGGTTGCTTACTTGAGTATCCGGGCGATTGCAGCTTAGGCCTGCGTCCTCGGTTAAATCCGGACACATCTCTTGTGATCCGAAGAACAGTTTATACATCTCCGCGGGCATTGCACCCATGAAATTCTGGAGAGCTCGCGGTCCCTCTGGATTAAACTCCCACAGGCGAAGGGAGCGACGTTTGCCGGGCAATATTCGGCGAATCAGCATGACCTGCGTCACCTTGACCAGGCTGAGGTCTCCTTCCAAGAGATCCTTAATGCGGCCCTGCAACAAGGGCACGTCTTTGGGAAAACCCCAATCTAACCCTCTGTTGACCCATGACGCTAGCCGTGGTGGGGGACCCGAGCGAAAGGCAGGAGGCGCCACCCACTTGATGCTCTAAGGAGCGGTGATATAAAACCACTCTCGTTGCCACAAGCCTAGCTCCTCTTGAAAAGAGCCCTCGGGACATGGAGCATCGGCATTTTTGCTTATAACAGCGCCTCCGCACTCTGCGTGCCGTCCCTTGATCATCTTCGGCTCCACTTTGAAGGTCTTGAGCCATAATCTGAAGTGAGGGGTAACACGGAGGAACGCTTCACACACGACAATAAACGAGGAGATATGGAGGATGGACTCCGGAGCTAAGTCATGGAATTCCAGCCCGTAATAAAATAGCAGTCCCCTCACAAAGGGATCCATTAGGAAGCCCAACCCCCGAAGGAAGTGAGACATGAACACCACGCTCTCACCGGGCTGGGGACTGGGAATGACCTGCCCTTGAGCAGGCAACCTATGCGAAATTTCTCCGGTCAGGAACTTAGCCTCCCTCAACTTTAGTACGTCCTCCTCCGTCACGGCGTCCATCGGCCTTGAAGGTCAGAACCGGACATTGTCGAAGGTCCGAAGCGCCTGGAATCTGGAGCCTAGGGTGTTGGAACTCGAGGCAATGGGCGAACTCGCTTGAGATTGAAAAAAGGAGTAAGGCCTTGGTCTCTTTATAAGAGGTTGAATACCAAAAGCCCTCCCCGTAACC
>NC_041392.1:457789540-457803375 GCF_002162155.2 Triticum dicoccoides | reverse complement strand
ATACCTTCTGAGGCTGGCAAAGATTTCAGCAAGGTCAGTCAGTAGGTCGGAACCATTACGTGACTTGACCACAATGTCATCCATTTACACTTCCACATTTTGACTGATCTGAGTGAGCAGGCACTTCTAAATCATCCGCATGAATGTGGCTCCAGCGTTCTTCAGACCGAATGGCATTGTGACATAACAGAAGCACCCAAACAGGGTGATAAAAGCTGTCTTTATCTTGTCGGGTCCATACAGACGGATCTGGTGGTACCCGGAGTAGGCGTCCAAAAAGGACAAACGCTCGCACCCTGCAGTCGAGTCAATTATCTGGTCGATGCGAGGGAGAGGAAAGTGATCTTTCGGGCAGGCCCGATTGATATGCTTGAAATCAATGCACATGCGAAGTGAGTCGTCCTTTTTGGGACCATGAGAACATTGGCTAACCACTCGGAGTGGTAAATCTCACGGATATACTCAGCTTCCAGAAGCCGAGCCACCTCTTCACCGATTGCCTTTCTCTTCTATACGGCGGACTGTCGAAGATGTTCTTTGACTGATTTCACTTTTGGGTCGACTCGCAAACGATGCTCAACCAGTCCCCTGGGAACACCCGGCATGTCAGAAGGCTTCCATGCAAAGATGTCCCAGTTCTCACGGAGGAACTAGATGAGTGCTTCTTCCTATTTGGAGTCGAGTGTGGTTGAAATGTGAGTCGGAGCAGCATTGGGGCCTGTCGGGTGAATGTGAATCGACTTCGTTTCACCAGACGACTGGAATGCTGAATCTGTAGCTGGCTTTTTAGCTCGCAACAAATCACTCAGATCTGCATTTTCCTGGTATTCTTGCAACTCTACCACAGCCATCTGAGCATCGGCGATCTTCGAGCCCTTCTGGAAGCACTCTTCTGCCTTCTTCCGATTACCAGAGATAGTGATCACCCCTTTGGAACCAGGCATCTTCAATTTGAGATACACGTAACATGGTCGAGCCATAAATCGCGCATAAGTTGGCCTGCCCAGAGTTGCATGATAAGCACTCTAGAAATCCACAACTTCAAATGTCAACTTTTCTTTGCGGTAATTTTTGGAATCACCGAAAACCACATCGAGTGCAATCTGACCGAGGGATGTGGCCTTCTTGCCTAGAATGACTCCATGGAAACTCATATTGCTTTCATTGAGTCTGGACATCGGAATGCCCATTCCCTTCAACGTCTCTGCATACAGTATGTTCAGGCCACTGCCTCCGTCCATCAGGACCTTTGTCAGTCGAGTGCCTTTGACCACCGAGTCGACCACCAGTGCTTGCCTCCCAGGGGTGGCTATGTGTGCTGGATGATCAGATTGATCGAATGTAATGGCAGTCTGCGACCACTTCAGGTAACTGGGTATCGCCGGGGCGACCATGTTCACTTCTCTGTTGATGACTTTCAATCGACTTTTTCTCTCAACATCAGCAAAAATCATCAGAGTGGAATTCACATGGGGATAACCATCATCGTCCCCTTCCTCATCCTCAGCCTTGTCTGCTTCCTTCTCCTTTTCCTTGGGCTGTTTCTCCCGGAATTGCTGGATTAGGAGCCGACACTGTCGAGTGGTGTGCTTTGGGTAAATGAAATTACCCTCTTCTTATTTTTTGGTGTGGATGTGGCACGGCAGATCCAACATGTCATTTCCATCTTGATCCTTCACTTTCTTGGGGTTCCACGGCCCTTTGGGCTTCCCCTTGAACTTTCCTTGAACCACAGCCAAGGCTTCACACGGAGCAGCTCGCTCGGCCTTGCACTTCTGTTTCCGACCGGAGTTTCCTCCTCCGGCTTCGTGGGCGACTTCTTTGTTCTTGCCACTCCGGAGTCGTTCTTCTTCTTCACCATTGGCATACTTGGTGGCAATCTCCATCATCCGAGTCGGAGTCATATTTCCTGTCTGACCGAATTTCTGATTCAACTCCCGATACCTGACACCTTCTTTGAAGGCACAAATTGCCTGATGATCAGACACATCCTCTACCGTGTGGTGTAGGGTGATCCATCTCTGGATATAATCCCTCAAAGGTTTATTTGGTTTCTGTACACAGCACTGTAATTCTGTCAAACCTGCCGGCCGTTTGCAAGTGCCCTCGAATGTTCTGACAAACACTCAGGTGAGATCTTCCCAAGTTTAAATACTGCCAGGCGCCAACGGATTTAGCCATGCTCTAGCCGAACCCTCCAACATCAGAGGAAGGTGTTTCATGGCCACTTCATCATTGCCGCCACCAATCTGGACAGCCACTCGGTAGTCTTCAAGCCAAGTGTCAGGCTTGGACTCTCTAGTGAACTTACTGACTCAAGTCGCCAACCTGAAGTTGGGGGGAATCACCGCAGCTCTGATAGATCTACTGAAGCACTCTGGACCTGAGACATGAACCTTGTTGCTGGTTTGCAGATCCCTGTCATGGCCCTCTCGGTGAGCTCTGTTTCTGTCGACCAAGCCCTTAACGAGAATAGATCTTGCACCAAAGCTTGGCTCCCTGGGGTCGACCGAAATACCTTGCCCAACACTTTGAGGGCGTCTGTCTTCATGTTGCCGAGGCACGTACGACCCACTCCTTTGGGGAGGCGTGGGCACTCGACGACGATCATCGTGATCGGCTCGGTGATCATACTGCTCACGGTTCCTGTATTGATCTCGTCGATCTCCATGTCCCTCACGCCTCGGGGGCGATCTCGGGCTATGGGCCGACTGAACTGTGTCTGCAACCACGGATCTTCTATGGATCATATTCCGTGACTGAGATACGACTGTATTTTGCTCTCCCGCTGCCCGAAGCAAGGCTCGAATCTGCACCAGACCTCGTCCAGCTTCTGACTGGGAGGGTTGGATAGACTCCGCTATCCGGGCAGCAGCTGCTAGATTCTGGATCGGGGTCCGGTATACCTGAGTCGGAGGAGGAACAAGTTGGCGTCGACTGGATTCGGGAGAGTGCTGCTGAGCGCGATCGTCGAGTGCACGCTGGAGGTTCTCCAATCGAGTGCGCTCAGCCAAGTTGGCCAAGCGCGCCTGCTCCAAGGCCTGGGCCTCAGGGGTTTCTCCAACTATAGGAGTATGCAGTGCATCCATGTTCCGGCGGCGAAGTTCTTCGCTCTGCTACGAAGAGAGGGGTTCGGGGCGGTATTCTTCGTGAACGCGCGACGGATCGCCGTTCCCGTCGCCTCCGTCTTCACGGTTGAAGCCAGGAGGGCTGCGTGGTCCATTGACCATCAGAACTTCCGCCGTTGGGTCGCTGCTGTCACACTCAGATGCAGTCTCTATGGAACCAGTCGACAGATCGAACAGGCCGTAGAGAGTTTCGTCGGGCTCGATCACCGCGACTTGAGGGGTGGCCGACTGGCGGGCCACCGCATGCCTCACCCACCGCTGAAGCCTCGACCGACTGGAGCGTTTGCTCCAGCGGGCCGCAGGGAGGGGGAAAGCTGCTGGAGTCGACTGATACGGGGTTGACGGCTGCCACAGGAGGACGCCACGGACGCACGCGCGAAAGTGCATCGCCCCGCGGGCGGGGAGCGCGTCGATGTCGAGTGGAGCCTCCTGAAGCCAAGCGGAGTCGTCGACGACAAACACGAGCGCGCCGAGACGGATCTCGCGGCCCTCAGCCAAACCACCGCCTGGAACCATGATGAAGGGGATCAGAAAAATTTGCAACTTCTCCAACAGGTCGCTAAGACACCTGCCCCACGGTGGGCGCCAACTGTCGTGGGTCTAAGACTGAAAGTAGAATGAGGGGTAGGTATGAGGAGGCAAGATCCTAGCTATGGAGTAGTTGTACACACGAGTTTTACGAGTTCAGGCCCTTCTCGGAGGAAGTAACAGCCCTACGTCTCGGTGCCCTGAGGCGGTCGACTGGATTATATGTGTGTGTGAGTTTACAAGAGATGCCAACCCTTGTGCCAGTGGAGGGGGTAGCTTATATAGAGTGCGCCAGGACCCCAGGCAGCCCACCTTACAAGGGGTTTAAGGTACATTAAGAGAGGAACGTTACTGGTAACGCTAGCCATTAAATGCTATAAATGACAATTAAGCCTATAAGTAAATGCTCGACCGTTGCTGGTGCAGAGTGGCTTTAGATCTTCTGGTGGTCGAGTGTCTTCAAGGTGGTCGAGTGAACACATCCTCATAGTCGAGTGGACGATGGTTTCTCTTCGACTGCTTCTGATTCTTTGTAGAGGCGTCCTTGGGGAGGGTATGTTGGACAGATCCATGACCCTACCCTAGGTACATAGCTTCATCACTAGGCGCGGATGGGCGAGCTTGGCATCCACCATGACCCATTTGGATTGAATGTTGTCGGCCCTCTTCCCGGTGCTCGAGATCAAGTTGGCCTTGCCGAAGGCAATGAAGTTGGCGCATCCAGAGATGTGACCCTCGCTTGACCCGAATGCTTGCGATGTTTGAGATGCTCATGTTCGAACCGTGTTCGAATTGTCGATGCATGTTGCCCCTCTTTTGCCTTGTTACCGTCATCGCATGGGACACCCGGAATCAGGGAGCGTCCCACCATCTTTTGCACGCATCCGCACACTTCCCCTTTGCATCGGTTTCTCAATCGAGTTACCGGAACTGGAATGTTGCCGTGGCACCGTTTTCATTATCGTTGCCGTGGCACCCCTTTCCTTTCCACCACGGTGACAAATGCTTCATAATGCTCTTGTCAACTTTTAATAAAAATTGCATAAACTTGTTCATGTCATCCGCATCATGATAACAACAATTAAAATGTTTAAATTGTTGTTTGCATTAAATTACTAATGCTCATGAGGATCTTCCGGACTTGTTGTTTTGTTGTTCCGGCCTCATTTAAACTTGCCTATATAGGTAGTTTTACTTTGCTTCACCTCTTGACATGTTAACCAACATTTAATATTGTTTTGTACCTAACCGGGAGTGAACTAAATAAGTCATGTGGTGTTCTTTTCAATATGCAACTTGTTGCATATTGAGCTCCACTTAATTTGTAGGATTGCTTGTGCACTTTGCCATGCCATGTCTCTTTAAACCGGACATGCATCATTCTTGTTTGCGCATCATGCCGTGCCTATGTGGTGGTTGTTTACTATGTTGTTTGCTTCTTTCCGGTGTTTGCTTCTTCGGGTTGGTTCCGGTAACGTCGCGTTTGTGAGGGCCCGTTCGTCTACGTCCATTTGTCTTCTTCATGGACTCATTCTTCTTCCTTGTGGGATCTCAGGCAAGATGACCATACCCTCGAAATCACTTCTATCTTTGCTTGCTAGATGCTCGCTCTTTTGCTATGCCTATGCTGCGATACCTACCACTTGCTTATCATGCCTACTATATTGTTGAACCAAGCCTCTAACCCACCTTGTCCTAGCAAACCGTTGTTTGGCTATGTTACCGCTTTGCTCATCCCCTCTTATAGCGTTGTTAGTTGCAGGTGAAGATTGAAGTCTGTTCCTTGTTGGAACATGGAGATCTTGTTCCTCGTTGGAATATGTTTACTTGTTGGGATATCACAATATCTCTTATTTAATTAATGTATCTATATACTTGGTAAAGGATGGAAGGCTCGGCCTTATGCCTGGTGTTTTGTTCCACTCTTGCCGCCCTAGTTTCCGTCATATCGGTGTTATGTTCCCGGATTTTGCGTTCCTCACGCGGTTGGGTAATAATGGGAACCCCTTGACAGTTCGCCTTAAGTAAAGCTCCTCCAGCAATGCCCAACCTTGGTTTTACCATTTGCCTCACCACCACCTATTTTTCCCTTGGGAGTCACTCTCTCGAGGGTCATCTTTATTTTAACCCCCCCCCCGGGCCAGTCCTCCTCTGAGTGTTGGTCCGAACTAAGCTGCCTGCGGGGCCACCTCGGGGAAACTTGAGGGTTGGTTTTACTCGTAGCTAGTCTCATCTGAGTGTGCCCTAAGAACGAGATATGTGAAGCTCCTATCGGGATTTGTCGGCACATTCGGGCGGTGTTGCTGGTTTAGTTTTACCCTCTCGAAATGTCTTGTTGTACCGGGATACCGAGTCTAATCGGAATGTCTCAGGAGGAGGTCTATTCCTTCGTTGACCGTGAGAGCTTGTCATGGGCTAAGTTGGGACACCCTGCAGGGATTTGAACTTTCGAAAGTCGTGCCCGCGGTTATGGGCAGATGGGAATTTGTTAATGTCCGGTTGTAGAAAACCTGAAGTTGACCTTAATTAAAATACATCAACCGCGTGTGTTACCGTGATGGTCTCTTTCCGGCGGTGTCCGGGAAGTGAACACGGTGTTGGAGTTATGCTTGACGTAGGTTGTTCTAGGATCACTTCTTGATCATAGTTTCTCGACCGTGCTTTGCCTTCTCTTCTTGCTCTCATTTGCGTATGTTAGCCACCATATATGCTAGTCGCTTGCTGCAGCTCCACCTCATACCTTTTACCTTACCCATAAGCTTAAATAGTCTTGATCACGAGGGTGCGAGATTGCTGAGTCCCCGTGGCTCGCAGATACTTCCAAAACCAGCTTGCAGGTGCCAATGAGACCGTGCAGTTGACGCAACCAAGCTCAGGAGGAGCTCGATGAAGATCTTGTCCTTTGTGTTGTTTCATTCTAGTTGATCAGTAGTGGAGCCCAGTTGGGGTCGATCGGGGACCTTGTCGCATTTGGGGTTCTTCTTTTATTTTGGTTCCGTAGTCGGACCTTGATTGTATCTAGATGATGTAATGCTTTATTCATGTAATTGTGTGAAGTGGCGATTATAAGCAAACTATGTTTTTCCCTTATTGTATTACATGGGTTGTTTGCGAAGATTACCTCACTTGCGACATTGCTTTCAATGCGGTTATGCCTGTAAGTCGTGCTTCGACACGTGGGAGATATAGCTGCATCGAGGGCGTTACAAGTTGGTATCAGAGCCTTCCCCGACCTTAGGAGCCCCATTGCTTGATCGTTTTTAGCGGCTGAGTTGTGTCTAGAAAAATGTTTTCAGTCATTTAGGAATCATATATCGGAGAGTTTAGGAATTCTTTTTTACTTCCCAATCTCCTCATCGCTCTGGTAAGGCTTCCTGACGTAGAGTTTTGACTCTTCTCTTCTCAAATTTCACTAAATTCTTTTTTTAGGATCACACGGGTATCTTGGAATCGTTTCAATGGTTTTATGATGAGAACATTGTCTTGGTGCCTCCTGTCAGGGGTTTTGTTGAAGTGTCCCGGGGAGTTGAGCTCTGAGGTGTTGTCGTCATAATTTTATCGTTGCAGTTCTGGAATACCTGAGTTTAGTACGCCAACATAGAAAATCTCTTTTATGCAGTTCGTTGGTGAGATAACCTCGACGCCACCCAGTACTGGGGCAGGAGTTCGGGAGTATCACCATAACTCGTATAACGGATGCTTTTTGAAGGTTGAGGTAGATGATTTCCAAAGGTTTCTTGGTTATGTGTTGAAGGATGGATACAGCTGGATGTAGGATTTGCTAGTTTGTGTGAGATATTATGCTTCCCCTGTATCCCCAACACCTTATTGCATAACCGGAAAATTTTGGGAGTTTATAAGTGGGAATTCAAGTAGCTCTAGGATATCTTTTCCGACAGATGTATGATATGAAATTGGGGTTCGATGTCTTGTGGTCCGCCTATTCACGGTCGGTTTTACAATAGTCTCGTTGTGTCTTAAAGAGTCCTTGGCTATGCCGACTCAGGGACGCTTCGTATGTCATGTGCACTGCCTTGTACATGATGGTGATGTACGATCGAGCCCGTGTAGGCCCCACCACGAAAACTTCGGACGAAATCTCTATCATATGTTTGTTTCGGCTTATTCTGCAATCCAATCCTTTGTTTTTGTTTGGAGTTGTGGTATTCGAGTTGCTTCAATGTCAAGTGTGCATTCCATACCTTTCCTAAGCGGTTTTCATATATTTCTTTGAGAATACAAATCCTTCTCGTTTATTGAGATTGTCATGTCAATCCTTTTTCACCGGTTTGTTTCTCTTCAAGTGGATCCGATCATTTCAAGAACCGCAAGATCAAGTATCAGTTCTTATCAACGGTGTTTGTTTCATTCGTCTCCAAGTTGCCTTTGTTTTCCCGCCCACCCTCCCTTTTTCTTCGAGGACTCAGATTTCTTATTCAAGTATCCTTTTACTGATGAGAAGTCTCTCCATTCTTTTCCGTCAATGTTCTTATCCGTTGATTCTCAGGAAGATGCTAACGAAGCTTCAAGTTCGTCTCTCGTCACTCATTTCTTCTCCGGTGGATCCAATTCAAGCTTTCGGTGTAATCATATTCTTTTCCGTACTTCTAATGTTTTTCTTATGCCGGTGCACCTCATAATAATTCATTTCTCGCTATTCATTTGTTCCGGAGTGCTAAAGATATCTCAAAGATTCGTGCTTTTCCACTCTGCTTTTGTTCAAGCTCTTTCGAGGATGTTATCTCATTCAAGCCATTTAATTCAACCGGTGTAATCTCTCCTTCAAATCATTTCAACGGTGTATCTTTTCAGTGGGCCCTAACCCACTAGTCTTTTCCCAGGATCTTACCTGACTCTTCCTATTTTCCCGGAGCTATCCTCAAAATTTCCTTTCGAAGTTTGACGTAAGTATGATTTATCATCAGTTAAATGTCTTTCTCCAAGATCTTTCAAATTCATTTCATTGTTGATTCAACTTTTATATTCTTCTTTATTCCAGTGCCTCAATAATTCTTGGTGGTGTTTCTCGTTGTCATTCTCATCTTTTGAAGACCGAAGAAGAGTTTCTCTTTAATCTTGCTCCATTCTCTTCAAGATTCGTGATTCTAGCTTGTTGCCATCCTCTCGTAATTGTTTTGATCATGAGAATTCTTTTCACCTATCCGGAGCAATTCAAGAGTCTTCTCAGTTTGATTATCCGGAGTCCATCATTTCAGGTTATTCATTCTCAGCTTCCAGTTATCATTCTCAAATCTAACTGGTGCATCGTTCAAGTGTTCTCTAATCAGCTCTCCATCTCTTCGTTCTCATGTATCTAAATCCTCTCAAGCATCCTCGTTCATTTTATAATTCGTCCCGGTGTCTTCTTTATCTTTTCTTCGTTTATTTTTAATTCTTACGGTGGTCCATTCAAGAGTTCTCTTCCTTGGTCACCATATCAATTTATTCGTTGTTTCAACCCTTCCGGTGGTTCGTTCAATACCTTCTCAAATTTATGTTATATCTCTCTCAATCCTTGATACGAGAATAAGTAGTGTGCCAAATCCGTTGATTGTCATCAATTTAATTGGTGAAGGATAAGCATAATGTAATTCTTATTCTTGTTGCATCGACTGAACTCAATTCCCTATTCCGGAGGCTCATCAAATTCTTGATTTCTTTTGTTCATCTTTCTTTTCCCAGAGTTCCAACTTCTCTCAATTATTTCACCACGGAGATTCATCTAAATCATTACAAGGTTTTACCTTGTGTTTTCAACTTCTCTTTCTTTTCGTTACCTTTTGTGTACCGGAGTTCGTCATGGAGGTTCTACACGATGGTTCATCAAGGATTTAATTCCTTCTCGAAGTTTTTCATCGAGATTCATTTCTAATGAGCTCAAACATTCTTCATCTTGCAATCTGGAGTGCAATTCTTTCAACCGTATCATTCAAGGTCGTATTATGTCATTCTTGATAATTTGAGTTCATGTCTCATGATTCACATGTGGTCAAGGATGAGGTATTTTAAATCCATCAATCTCTTCTTTGGAGTTATCTTGGGGTTATACTTAACCTAAAGCCTTCCCTAAGGTTTGTTGCTATCCATGGTGCTTATAAATGACCCAAGTTCTTCATTTATCCTTCCGGTGAAATAAGTTTCTCGTCTCCTTGTTTATTCCAATCTAATTCTTTCCCGTGAGTGGCGGGTTGTCACCTCATAATTTGAGTTGTATTCCATAAGACCATATCAAGCTTATTATTTTCGTTGTTGGTTTTCCAACAACTCCGTTCAACCCTTCTCCTAAAGATGCCTTTTCAGGCTCTTTTGTAGCGGAAGTTGGCATTGTCTTCTACATTCGTTTTTCTCAATTATCTTTACTCTACTCTTTCATTCCAGAGGCATTGTGATGTTGCTCTCTGCAACCCATCGTCTTGTATTGTCAGGATCGTGTTCTTTTCGTCCTTATCCTTTTAACCGGAGTGTCGTGCCTGCTTTTCGAATTTTTCCCATTCTGCCAAGTTTTGCCTCCCTTCTCAGACGGAGTGCTGCTCAAATTATATCATTCTTAATCCTTCTCTATCTTGTTTTAACCGGAGTGGTTTCAATATACATCTTGCCCTTGAACCTCAAGGTTTTTTTCGCAATGTTCTTTGTCCCTCTTTTCTAACGGAGTGTTTTCAAATTTGTCACCTCCGTTATTCTTTTTCTCGAAATGGCTTAACCTTTTCAAGGTTCTTTGGTCTCACTCGTTTGTCAAAGAAGCAACTTAGTTTTACCTCTTCTCTTTTCTCTTCCGTTTTCCCTCCGGTGCCATTCTAGATCTCGGGACGAGATCCTCTCGTAGTGGTGGAGTGTTGTGACGCCCCGAGTCTGATGCTCGAGAAGACTTCCTTATGTTCCGGGTTTCGTCGTGTGTTTTGTTTGGTTCTTTGCATTCATCTTTGGTTCTTGTGCATTACATCATGTCATCATGCAACCCGTTTTAAAACTCTCTAAACAAATTGCATAGATCATTGATCTACTTAAATCGAGGGAACCCACATGGTGATTTCTCTTTAAAACATATCCTCCCAATATTTAGGGAGCTATTATAAAGTATTCCATTAATTTGGAATTATCTGCAACCCACTTGAATGTTAAATCTTTGACCTTTCCTTCTTCCGATTTCCGACTCTCAAACTTTGTCGATAATTCTTTTGTTCTTTTTCCAAGCTCCACCAAAAACCTGAACATTTTTGGCCACACCAAACCTAGTCCCAATTCAAAACCATTTGAATTATATTCAAATGAATTTGAATTTAATTCCTGCAATCTTGCCACTTCTATTTTCTGTGGTCATGCTTATTTTTGCGAGTCCAGTAAAATTATCCCCATGCCCAGTTTCCATCCCAACCTTCTCTTTCTTTTCCTTCTCTTTTCCGTTTTCTTTTTAAATGGGAAAAGAGAGATATTTAGGGAGAGAGGCGGCCTGCACCCCTGGCCAGGCCTGCACCACTGCCCTCCTGGGCCTCCCTCCCTCTCGCGCCGGCCCAAGGCTAGGCCCAATCAGCCTCGCTGCTTACCCTAGCCGATCCCCACTCGCTACCCTCTCCCGATCCCACTCCTCGTTTTCCTCGCGCCGCCAGGAACCGCTGCCCGATCCCATCCTCCTCCCACGATCCCATCTCTTCCCCTCCAGTGTCGCGCTCGACCCTGCTCTCCTTCTCGATGTCCATCTTCCTCCTCCCGATGGCGCCGGACCGGCCTCCAGCGCACGCGTAGAGGGACGGCACTCTTGCCTCGTCCCCAGCCGCCTCTCCTTTGCTCCTTTCGCGTGCCTGCCGCGGCTGCCTTCTTCTGGTGTCGCTGGAGCCGACCATGGAGCCATGACCCATCACAGTCTACGACTAGCGCCGCCGCGCCCGATCCCCATCATCGCTAGCGCGCCCCCATCGCCCGGTCGCCGGACCCCTTCTCGACCCGTCAAGCCCCGCCTCAGGCATGGCAATATGCTTCTCCACCGGCGCCGTCCTTCCCAGCCACCTGGGTATGCCCCCGCCTCGTCCTCCGGTGGGGGTGCTCCAAGATCGCGGCCGCTACTGCAGTTCGCAGTGTCTCTACCTCCTCGACATGGCCCCCTCGCAAACCTCCCTATGGCATCGCGCGCCTGACGCACATGGCCTCTCCAGCCTCCAGAAGCTCCGCCTCCTTTGCTCCGGGCCAAGGCCTATGCCGTCCACTTTGTCCTGCTGCTGCTCTTCTCGTGTTGCGCCGCCGTCGACCCCCTATTGTTGTAGGACCCTCCTCATCGTGCACCGTCGCCATTTTGTCTCATCTCGGTCAAAACCGAGACCGCCAAGTACCTCACCGACAAGTGTACCACTACCGTCGAAGTGAAACTAGCAAGTCCGACGACCGCAAGTACCACGACGACGCGTATTGTTCATCTACCGTTGTTTTGGGAACCGCTAAGAATGGCAAGTACCTCGGCAAGTACCTTGACGCCCGATGCATAGAACAACTACAGTCGCCGACGACCCGAGTACAACTACCGTCGACCCTCGAAGACTCCATGGACGTCAAGATCCTCGCCGTGACCTCGAACATCTACGGAATGTGCACGACTACAAAATGGGTACCTCTACCATTGCCGAAGACCCGTGTAACAGAACCGTCAAGTTCGACTACCGTCATGTGAACAACTACTTCCTCTACCATCGCCGAGTACCACTACTTCCCACGACGATCGGGAACGACTACACCACTTGACCCGAACCGCTCCGAGAACACACGCTTCGAAGGTATAACCATCGAGACGACATCCGTGATCGAATGCTTACGATGTTTGAGATGCTCATGTTCGAACCGTGTTCGAATTGTCGATGCACGTTGCCCCTCTTTTGCCTTGTTACCGTCGTAGCGTGGGACACCCGGAATCCGGGAGCGTCCCACCATCTTTTGCACGCATCCGCACACTTCCCCTTTGCATCGGTTTCTCAATCGAGTTACCGGAACTGGAACGTTGTCGTGGCACCGTTTTCATTATCGTTGCCGTGGCACCCCTTTCCTTTCCACCACGGTGACAAATGCTTCATAATGCTCTTGTCAACTTTTAATAAAAATTGCATAAACTTGTTCATGTCATCCGCATCATGATAACAACAATTAAAATGTTTAAATTGTTGTTTGCATTAAATTACTAATGCTCCTGAGGATCTTCTGGACTTGTTGTTTTGTTGTTCCGGCCTCATTTAAACTTGCCTAGATAGGTAGTTTTACTTCGCTTCACCTCTTGACATGTTAACCAACATTTAATACTGTTGAGTACCTAACCGGGAGTGAACTAAATAAGTCATGTGGTGTTATTTTCAATATGCAACTCGTTGCATATTGAGCACCACTTAATTTGTAGGATTGCTTGTGCACTTTGCCACGCCATGCCTCTTTAAACCGGACATGCATCATTCTTGTTTGCGCATCATGCCATGCCTATGTGGTGGTTGTTTACTATGTTGTTTGCTTCTTTTCGGTGTTTGCTTCTTCGGGTTGGTTCCGGTAACGTCGCGTTTGTGAGGACCCGTTCGTCTACGTCCGTTTGTCTTCTTCATGGACTCGTTCTTCTTCCTTGCGGGATCTCAGGCAAGATGACCATACCCTCGAAATCACTTCTATCTTTGCTTGCTAGATGCTCGCTCTTTTGCTATGCCTATGCTGCGATACCTACCACTTGCTTATCATGCCTCCTATATTGTCGAACCAAGCCTCTAACCCACCTTGTCCTAGCAAACCGTTGTTTGGTTATGTTACCGCTTTGCTCAGTCCCTCTTATATCGTTGTTAGTTGCAGGTGAAGATTGAAGTTTGTTCCTTGTTGGAACATGGAGATGTTGTTCCTCGTTGGAATATGTTTACTTGTTGGGATATCACAATATCTCTTATTTAATTAATGTATCTATATACTTGGTAAAGGGTGGAAGGCTTGGCCTTATGCCTGGTGTTTTTTTCCACTCTTGCCGCCCTAGTTTCCGTCATATCGGTGTTATGTTCCTGGATTTTGCGTTCCTCACGCGGTTGGGTAATAATGGGAACCCCTTGACAGTTCGCCTTAAGTAAAGCTCCTCCAGCAATGCCCAACCTTGGTTTTACCATTTGCCTCACCACCACCTATTTTTCCCATGGAAATCGCTCTCTCGAGGGTCATCTTTATTTTAACCCCCCC
>NC_041392.1:457781059-457789359 GCF_002162155.2 Triticum dicoccoides | reverse complement strand
CGGGCCAGTGCTCCTCTGAGTGTTGGTCCGAACTGAGCTGCCTGCGGGGCCACCTCGGGGAAACTTGAGGGTTGGTTTTACTTGTAGCTAGTCTCGTCTGAGTGTGGCCTGAGAACGAGATATGTGCAGCTCCTATTGGGATTTGTCGGCACATTCGGGCGGTGTTGCTGGTTTAGTTTTACCCTGTCGAAATGTCTTGTTGTACCGGGATGCCGAGTCTGATCGGAATGTCTTGGGAGGAGGTCTATTCCTTCGTTGACCGTGAGAGCTTGTCATGGGCTAAGTTGGGACACCCTGCAGGGATTTGAACTTTCGAAAGCCATGCCCACGGTTATGGGCAGATGGGAATTTGTTAATGTCCGGTTGTAGAAAACCTGAAGTTGACCTTAATTAAAATACATCAACCGCGTGTGTTACCGTGATGGTCTCTTTCCGGCGGTGTCCGGGAAGTGAACACGGTGTTGGAGTTATGCTTGACGTAGGTTGTTCTAGGATCACTTCTTGATCATAGTTTCTCGACCGTGCTTTGCCTTCTCTTCTCGCTCTCATTTGCGTATGTTAGCCACCATATATGCTAGTCGCTTGCTGCAGCTCCACCTCATACCTTTTACCTTACCCATAAGCTTAAATAGTCTTGATCGCGAGGGTGCGAGATTGCTGAGTCCCCGTGGCTCACAGATACTTCCAAAACCAGCTTGCAGGTGCCGATGAGACCGTGCAGTTGACGCAACCAAGCTCGAGAGGAGCTCGATGAAGATCTTGTCCTTTGTGTTGTTTCGTTCTAGTTGATCAGTAGTGGAGCCCAGTTGGGGTCGATCGGGGACCTTGTCGCATTTGGGGTTCTTCTTTTATTTTGGTTCCGTAGTCGGACCTTGATTGTATCTAGATGATGTAATGCTTTATTCATGTAATTGTGTGAAGTGGCGATTGTAAGCCAACTATGTTTTCTTTTCCCTTATTGTATTACATGGGTTGTTTGCGAAGATTACCTCACTTGCGACATTGCTTTCAATGCGGTTATGCCTCTAAGTCGTGCTTCGACACGTGGGAGATATAGCCGCATCGAGGGCATTACAAAAATTTGCTCGGAAAGCATCCTCGAGCTCTTCCCAACTTCCAATTGTGTTTTCAGGAAGGCTTTTAAGCCAATGCCGGGCTGGCCCTTTAAGCTTAAGGGGTAAATATTTTATGGCGTGGAGATCATCTCCTCTGGCCATGTGTATGTGGAGGATATAATCCTCGATCCAGACTCCAGGGTCTGTTGTTCCATCATATGCCTCTATGTTTACGGGTTTGAATCCCTCTGGAAATTCATAGTCCAAGACCTCATCGGTGAAACATAGGGGGTGTGCGGCGCCCCTGTATTTGGGTGTGCCGGATTCTGATGATGGATTTATTGCATTGCTTACGAGAGCTTGCTTTCTTGGCCCATAAATGGACCTAACTGGGCCATGATGCGAATCCTTAGGTGGGTCGCATGCCAATTTAAGTGCGGCGCCGCTTTATGGGGTCGTCTATCCGACCATGTGGCTTTTTTATTTTTTGAATGCGAGGGCTCTAGGGCTTCTTCATCGAATTCAGGCAGTAGCTTTCTTTTCGGATAGCTTTTAGTGCGGCTACCATCGCCGTATTTATCTGCGGTATTGATTACTTTGCTCCATATAATCCGGAGTGCATCTTCCGCTGTTTTGAGCTTCCGCTTCTGCTTTTTCAGGCTGCGTGCAGTTGCAACGAGCCTCTCGTGGAGATTCTTCTGCTCCATGGGTTTATCCGGCGTGAGGTCGTCCGGAATGCCATTTTCGTCGGAGGAGGGATGTTCGGTTTCTCTATACGTGTTGCCCTGTTCAGGCGGTTGCTCTAAGGCTTGCTCGTCATCTATCGGCTCGTCCTGCTCTATGGCTGGGTTTTTATCGAGGCGGGGCTTGGGTCGGCGTTTACGCCGACGCTTTGATTGCTTTTCGGGGGGTCGATCTCCCGTTCCATCCCCTTTTTCCTTGTTGTCGCTTCCTTTAGGGGTATCCACCATGTACACATCGTGAAATGAGGTGGCTGTCCAATGCCCTATGGGCGTTGGTTCATAGGTATCTCCTGCATCGTCATCCATGCTGTCGATGTCTCCGGAGTCGAAAGTTGGGCACGTCGTTTAAATTGTCGACAGTGGCTACCAAGTGGGTGGTGGGTGGGCTTTGGATTTCTTCATCGTCCGTATCCCATCCTCGCTGATCGCAGTTCGGCCAGGGCTCTCCTGATAAAGAGAGAGACTTGAGAGAATTTAGGATATCGCCAAAAGGCTAGTGCTGAAAGATGTCCACGGCGGTGAACTCCATTATTGGCGCCCAATCGGATTCGATCGGCAGGGGCGCGGGGGGTTCGGAGTCCGGAGAGGAGTCCGGATCCTCGGAGTCGTGAGTCACGCGGAGTGTGGGGGAGGCGTTCGGCTCGATCGCCTTTGAGATCGCAGCCCCCGAGGTGAAGTGCAACCGCTCATCCTCGATTGACACAACTGGCTCCGAATTAAGGGTCAGAGCTGGTGCATTTGCGGCCTCCGGGATACTGTTCGGTGACAGAGCTAGATCATGCCCCGCGAGACAGTGCGGCGCGCTTGGTTGTGGCTCGAATCCGTCGAATATCAAATCTCCGCGGATGTCTGCCATGTAGTTTAGGCTTCCAAACCAGACTTGATGGCCAGGGGCGTAGCTTTCGATCTGCTTCAGGTGGCCAAGCGAATTGGCCCGCAGTGCGAAGCCGCCGAAGACGAAGATCTGTCCGGGGAGAAAAGTCTCACCCTAGACCTCATCATTATTGATGATCAAAGGAGCCATCGGGCCTAAAGGCGACGACACAGAGGAACTCTCAATGAAAGCACCAATGTCGGTGTCAAAACCGGCGGATCTCGGGTAGGGGGTCCCGAACTGTGCGTCAAGGCTGGATGGTAATAGGAGACAAGGGACACGATGTTTTTACCCAGGTTCGGGCCCTCTCGATGGAGGTAATACCCTACTCCTGCTTGATTAATATTGATGATATGGGTAGTACAAGAGTAGATCTACCACGAGATCAAGGAGGCTAAACCCTAGAAGCTAGCCTATGGTATGATTGTTGTATATGGAGTTGATGTCCTACGGACTACAACCCTCCGGTTTATATAGACACCGGATAGGGTTAGGGTTACACAGAGTCGGTTACAATGGTAGGAGATCTTGAATATCAGCATCCCCAAGCTTGCCTTCCACGCCAAGGAAAGTCCCATCTGGACACGGGACGAAGTCTTCAATCTTGTATCTTCATAGTCCTGGAGTCCGGCTAAAGGTATAGTCCGGCTACCCGAACACCCCTAATCCAGGACTCCCTCAACAGGTATGACTATCTTGATTCTGTCATAAAATCGTCATGGATGTACATGCATGACAGAAAACGCGACCTACTGTGACAAACACGTATCATCACGAAAGTGTATTTTTTTGTAGTGCTACAGATCTGCTCCGGCCTTGCTCTGCATCTGTCGCCCATGGCTCCGCGCAAGGCCAAGACTTCCTCGGCTCCGGCTTGGTAAGAGCCCGCTCTTGAGGCGCCCACTGTTAGGGAGAAGAGCCTTGCCTCCGTGTGCCTGCTAATGGCAGGATAGAGCAATGAGTGGAGGAAGACGGAGCTCCGGCTTGCCTCCGACGAGCCTGAGCCTGAGGGGAGCACCTTCTTTCCCTTCTTTTCGAGCAGCGTTGCCGTCGGGTTGGTCCCTCCCTTTTCTGATTTCTTTTATGAAGTCCTCGACCACTATGGGCTGCAAGCGCTGCATCTCCACCCCAACTCTGTCCTCCTCCTGTCCATCTTTTCCTACTACTGTGAGGCGTACCTGGGCGTGATGTCGTCCGTGGTGCTCCTGTGCCATTTCTTCTTCCTCCGCGTCAGCGAGGGTCACATCTCTGGATGCGCCAACTTCATTGCCTTCGGCAAGGCCAACTTGATCTCGAGCACCGGGAAGAGGGCCGACAACATTCAATCCAAATGGGTCATGGTGGATGCCAAGCTCGCCCATCCGCGCCTAGTGATGAAGCTATGTACCTAGGGTAGGGTCATGGATCTGTCCAACATACCCTCCCCAAGGACGCCTCTACAAAGAATCAGAAGCAGTCGAAGAGAAACCATCGTCCACTCGACTATGAGGATGTGTTCACTCGACCACCTTGAAGACACTCGACCACCAGAAGATCTAAAGCCACTCTGCACCAGCAACGGTCGAGCATTTACTTATAGGCTTAATTGTCATTTATAGCATTTAATGGCTAGCGTTACCAGTAACGTTCCTCTCTTAATGTACCTTAAACCCCTTGTAAGGTGGGCTGCCTGGGGTCCTGGTGCACTCTATATAAGCTACCCCCTCCACTGGCACAAGGGTTGGCATCTCTTGTAAACTCACACACACATATAATCCAGTCGACCGCCTCAGGGCACCGAGACGTAGGGCTGTTACTTCCTCCGAGAAGGGCCTGAACTCGTAAAACTCGTGTGTACAACTACTCCATAGCTAGGATCTTGCCTCCTCATACCTACCCCTCATTCTACTTTCAGTCTTAGACCCACGACAGTTGGCGCCCACCGTGGGGCAGGTGTCTTAGCGACCTGTTGGAGAAGTTGCAAATTTTTCTGATCCCCTTCATCATGGTTCCAGGCGGTGGTTTGGCTGAGGGCCGCGAGATCCGTCTCGGCGCGCTCGTGTTTGTCGTCGACGACTCCGCTTGGCTTCAGGAGGCTCCACTCGACATCGACGCGCTCCCCGCCCGCGGGGCGATGCACTTTCGCGCGTGCGTCCGTGGCGTCCTCCTGTGGCAGCCGTCGACCCCGTATCAGTCGACTCCAGCAGCTTTCCCCCTCCCTGCGGCCCGCTGGAGCAAACGCTCCAGTCGGTCGAGGCTTCAGCGGTGGGTGAGGCATGCGGTGGCCCGCCAGTCGGCCACCCCTCAAGTCGCGGTGATCGAGCCCGACGAAACTCTCTACGGCCTGTTCGATCTGTCGACTGGCTCCATAGAGACTGCATCTGAGTGTGACAGCAGCGACCCAACGGCGGAAGTTCTGATGGTCAATGGACCACGCAGCCCTCCTGGCTTCAACCGTGAAGACGGAGGCGACGGGAACGGCGATCCGTCGCGCGTTCACGAAGAATACCGCCCCGAACCCCTCTCTTCGTAGCAGAGCGAAGAACTTCGCCGCCGGAACATGGATGCACTGCATACTCCTATAGTTGGAGAAACCCCTGAGGCCCAGGCCTTGGAGCAGGTGCGCTTGGCCAACTTGGCTGAGCGCACTCGATTGGAGAACCTCCAGCGTGCACTCGACGATCGCGCTCAGCAGCACTCTCCCGAATCCAGTCGACGCCAACTTGTTCCTCCTCCGACTCAGGTATACCGGACCCCGATCCAGAATCTAGCAGCTGCTGCCCGGATAGCGGAGTCTATCCAACCCTCCCAGTCAGAAGCTGGACGAGGTCTGGTGCAGATTCGAGCCTTGCTTCGGGCAGCGGGAGAGCAAAATACGGTCGTATCTCAGTCACGGAATATGATCCATAGAAGATCCGTGGTTGCAGACACAGTTCAGTCGGCCCATAGCCCGAGATCGCCCCCGAGGCGTGAGGGACATGGAGATCGACGAGATCAATACAGGAACCGTGAGCAGTATGATCACCGAGCCGATCACGATGATCGTCGTCGAGTGCCCACGCCTCCCCAAAGGAGTGGGTCGTACGTGCCTCGGCAACATGAAGACAGACGCCCTCAAAGTGTTGGGCGAGGTATTTCGGTCGACCCCAGGGAGCCAAGCTTTGGTGCAAGATCTATTCTCGTTAAGGGCTTGGTCGACAGAAACAGAGCTCACCGAGAGGGCCATGACAGGGATCTGCAAACCAGCAACAAGGTTCATGTCTCAGGTCCAGAGTGCTTCAGTAGATCTATCAGAGCTGCGGTGATTCCCCCCAACTTCAGGTTGGCGACTTGAGTCAGTAAGTTCACTAGAGAGTCCAAGCCTGACACTTGGCTTGAAGACTACCGAGTGGCTGTCCAGATTGGTGGCGGCAATGATGAAGTGGCCATGAAACACCTTCCTCTGATGTTGGAGGGTTCGGCTAGAGCATGGCTAAATCCGTTGGCGCCTGGCAGTATTTAAACTTGGGAAGATCTCACCTGAGTGTTTGTCAGAACATTCGAGGGCACTTGCAAAAGGCCGGCAGGTTTGACAGAATTACAGTGCTGTGTACAGAAACCAAATAAACCTTTGAGGGATTATATCCAGAGATGGATCACCCTACACCACACGGTAGAGGATGTGTCTGATCATCAGGCAATTTGTGCCTTCAAAGAAGGTGTCAGGTATCGGGAGTTGAATCAGAAATTCGGTCAGACAGGAAATATGACTCCGACTCGGATGATGGAGATTGCCACCAAGTATGCCAATGGTGAAGAAGAAGAACGACTCCGGAGTGGCAAGAACAAAGAAGTCGCCCACGAAGCCGGAGGAGGAAACTCCGGTCGGAAACAGAAGTGCAAGGCCGAGCGAGCTGCTCCGTGTGAAGCCTTGGCTGTGGTTCAAGGAAAGTTCAAGGGGAAGCCCAAAGGGCCGTGGAACCCCAAGAAAGTGAAGGATCAAGATGGAAATGACATGTTGGATCTGCCGTGCCACATCCACACCAAAAAATAAGAAGAGGGTAATTTCATTTACCCAAAGCACACCACTCGACAGTGTCGGCTCCTAATCCAGCAATTCCGGGAGAAACAGCCCAAGGAAAAGGAGAAGGAAGCAGACAAGGCTGAGGATGAGGAAGGGGACGATGATGGTTATCCCCATGTGAATTCCACTCTGATGATTTTTGCTGATGTTGAGAGAAAAAGTCGATTGAAAGTCATCAACAGAGAAGTGAACATGGTCGCCCCGGCGATACCCAGTTACCTGAAGTGGTCGCAGACTGCCATTACATTCGATCAATCTGATCATCCAGCACACATAGCCACCCCTGGGAGGCAAGCACTGGTGGTCGACTCGGTGGTCAAAGGCACTCGACTGACAAAGGTCCTGATGGACGGAGGCAGTGGCCTGAACATACTGTATGCAGAGACGTTGAAGGGAATGGGCATTCCGATGTCCAGACTCAATGAAAGCAATATGAGTTTCCATGGAGTCATTCTAGGCAAGAAGGCCACATCCCTCGGTCAGATTGCACTCGATGTGGTTTTCGGTGATTCCAAAAATTACCGCAAAGAAAAGTTGACATTTGAAGTTGTGGATTTCTAGAGTGCTTATCATGCAACTCTGGGCAGGCCAACTTATGCGCGATTTATGGCTCGACCATGTTACGTGTATCTCAAATTGAAGATGCCTGGTTCCAAAGGGGTGATCACTATCTCTGGTAATTGGAAGAAGGCAGAAGAGTGCTTCCAGAAGGGCTCGAAGATCGCCGATGCTCAGATGGCTGTGGTAGAGTTGCAAGAATACCAGGAAAATGCAGATCTGAGTGATTTGTTGCGAGCTAAAAAGCCAGCTACAGATTCAGCATTCCAGTCGTCTGGTGAAACGAAGTCGATTCACATTCACCCGACAGGCCCCAATGCTGCTCCGACTCACATTTCAACCACACTCGACTCCAAATAGGAAGAAGCACTCATCTAGTTCCTCCGTGAGAACTGGGACATCTTTGCATGGAAGCCTTCTGACATGCCGGGTGTTCCCAGGGGACTGGCTGAGCATCGTTTGCGAGTCGACCCAAAAGTGAAATCAGTCAAAGAACATCTTCGACAGTCCGCCGTATAGAAGAGAAAGGCAATCGGTGAAGAGGTGGCTCGGCTTCTGGAAGCTGAGTTTATCCGTGAGATTTACCACTCCGAGTGGTTAGCCAATGTTCTCATGGTCCCAAAAAGGACGACTCACTTCGCATGTGCATTGATTTCAAGCATATCAATCGGGCCTGCCCGAAAGATCACTTTCCTCTCCCTCGCATCGACCAGATAATTGACTCGACTGCAGGGTGCGAGCGTTTGTCCTTTTTGGACGCCTACTCCGGGTACCACCAGATCCGTCTGTATGGACCCGACAAGATAAAGACAGCTTTTATCACCCTGTTTGGGTGCTTCTGTTATGTCACAATGCCATTCGGTCTGAAGAACGCTGGAGCCACATTCATGCGGATGATTTAGAAGTGCCTGCTCACTCAGATCAGTCAAAATGTGGAAGTGTAAATGGATGACATTGTGGTCAAGTCACGTAATGGTTCCGACCTACTGACTGACCTTGCTGAAATCTTTGCCAGCCTCAGAAGGTAT
>NC_041392.1:457779864-457781049 GCF_002162155.2 Triticum dicoccoides | reverse complement strand
ATATCAAGCTCAATCCATCAAAGTGCACGTTTGGAGTTCCGGGCAGAAAATTACTCGGTTTCTCGTTTCCGAACGAGGAATCGATGCTAACCCAGAGGAAGTGGGCGCTATACTCCGAATGGAACGCCCTGTGCATGTGCATGATGTCCAGAAGCTTACTGGTTGCTTGGCCGCCCTAAGTCGATTCATTTCTCGCCTCGGTGAAAAGGCGCTACCTCTTTACCGACTGATGAAGAAATCAGATAAGTTCGAGTGGACCCCAGAAGCTGATGCAGCATTTGCAGAGCTAAAAGCCCTGCTTTCCACCCAGCCTGTGCTTGCCGCTCCAATCAGCAATGAGCCTTTACTGCTTTATATAGCATCCACTGGACAAGTCGTCAGTACAGTACTTACGGTCGAGCGGGAAGAAGAAGGAAAAGCTTATAAAGTTCAGCGCCCAGTTTATTATATTTCTGAAGTCCTGACTCCGTCAAAGTAGAGATGTTCGCACTATCAGAAGCTTGTCTATGGGATTTACATGACCACGAAGAAGGTTGCACACTATTTCTCTGATCACTCTGTTACATTCATCAGCGACGCTCCATTGTCAGAGATTCTGCACAACAGAGATGCAGCTGGTCGAGTGGCAAAATGGGGGATTGAACTCCTTCCCTTGGATATCATGTTTGAGGCAAAGAAAGCTATCAAGTCCCAAGCAATAGCAGATTTCCTCGCCGAGTGGATCGAACAGCAACTGCCGACTCAAGTTCACTCGGAGCACTGGACCATGTTCTTTGACGGATCCAAAATGCGGAATGGTTCTGGTGCTGGGGTAGCACTGGTATCCCCCCGAGGAGACATGCTCAGATATGTCTTCCAGATTCACTTTGATTCCTCCAACAATGAAGCAGAATACGAAGCACTCCTCTATGGGTTGCGCATGGCTATCTCACTTGGCATCCGTCGCCTCATGGTCTATGGCGACTCAGATTTGGTAGTCAATCAAGTGATGAAGGAGTGGGACGTCAGAAGCCCAGCCATGACTGATTACTGCAACTCGGTGAGGAAGCTGGAAAAGAAGTTTGAGGGGTTAGAGCTCCATCACATACCCCGACTGAAAAATCAAGCAGCCGATGACTTGGCAAAGATAGGTTCCAAGAGAGAAGCCATTCCCAGCAATGTGTTTTTGGAACATATTCACACGCC
>NC_041392.1:457771955-457779665 GCF_002162155.2 Triticum dicoccoides | reverse complement strand
ATAGTTCAGGAAGATCCTTTTACTGAAGAGCCCCCGCAGCCTAAGAGCGCCACAGACCCGACTGAAGTCGAGGTCCCAGCTGTGGTCGACCTGATCATGGAGGTTCTGGTCATTACTCCTGACTAGACAGTGCCCTACATTGCGTACATCCTCAGGAAAGAACTTCCAGAGGATGAGGAAGAGGCTCGACAGATCGTCCGTCGATCCAAGGCCTTTACTGTGATAAGGAGACAATTGTTCAGGGAAAGCGTGACTGGAGTCGGTCAGAAATGCATAACACCAGAAGAAGGTCGAATGATCCTCAATGACATCCACTCGGGGACATGTGGTCACCATGCGTCCTCTCGGGCCATCGTGGCTAAAGCATACCGAGCCGGATTCTATTAGCCACGAGCAATTGAAATGGCGAAAGATATAGTCGACAGATGTGAAGGCTGCCAGTTTTACTCCGACATGTCTCACAAGCCAACGTCAGCCCTGAAGACCATCCCCCTCATCTGGCCCTTTGCTGTTTGGGGACTGGATATGGTTGGACCACTGAGAACTGGCAGGAGTGGCTTCACTCATGTGCTCGTTGCAGTCGACAAGTTTACCAAATGGATCGAAGCTAAACCTATCAAGAACCTTGAGGCCAGCACCACTGTCAGTTTTATAAGAGAATTGACATTCAGATATGGAGTTCCACACAGCATTATCACGAACAACGGGTCGAACTTCGATTCTGATGAGTTTAGATCTTTCTGTGCTTCTCAAGGCACACAAGTCGACTATGCTTCAGTCGCTCACTCACAGTCGAACGGACAAGCAGAAAGGGCCAATGGCTTAATTCTCAAGGGACTGAAACCCCGACTGATGCGTGATCTCAAACACGCAGCAAGCGCTTGGGTTGATGAACTTCCGTCAGTTCTGTGGGGTTTAAGGACAACTCCTAATCGGTCGACCGGACGAACTCCTTTCTTCTTAGTCTATGGAGCCAAAGCTGTTCTGCCAAGTGACCTGATCCACAACGCGCCCCGAGTCGAGCTCTTCTCCGAAGAGGAAGCAGAGAAGGCCTGGCAAGATTCAGTCGATCTCTTAGAGGAGGAAAGAGAGATGGCCTTGATCAGGACCATTTATCAGCAAGACTTGCGTCGATTCCACGCCAGAAATGTGAGGGGTCGAGCCTTTCAAGAAGGAGACCTGGTTCTTCGAGTGGATCAACAGAAACCACACAAGCTCGCCCCGACATGGGAAGGCCCCTTCATCATCACCAAAGTTCTCCACAACGAAGCATACCATCTTTACAGTGTTGAGCATCAAAAAGACGAGCCACAGGCTTGGAACACGGAGCTGCTCTGCCCCTTTTATACTTAAGCACTCGTTCGAATAAAATGTAATAAGAAACACCTTCGTAATTTGTTTATGTAGGATCTAGAAGTGGATGTGTCTAGAGGGGGGGTGATTAGACACTTAATGCTAAAGTTGCAATTTTTAAGCTTTTTAGGTTTAAGTGGAGTTTAGGCACAATTTCAACATACACAATACATATCAAGCAAGCATGCAAAGAGTATATGAGCAGCAGAATGTAAAGCATGCAGCTTGCAAGAATGTAAAGGGAAGGGTTTGGAGAATTCAAACGCAATTGGAGACACAGATGTTTTTCCCGTGGTTCGGATAGGTGGTGCTATCCTACATCCACGTTGATGGAGACTTCAACCCACAAAGGGTAACGGTTGCACGAGTCCACGGAGGGCTCCACTCACAAAGGGTAACGGTTGCGCGAGTCCACAAAGGGCTCCACCCACGAAGGGTCCACGAAGAAGCAACCACCCACAAAGGGTCCACGAAGAAGCAACCTTGTCTATCCCACCATGGCCATCGCCCACGAAGGACTTGCCTCACTAGCGGTAGATCTTCACGAAGTAGGCGATCTCCTTGCCCTTACAAACTCCTTGGTTCAACTCCACAATCTTGTCGGAGGCTCCCAAGTGACACCTAGCCAATCTAGGAGACACCACTCTCCAAGAAGTAACAAATGGTGTGTAGGTAATGAACTCCTTGCTCTTGTGCTTCAAATGATAGTCTCCCCAACACTCAACTCTCTCTCATAGGATTTGGATTTTGTGGAAAGAAGATTTGAGTGGAAAGCAACTTGGGAAGGCTAGAGATCAAGATTCATATGGTAGGAATGGAATATCTTGGTCTCAACACATGAGTAGGTGGTTCTCTCTCAGAACATATGAGTTGGAATTGTGTATGTGTTCTGATGGCTCTCTCCACGAATGAAGAGGAGGTGGAGGGGTATATATAGCCTCCACACAAAATCCAACCGTTACACACAGTTTTCCAATCTCGGTGGGACCGAATCAACAAACTCGGTCGGACCGAAAATGTAAACGTAGTGACCGTTAGAGATTTTCGGTGGGACTGACATGCAACTCGGTGGGACCGATATGGTTAGGGTTTGGGCATAACGTAATCTCGGTGAGACCGACTACACAAACTCGGTGAGACCGAATTTGGTAATTAGCTAACCAGAGAGTTGGTCAGGCAAACTCGGTTGGACCGATTTGCTCTTTCGGTGAGACCGAAAAGTTACAAAAAAGAAACACTGAATTTACATTGCAATCTCGGTGGGACCGATTGCATGTCTCGGTGGGACCGAAAATATTGCAATAGGTAACAGAGAGTTTGCAATCCCATCTCGGTGAGACCGAGATCCCTATCGGTAGAACCGAATTGCTAGGGTTTGGCAGTGGCTTATGACAAGTGAAACTCGGTGGCGCCGGATAGAAAGAATCGGTATGACCGAGTTTGGCTTAGGGTTTAGGTCATTTTGGAAGTGGGAAAGTAGCTGAGGATTTTGGAGCATATCATTAAGCACATGAAGAAGAGGCTCATTAAGCAACACTTCATCCCTTCTTGATAGTATTGGCTTTTCCTATGGACTCAATGTGATCTTGGATCACTAAAATGTAAAAAGAAGAGTCTTGAGCTTGAAGCTTTAGCCAATCCTTTGTCCTTAGCATCTTGAAGGAGTTCCCACAACCTTTAGTCCATGCCACTCCATTGTTGAACTTATCTGAAACATGCTAGATAGAAATGTTAGTCCAACAAGAGATATGTTGTCATCAATTATCAAAACCACCTAGGGAGCACTTGTGCTTTCAGTTTATCAAAGACAAGAGCTTGCGGTCTTCTCATACGATTGTTGTTGTGTCACACCCTAGCTAGTCCATGCATTAGAGTGTGCATCATGTTTACTTTCATCAGAAACTTGAAATGGGGAAGGCAGAACCCCCAGCACCCCTTTTTGAAATCAACTAGGGTTTACTAAAAATAATTTCAATGAACCTAAAATGCCTTCTAAAATGTTCACCCTCTTTGCCTTGGGTTAAAACCTCTGGCAAAATTGGTGCACAATTCTCTAGGTCAACAGAAGGTCATTGAATTAAATCATAAGTATTTGAATTTGGGCATTTAAATGCTATAAAATAATTTAAATGCCCAAATAATTCTGGGAGTAAATGTTTCCTGTTGGAAATAATCTAAACAGAGGCCACATTTATTTTCAAGATTTTTGGAAATGTTTTAGTATTTTAAATAAAGCTAAATAGTTGCAGTTTAATAGAAAACAGAAACTAAATCAAAAAAAAGAGGAGAAAGAAGCCCACCCGGGCCTTACCTGTGCTGGCCCAGCCACCTGGCTCGGCCCAGCCTGCTGGCGCTGCCAGTCGTCGTCCTCCTCGCGCCAGGAGGCAGGGGCGCGTGCTCGCCGCGCGCCGGCCACGCGCCGGCCACCTCTTGCTTCTGCCGACGCCGGGAGACGCCCAGAGGACACCACGCGACCCCCACGTCTCCCTCTCATCCTCTCTCACTCTCCCCCTCGTCTCTCTCACTCTCCCCCGCGATGGCCGAGCACGTCCCTCGCCGCTGATCGCCATAGTTGCCACAACAGCCACTCCCTCGCCCCTCCGACGAGCCCATTAGCTCCGCCACGACTCCCTCGTCCTCCCCACTGAGCCACGCTTCACCGGAAGCCCTGCTTCGCCGCCTTCGCCCTCGTCTTCAACCTCGGGCACCCGAGCCATCTCCGGTCGATTCGCCGCCGCCAGGACCTCCCCGAGCTTGCTGACCCCCTCTCCGACTCCGCTGTGAGCTCCTCTTCCTTTCCCCCTAGCCCCCGTGCTCTTTTGGCCCCTGTAGCCGCCGTTTCCACCGCACCCGAGAGCTCCTCGCCGCCGGCCATGTCGCCGTCGTGGCTACGGCCGTGCAAGAACGCGTCCGAGCGCCTCACCGTGCTCAGCGCAGCACCAGGAACCCGTAGCCACCACCAGTTCTTCCTCCCGTGCACCGTAGCCTTGAAACCGTCCTCACCCGACTCCGGCGACCGCCAAGCTCGTCGCCGGCGACGTTTCCGGCCACCCCGAGCCCAACTACCACCACCAAACGCTGCGGCTCGTTCCCAGCTATCCGTAGATAGTCTCCGCCGTCGATTTGGTCGCCTGAGGGCGTTTTCCGAAGCCCTCCACCATCTCGGCCTCGCCGGTGACTCAACGCCGGCGGGATTAGCCCTGTTCACCGGCGGATTTGACCACTGACGTGGACTGGGTGGGCCCAGTTGACTCCCCTGAGTCAATGACAAGTGGGGCCCCCTCTGCTAATTATCCAGATTAGTTTCTAACTAAAAATTAGTTAGTTTAATTAGTATAGTCACTGACTAGTTGGCCCTGCCTAGTAATTAGGCTAACTAAACGTAGTTAGTGCACTGAGAGGCTGACAGCAGGGGCCCACCAGTCAGGTTTGACCTGGGCTGGCGCCTTTGACCTGCTGAGGTCAGCATGACGCAATGCTGACGCAGTAATGCATTTTCTGGATTTATTTTTATACAGGAAATTCCAAAAAATGTTTAAAACTTCTAAAAATCATAGAAATTCAACCGTAACTCCAAATGAAATAATTTATATATGAAAAATTATCAGAAAAATTCAATCTATCCATCTATAATGGTTTCATGCATAACAAAACAAGTTTACCTTGCTGTTTAAGCAGAACAAGGAAATGCACTATAAATGCCATGTTTAATGAGCTAATATTTGAATCTTTGATTCAAATGGGTTCATCCCTTCCTATTTTAGCTTGCATTAGGCCAAGACACAATCATATTGCCATGTCATAGCATGCATCATATTGTTGCATATCGTCATGTGTTGATTGTGTTCCGATGTGTTCTTCGTGGTAGGTTCTGCCTCCGAGGATATTCACGAGTATCCAACTGAAGGGCAGTATCCCATTACCACTCCATCAGGCAAGCAACCATTGATCATTCCGATACAACCCATGTTCTCGCTCCTGCTCTTGTTTACTGCATTAAGACATCGCGATTCAAACTGCTGCGTGCTACGGTAGTTGAACCCTTATCCTCTACATGACCTGACATTGCCACAGTAACTAGATGAAACCCACTAGCATGTGTAGGAGTTGATTGAGCCATGTATGTGATTCCTACCTTGCTATGCCTGCTATGCTTAGAGTTGAGTCAGGTCTGGTTCATCTGGGTGATGAGCTAGAGTGAAATGCTTATGTCGGTAATATGAGGGATGTATTGAACATGTTTTGGTAAAGGTATCGATGAGAGGCCATGTAGGAGTACATGGTGGGTTGTTTCATTGAGGCCGTCCATAAGAACTGAGATCTGTATGTGTGATTTAAGATGCAGTTACTACCGTACATTGGGCCCGAAACCAATGGACCCTCTTGGCTTCTTAATCACCCTAGTACTCTGTCCAGGAGTTGCAATTAGTTTCTGGTGTTTGTAGGTTATGTGTTGGCGGCCGTGCGTAGCGCTGACCCCAGGGGTGGGCTATGTTGCGGTAGATACACCATGGCACGGTGTACCGGGTCACCCGTTTGGTGTCTCGGGAACCCTGTTCACATCGTTCGGGGCCATATGTGGAAACCTTGGCCGGACTCCCTGCGGATGGAACCTGGATAGGCGATAAACCTGGACTAGAGACTTAAGTGTTTAGGTAGGCCGTGGCCGACACCCTCGCTGGGCTTCCGCTTGAAGGTTGCCGAGTACATGTCGTGTAAACGGCGGTAAGTGGTGAAAGCGTGTATGACGAAGTACACCCCTGCAGGGTATAAACTATTCGAATAGTCGCGTCCGCGGTAAAGGACTACTTGGTTGCCTATACAGTTCATAGACAAGTTAATGGATACTACTAAAAGACTCAAGATAAGTGTGAGTACCGAGGATGGCCCTCTCGTAGGATGACGAGGGAGGATCCCCGGTGGAGTATTGTGTTGGTGAGTAGTGGACTCGTGTGCGAAAACTATTTTACTGGTGGTGTTCCGTAGGATAGCTTAGCCAAGAGTCAGAGCTGGCTTGCTGCATCAACCCCACCGCCTTCTTGAGAATAAGCATGTATAGTAGGTTCTGATGTAAGACTTGCTGAGTACCTTTGTACTCATGTTTGCTTATTTATTGTTTTCAGACGACAACACTGCCCCCTCCGATGGGTTTTATGTAGACCTTGACGTCGACGAGTGACTAGCCACCCAGGTGGTGATCCTGGCCATGGAGGGCCCTATGTAGATAGACAGGCTTCGAGAAGCCTTCTTTCTTTCTAGAGTCTGTACTCAGACTAGCTGCTTCCGCATGTGCTTGTGTGTTTGTATGACTTCAGTGCTAGGTCATGTGACCCCTATCTGTATGAACATGCTATGTATGGCTCCCTGGAGCCTTTAAATAAAGTACTTGAATTGTAGAGTTTTGTTGTGATGCCATGTTGTATGTACTCATATCGGGCATATTGTGTGTATGATTGAAATGCTTGGTATGAGTGGGATCCAACAATCTAGTTGTTTATCCTTGGCAGTCTTTCTTATGGGGAAATGTAGTCTAGTGCTCCTCGAGCCATAGTAGTCCGCTACAGCCCGGTTCACCGGAGTCCTGCTAGCCCAGCACTACTGTTCAGGACACTTGACTGGCCGGCATGTGTTTCATTTCGTTCCTATGTCTGTCCCTTCGGGGAAATGTCACGCGGTGATTTCTGGAGTCCTGCCTAGCCTGCTACAGCTCGGGTTCCCCGGAGTCCTGTTAGCCCAGTGCTATAGCCCGGAATCACTCGCTGATGACCGACATGCTCGATGTGATTCATGTATGCCTGTCTCCATAGGTCTGTGCCGCTTTGGGTTCACGACTAGACATGTCGGCCCGGGTTCTCTGTCATATGGATGCTAGCGACACTATCATATACGTGAGCCAAAAGGCGCAAACGGTCCCGGGCCATGGTAAGGCGACACCCGTGGGGTACCGTGCATGAGGCCGCAAAGTGATATGAGGTGTTACTGGCTAGATCGATGTGACTTGGAATCGGGGTCCTGACATGTTGTTCTTATTTACTTCTGAAATCCCCCAGTGGGTGGGCTTAGTCGCGAATCCATTTCGCCTAAGTTCGAAAGAAAATCCTACCGAGTGGAGAGCAATCCTCCCACTTGGGGGCTTAGCTGCAGTCCAGTACTCGCCTAAGTTCTCTCACTCGGAGACTTAGCTGCAGTCCAGTACTCGCCTAAGTTTGAAAAAACCCTACCGAGTGGAGAGCAATCCTCACACTCGGGGGCTTAGCTGCAGTCCAGTACTCGCCTAAGTTCTCTCACTCGGAGACTTAGCTGCAGTCCAGTACTCGCCTAAGTTTGAAAAAATCCTACTGAGTGGAGAGCAATCCT
>NC_041392.1:457760376-457771383 GCF_002162155.2 Triticum dicoccoides | reverse complement strand
GAAAAATCCTACCAAGTGGAGAGCCATCCTCCCACTCGGGGGCTTAGATACAGTCTAGTACTCGCCTAAGTTCTCTCACTCGGAGACTTAGCTGCAGTCCAGTACTCGCCTAAGTTTGGAAAAATCCTACCGAGTGGAGAGCAATCCTCCCACTCGGGGGCTTAGCTGCAGTCCAGTACTCGCCTAAGTTCTCTCCTTCGGAGACTTAGCTGCAGTCCAGTACTCGCCTAAGTTTGAAAAAATCCTACCGAGTGGAGAGCAACCCTCTCACTCGGGAGCTTAGCTGCAGTCCAGTACTCGCCTAAGTTCGAGACATACCCCTATTCGCAAGGACGACGAGGTGCAGGTCGACTGCAACCTTCTCCTTCGGAGCTACGGCACAAGTACAACATGCGCTCCATCCCTATCCGCAAGGACGATGAGGTGCAGGTCGACTGCAACCTTCTCCTTCAGAGCTACAACACAAGTACAACGTGCGCTCCATCCCTTTTCGCAAGGACGACAAGGTGCAGGTCGACTGGAGTCACCATTTCAGAGCTGCATCTCCAGCGCAAAGACTATTCCGAGCAGTAAACAAAGTCTATTCGAAGGCAAAACGCAAGCACATTCAGAGATAAACCAAATTTAGATAAATCCTAAAGTTCCAAGCAGCAAATCAAAAGTATTCGGGCATCGAGCCCGAAGGAGTTTAACGATTACAGCAATTACTCGGCATTTCGAGGCAAATTTAAATCAGATTGAAGTCTCATAAGTTTGTTCACTCGGCAGGAGGAGGGCTGGCAGGCTCCATGAATGAGTCCAGGTCGATCCCATCAGTGATCCGAGTAGCGGCAGCAATGAAAGTCTCCATGAAGGACTGGAAGTCATGCTTTTTGGTGTTAGCGACTTTGATTGTAGCCAGTTTGTCTTCACGAGCCTCCTTGCAATGGACTTGCACCAAGGACAGTGCCACGTCAGCACCGCATCGGGCGGAGGACTTCTTCCATTCTTGCACTCGGTCAGGGATCTCGTTCAGTCGAGCCATCAAGGATTCCATGTCATTTTGAAGCGTCGCCCTCGGCCAAAACGATGAGTCGATTTGGGAGACTGCCTCCTTCAGGCGCACGAGGTAGCTTGTGTCGCTGGCGATACGTGACTCTAGTCGGAGCATGTTCATTGCAGTTTCGTTGCAAACTGGAGAAGCGATAGGGTCCAGACCCGTCTTGACCTTTCCAGTTTCCTTGTCGAAGTCTTGGCAGAATTCTGCAGCCAAAAATTAGTAGTCGACCGGGCAAGATCCGATCGCAAGCACCAACACAGTCGGTTTAAAAGAAATACCTTCCAGCGTGAGATAGAGCTTCTTGGCAAGAGTCCTTAGATAAGCTTCCGTGTCGTTCCTCTTGCGGATCGCGGACTCCAGCTTTTCATTCAGAGCAACCTTGTCCTTCTTTAGACTAGTCACTTCACGGTTAGCTTCATTGAGACAAGATTTCAGTTTGTTCACCTCCTCTTCCAGCGTTCCGACTGAAGCAAGCTTCTGGTCTGCGAGAGCAGTTTTGTCTTGGGCTGCTTTTTGCGCGATGGAGAGGTCCGAGTCCTTCTTCTCCAGAGCAGACTTCATTTTCTCTGCAAAAGAAGCAATTGAATCAAACAAGAGATTAAAGAAATATATTGAAAGTCAGTCGACAACCAGTTACCTTCCATACCAACAGCTTCGTCTTGAGCTTTCTTCAGATTCTGTTGGGCCAATTCCATGTCGAGGTTGAGTTGCCTCTGCTTCTCCTCAAGTTCAGCAAACTTGGAAATAAGAATACAAGACTTCTGCAGAAGGCAAAAGACGGGTCAGTTGATAAGATCAAGGTTGTTTACTTCCGAGTGAATAAAACCTAAAGAAGTTCGCTTAGACCCCAGCCAACTACACATAGTCGACTGCGGTCTCGGGGGCTACACCCAGCGGGTGCACTTGGCGTGCCCCCGCTGATTAAGACCCAACTCGACCGGTCCGTCCGAACCAAGTAAAAAAAACTGTTCAGACCACAGTCAACTGCCAGCAGTCGACTTCGGTCTCGGGGACTACACCCAGTGGGTGCACTTGGCGTGCCCCCACCGGTTCAGATCCTACTCGACCAGTCAGCCTGAGTCGAGTGTAAGAAAAGAAAAAGAAAGGAAGGTAGAACTCAGACCCCAGTCGACTGCCAGCAGTCGACCGCGGTCTCGGGGACTACACCCAGTGGGTGCACTTAGCGTGCCCCCACCGGTTCAGACCCCACTCGCCCAGACCGAGTGGAAGAATGCAACTATCAAAGACAACAAAACACCCAGTGGGTGCTCTCATTCGAGGCAAACAACAGGAGATTGTGTAGAAGAAAAAATTTCGGGTAGCATATCCTCATAGAACAAGAGCAGTCGGAAAGTTTGCTCACCTGGACATTGGCTCGAAGAGCAGCGCTGGCGTCGTAGGCAGCCTGGCTATTCTCATGCACCGTCTTCACCCGCTCCATCATTGCGTCAGCCTGTCGGATGGTTTCCGTAGCCGCTTCCGACTGGTTGTCCGGGACGGGGTAGCTAGTGAAAAAGAGAGCAGACGACCCAGGTGTGGCAGCTTGGAGCTCTATGGCATGGAGTTGGACGACTGAAGGAATCGCAGGTGCAGTCGACGGTGCGGGGTGCTCACTCGACAAGGGCGCAGCGAAGGTCACAGAGGCCCTGCCTGCGTCTTCAGGTTGACGGGCGGGTGGCGTTGTTGTTGGCCCTTGCCGAGACATCTTACCAGCTGCTACCTTCTTGCTCTTCCTGGGCTTAAGAGCCACATCTTCACATCTGGAAGATCGATAACGTTGGGTGGAGCTGCAAGACAGATCATTCGACCCCAAATGAACCACTAGAACGCAATCGACCAAGGAATCAAGAACAAGATCATAAGAGTTTCTACCTGGGTTAGAAGTAACCGCGTCTTCTATCTCCTCGTCTCGGTACTGGAGAGAAGAGGTTCCTGACGTAGCAGCACTGTAAAGACCCGCATTCAGTCGGTTACATCCTGTTACTCGAATCGACGAAAAAGAACAAGTCAGATGATTACCCGGAGATGGTAGGGACGGTCACTTTGATGCTGGGCAAAGCCTTCGGTAGTTTGGAGGAGGTGGCTTTCGGTGCTTTCGATGCTGGAGGCGGCACAACTTTGGGCTACTTTGGAGCCTTCTCAGTCGGTGTTGGGGAAGACGTCCTGTGACGCTTCGAAGACTGCCTAATCGGCGGGGCCACCAGGCTCGGAGTACTCGCCGGGTCGTGAGCGTGTTTGGATCTCCTCTCCCTGCGAGGAGGCGAGTCTACCTCTTCGTCATCAGTCGATTCATCGCTCTCCTCATCCTCCTAGGCATCCGAGTACCCTTCGCCGCTCTCGTCCCTGCTCGCTCCCTCCTCAACGTCTTGCTCCTGCACTCCGTTGGGCATTGGGTACATGTCGATGAGGGCCTGAAAGGACAACGACCAAAGGAAGTTCTACCGACCATCAACAAGATGTCACACAGTGAATCGGAAAGATACTTGATAAAACAGAATCATACCTGCTCCGGCTGACGTGAGTTGTCGAATGGAATCACCGTCCTAGACCCCCAAGGGTTGTCTTTGTTGCTGGTGATCCCCATCAACCACTTCTCCAAGGTGTCCTCGCTGACGTCCTCCGGGTGGATCCGAGTGGAATCCTCGAGCCCAGAGTACATCCACATTGGATGGTCGCATGCTTGAAGCGGTTGGATGCGTCAACCGAGAAAGACCTCCAGCAGGTCCATCCCGGTCACCCCGTCGTGGACGAGTTGGACGACCCACTCGACTATCATCTTGACCTGCGCCTTCTCTTCTGGAACAACCTTCAGGGGGGCGGGCTTCTCCACTCGAGCCAAAGAAAAGGGAGGAAGTCTAGTCGACTGACCCGGGGTCGGCTGATCCTTGCAGTAGAACCAAGTCGACTGCCAGCCCCGGACCGAGTCGGGAAGGATCATTGCTGGGAAGGTGCTCTTGATCCTCATCTGGATCCCCAGGCCCCTGCACATCTATATCACTTGCGTCCTCTCGTCACTTTGATTGGCCTTTTTGACCGACTGGGAGCGGCAGGTGAAGATGTGTTTGAAAAGACCCCAGTGCGGTCGACAGCCCAAGAAATTTTTGCACATCAACACGAAAGCAGCTAGATAGACTATTGTGTTTGGAGTGAAATGGTGGAGTTGAGCCCCAAAGAAGTTCAAAAAGCCCCGAAAGAAAGGATGGGGAGGCAGTGAGAATCCGCGATCTACGTGGGTGGCGAGGAGAACACACTCACCCTCCCTTGGCTGCGGCTCGGTCTCGTTCCCCAGGAGCCGTGCTGACTTGTGGGGGATCAGTCCCCCCTCCACCAGGTCGTCGAGGTCGTCTTGGGTGATCGTCGAGCGGATCCAGTCGCCCTAGATCCAGCCCGGCGGCAGGCCGGATCTCGACGAGGATCCGCCCCGGCTGGTCCGCTTGCCCTTCGCCTTCGCGGTCGCCTTCTTCGCGCGCTCCAGCACCGCCGTCTTCTCTTTCCCCATGGCGACGGATCGAGTTCGAGCGAGGGTCCGGCGACAAGAGCAGAAGAGATCATGGCGGAGAGGTCGGGAGAAGAAGAAAAGAGAATGGGAGTGCACGGGGCAAAGGCCTAGTCCGGTGCCTTTTATAAGGTCGTTCCCTGAGTGACTGACTGGTGGACCCAGACGATCTAAACAAATCCCGCAACAGTCGTGCGCGCAGTACGTGGCGAAAAAGGTGGCGCGGGGATCGAGGAGACTTGCCTAATCCGTCCCGATTACCACGGTCTCGCCTGTCTGGCGCGCTTCCCAAAATTCGAATCCCACGAAATCCGCGGAGAGCAGAGCAACTCGCCAGACTGAAGACAAACACCCTCTACATTATCATTCGGAATTCTACCGTGAAAATTCACTCAACATAAACCAAGAAATGGACCAAGGCGACTGAAAAAGGAGTCGACGTCGTTTCTTCAAATAATTGTTCCAGAGCAAGATATACTCATAGCACAAAGAATGAGTCGGAAGTGATCTCAACTCCTTCCTCACTCAAACCCTGATCCATTCGCGGGCTAATGATGAAGCTATGTACCTAGGGTAGGGTCATGGATCTGTCCAACATACCCTCCCCAAGGACGCCTCTACAAAGAATCAGAAGCAGTCGAAGAGAAACCATCGTTCATTCGACTATGAGGATGTGTTCACTCGACCACCTTGAAGACACTCGACCACCAGAAGATTTAAAGCCACTCTGCACCAGCAACGGTCAAGCATTTACTTATAGGCTTAATTGTCATTTATAGCATTTAATGGCTAGCGTTACCAGTAACGTTCCTCTCTTAATGTACCTTAAACCCCTTGTAACATGGGTTGGCTAGGGTCCTGGCGCACTCTATATAAGCTACCCCCCTCCACTGGCACAAGGGTTGGCATCTCTTGTAAACTCACACACACATATAATCCAGTCGACCGCCTCAGGGCACTGAGACGTAGGGCTGTTACTTCCTCTGAGAAGGGCCTGAACTCGTAAAACTCGTGTGTACAACTACTCCATAGCTAGGATCTTGCCTCCTCATACCTACCCCCCATTCTACTATCAGTCTTAGAGCCACGAGACCTGGTGTTGCCGACGGAGGCACCCCGGCAAGGCAAGGAGTGGCCCAGGGCGGAGCTTGTTGATGTGCGGGCATCGTCAGTGTTGGGGCAGATGATGACTGACCTAAAGCCGGGAAATGCGAGGGCGACCAAAATAACGGGAGCGATGCTCCTGAGGGAGTTCTTGACGCTGCGGGTTGCCCCGCTCCAGGCGCGCGCGCGCGCCCCTTCTGGGAGCTTGAAGGAGGGGAAAACAAGGCCCGCCTGAGGCCGGGGGACCTACCTGACGACGAACTAGACGCCGTCCTGCGTCTCATAGTCGGAGACAACCAGGAGTACCCGCCTAGCGCCTTCATCCCCCTGTTTCAATGTAGGGACCAGGAGGGGTTCGTCGCCTCCAGGCCGACTTTTGATGCGCGCGGGCTGGTGCCGCCGGTGTTTTCGGGAGCTCCTACGGTGCAGAAACCGGTGGAGGTGTCTTCTGGCGAGTCCCGCGGAGAGGGGGAAGAGGAGGTGGACTCGGAGGAGACCCCGGAAGAGATGGGGGAGACCTCCCCTTCGAGCAAGGCCGAGATTCTCCACGCCCTTCCTGATGATGCCGAGACCGATGCCTACCAAGGGGGGAAGGGGCAACCCCTCGTCCCGACGAAGGGTAAGTCGTTGCTGGTGGACCGTGGTGCCGCCTCCACCCCAACACCTCCTGGGGCTGGATCCGGTTCTGCCTCCGCACCGCATGGTGCCGCCGGGGCCCAGACGCCTGCCCCTCAGGTCCCAATGCTGTCAGGCCTCAATCTTCACAAGCGGAGGGTGGAGTACCTCGCGGTGGACCGGTAGGTGTCTCGAGCTTCTCTTTTATCCCTGCTGGTACTTGTTATTTCCTGATGCTCACCTTTGGTTGATCAGGCCGACACCTTCGTCGAAGAGAAGGAAGGAGGGCACGGCGGCTGTGCCTCCCTCCGCAGAGCAAGGAGGCAACATCGCCCGTGTCTCCCCAGCCCGGTCGCCCTTGCGGGGCCAAGAGGAATATCGCCACGTGGAATCAACCCCCATAGCCCTGCTGGCTCCGGAAGTGCCGGTGCTTGGCGCGACTAATGAGGTCCCAGCTGCTCCGGGGCCCGCGCTCTCCAAAGCCCTGGTGACGGTGTTGCTTCCTCCTATTGCTGCACCTCCACTCCTTGGTTCTTCTGCTCCTGCTGCCGTCTTGGAGCATGCCCTTTCAGAGATGACTCAACTGCAGGCGGATCTCCTGAGCGCTGACCCGCGCCTGGTGGCCGGGCGTCTGGAGTTGGCCTCCGGCTTGCTTCATTCTGACCTCGCGGTACGTGTGGCGCTGGGCCAGGCTGTTGTGGCTTCCGAGAGGGAGAAGCAAGGGGCCGTCAGTGCTGCAGCCGATCGTGAGGCGGCGCTGAAAGACGCCAAGGCCGCCCATGACCGCTGCCAAGTGCTAGAGGGCGAGTTGCAGAGCCTGCGCAACAAGAACGCCGAAGAGGTAGGCCGCCGCCAAGTAGAGGAGAAGGAGATGAAGGCTCGGGAGGAAGCTGTCAAGAACCATGATGCTAAGCTGGCGGAGCTGGGGAAGAAGCAGGCTGCCGAGCGCAACCGGTTGGAAGAGTTGGAGCAGAAGATGGAGGCGAGGGAGGCCGATCTTGACGACAAGGCGTGAGTCCTGGCCGAAGACCGTGTGGCCTTCGCCGATCTCGAGAAGAGATCTTGCAAGGCGCTGAGGATGCTCCATGAGCATGGCCTGGAGAAGCCGCTGGACACTGATGAGGACGGCCCCGCCCAACTGGTTCCTCTCATGGTGAAGGCGCTTCAGGAGGTCGTTGAGGGCCTTGGTCCCATGGCAGAGGCAGAAGCTCACGTTCTATCTTCAGCCGCACTGACTCACGTCCTCAGCCATCTGCACCTCCGCGACCCCAACGCCCGCCTTGATGAGCTGCTAGAGCCTGTGGCTGAAGATCTCTGAGTCGCCGCCGCAGCTGTTCAAGGTCAAGTGGAGACTTTGCTGGGGAAGTTCCGCGGCTTTGTCTCCGATCCTCTGTCTGGCGATGCCACGGATCCTGCGGCTAGTGGTGAAGGTGAGAACATCGTCGCCCATGGGGGAGCACCTTCCGCAGGCGACGGCAACATCCAGGGGTGACCTGCGGCTATTCTTCTTGTTTCATTCCTGTGACATACATCAGGCCTCGTAGAGGCATTTAGACTTTTCATTTGGTATTGTGAGAATAGTTTGCTTGTAATATTTGCTTCGAGATTTTGTGTTCTCCTTCCTATTTGCTTTGTTCTGTGTCGACAGAACCCGGCCCCGTGCATACCTCAACCGCCATCGGGCCGACCGGAGACCAGGACGGTCCAAGGAGTGAGGGGCTACGTGACCAGTTAGGCTCCTGAGTCGCGATGCTCGGGAGTCCCCCTTGATGTGCGCACAACATATAGGGAGAGTTCGTGAGGATAGATTAATGCTCTACGTCGAAAGAGCCCGGCCCCGCGCATACCTCAACCGCCATTGGGCCGACCGGAGACCTGCACGGACCAAGGAGTGAGGGGCTATGTGACCAGTTAGGCTCTTGAGTCGCGATGCTAAGGAGTCTCCCTTGATGTTAAAACAATTTCCATACCTGCCCTCGCCGAGGCCTCGAGAGGGGCGCGCGACGCCCAGGTCCGGGGGACCTGGTTGGGTGGCGTGCGCTTGGGCGTGACCCGAGCGCAGCCCCCATGCCCAGCCCCCTCGCGCGACTCTCTCGAGGGAAGGCGTCGTGGTGAGGCTGGGCGCTAAGCTCTGGGCTCCCTGAGGTTGGTACGGCCGTGGGGTCACCCTCAGATGTTTATCACCAGCGCGGAGCATAGTACTTCCGCTTGTGCACAGGCATAGCCGGTCCTCGGTAGTGTCGACAGCCAGCGCGGAGCATGGAGCTTCCACTTGGGCGTGGGATGGGGGCCTCCGGGAGGAGCCCTCGGGGCGTGTACAGCCCCGCCCTGACATGTGCCTTGCATGGCAGGGCTGCGAGGTGTATCTGGGCACTCGTGAGCCAACGCAGGACTCACGAGGCCCTACCTCAAGGCGGGTTGCGCCTGATCTTGAGGATTGGTGACTGTATGTCCCTGCAAGGCGGTTAGATGCAAGCACTCTACGTCCTCAGGTCCCGGCCCTCGAGCGAGGTCAGCCGCCGCTGGTATGCCAGGTCGCGGTGCCGTGGTCAAGGCCAAGGGGTGAGGGCTGGAGAGCCAGTAAGAGCCCCTGAGTCGCGATGCATAGGAGCCCCCCTTTTAACGTGTAAGCGGTTTGCATGGGATAAACAGACCCGCAGCGGGCAGCAACCGAGCAGGCGGTAGCCGTCTGCAGATTAAGCATGAAGAGCAGATCGACTTGGATAAATGCAGGAAGATACGTGCCACTGGGTGTGGCCCGAGCGGCATGGGGATGATGCAGCCCGAGGGGCGCCCCCAACAAGGTAAGCTAAAGACATAAGCAAAAGGGGTACATGCCACAGGGATGGACCCATGTGGCCTGGGAATAATGCAGCCCGAGGGCCGCTCCCAACTTAAATGAACTTGGACGATGTCACCTGGTCCTGTAGATGAAATAGAGTTGGTGCAGCTGAAGCCACACGTTGAAGGAATGGCTCCTCATGAGCCACCGGGACCTTGAGCCTCAAGAGGCTCTGGGGGCTCTGTAGGTTTCCTGAAGACCGCTCCCATCTCCTCCCGAACGGTGTGGAACCTGGCCTCCTGAGCCGCCAGGGCTTGCCGCATGTTGCGCTGATAGGCCAACGCCACGCTCGGCAAGACGAAGGGCATACAAACGTAGCTGTGTGGTGGACCCTCACAGCGACCCGCACTATAAGGCCAGAAGCGCTCCTGAGAAGCGGCGCTGTTGATCCCTTGGATGTTGATGCAGGCGTGCAGCCTGGCATCCTTGCCTGGATGGGGGGTTGCGCCTTGTGAGCGGCCATGGCTGTGCATGGCCCTTGCCTCTTGCAGTTCCTCGGTGGTCTTGGTTATGAACTCCTGAGCGGCGGGCACTCCTTTCCATGTGCTCTCTTGAGGAAAGTGTGTCGTGAAGCACGCTTCCAAGTGGTGCCCAAGCGCCTCCCTCGTGAGGTTGGCAAGGTCTGAGGCTCTCCAGGAGAGAGCCCCCGAGTCCTGCCTGAGGAGGGCGCCGAGCGCACTTTCCTATGCGGTGGAGGGAGGAGCCCCTGGAGCGGGCGCTGATCCTGACGAGGCTCCTGACGCAACGCCATCTTCTTGGGGTCCTGCGCGGCACGGCAGCTTCTTCCTGGGGATGGTCTCCGGAGGGCCTTCACTTCTGCAGTCAGGGTCGTCGATTGTTGCGGCTTGGAAGGCGCGCTCAAGGGAGCACACCGCATCACTTTCTTCACATGGGACCGTGATGATTCCCCCGCTTCCTGGCATCTTGAGGACGTTGTAGCCATGGTAAGTGACTGCCATGAACTTGGCCAGGGCTGGATACCTGAGGATGGCACTGTACGGCAGGCGGATGTGCGCGACGTCGAAGTCGATGAGCTCGGTGCGGTAGTTCTTGCTCTCCCCGAAGGTGAGAGGCAGGCGGACTTGCCCTATCGGTGTGGTGGAACCGTCAGTCACTCTTGAGAAAGGCTTGGTTGGCTGGAGCTGCTCATAGGGCACTTGGAGGTTGTCGAACGTGTCGATGGATAGGACGTTGAGCCATGCGCCACCGTCGATGAGAGTCTTGGTGACTTGCACATTGCTGATGACTGGGGAACACAGCATAGGCAGGGTGCCAGCGGTGGCTGTGCACTTGAGATGGTTTGCCGAGTTGAAGGTGATGGCGCATTGAGACCACCCGAGTGGGCGCGTGGCCTCGAGCTTGGGGAGCACCGCATTCACCTCGCGAGCGAACTGCTTGAAGATGCGCTGGGAGGCGGGGGCCTGAGCTCCACCCAGGATGCAAGCGATCGCACGCGGCTCCTGGAAGCCCCCAGTGTCAGGACCCCGACTCAATGCCACATCGATCTAGCATGTAACACCTCATATCACTTTGCGGCCTCACGCACGGTATTCCCACGGGTGTCGCCTTACCTTAGCCCGGGACCGTTTGCGCCTTTTGGCACACGTATATGACGGTGTCTCTAGCATCCATATGATAAGGAGCCCGGGCTGACATGGCTAGTCGTAAACCCAAAGTGGCACAGACTTACAGGGACAGGCATTCATGACCCAGCATCGAACGTGTCGGTCATCAGCGAGTGAATCCAGGCTGTAGCACTGGGCTAGCAGGACTCCGGTGAACCGGGCTGTAGCGGGCTAACAGGACTCCGATATTCATCGCGTGACATTTCCCCGAAGGGACAGACACAGGAACGAAGAAGGACACATGCCGGCCAGCCTAAGTGTTCCGGAGCAGTAGCAAGCTACCATG
>NC_041392.1:457758087-457758677 GCF_002162155.2 Triticum dicoccoides | reverse complement strand
CATACTACAAACACCAGAAACTACTTGCAACTCCTGGACAGGGGACAAGGGTGAATAAGAAGTCGAGCGGGGTCATATTTCAGGGCCCAATGCATGGTAGTAGCTGAATCATGGATCACAAACACAGAACTCAGTTCCTAAGGACGGCTTCAATGAGACAACCCACCATGTACTCCTACATGGCCTCTCACCGACACCTTTTACCAAATCGTGTTCACACACTTAGCTCACACATAGTAGGACATGTTCACACACCTCTGATTCACCCCCGATGAATCAGACCTGACTCAACTCTAAGCAGTAGCAGGCATGACAAACAAACATGAATGAGTAGGCACAACAGGGCTCAAAAAACTCCTACTCATGCTAGTGGGTTTTATCTATTTACTGTGGCAATGACAGGTCATGCAAAGGATAAAGGGGTTCAGCTACCGCAGCAAGTAACAGATGAATCGGTGTTGTCCTAATGCAGTAAAAGAGAGCAGGAGCGAGAGAGTAGGATTGTATCGGAATGAACAAGGGGGTTTTGCTTGCCTGGCACTTCTGAAGATAGCATTGAGTCTTCATCAGTGTCAACGATCACATCATCG
>NC_041392.1:457729369-457756288 GCF_002162155.2 Triticum dicoccoides | reverse complement strand
GGTTTCTGAGGCTTTAAAAATTCCTCAATTCAAATTTCATTTGAATTAAAACATGATACTCACATGAGGTCTAGCCTAGTGCATAACAGGACCAGGGATGTGACAACTCACCCCCACTAAACAAAAATCTCGTCCCGAGATTCAAGCGTAGGGTAGGGTGAAGGGGAAACGCAAACTAGCACAATCTTCACGATCCAGGGTGCACTTTATCAAAGCGTTGATTCGATCACCATCTTTGTCTCGAAGTCTTGCTCTGAGAACTCCAACTAACATGACAACGAGAGGAAAGGAAAGATCCTAAAAGAATGGTTCTTCTCGAAGGTCGAACAACTCAGGATTAACTCACGGAATGAGACATAGCAACATCTCTCGAGCTGAGAGGCGAAGCACACATCCATAGGAATGGAGTGAAGCAGATGACGAAGGTTCACTAGGTAGACCACAATTTCACGTTTAAGAAGGTGGTAATCGATTGTCAACGTAGCGAGGAGTTGAGTTGCCATGATACCATAACGATACACCTTAGGGAAGGTGACTCGTAGAGATATCCCCTTAAGTGGTAAAAAGAATTACTTTTGATTCAGAGATCATTGAAACTCTTTAAACCAGCCTAAGGCAATTCTCGAGCGATCATTTGGAGGGGGTCGGTAGAATGGCATACTCGGACTTGGATGATGTGGATTACCTTGTTGAAGACAACGTAATGGATGAATTTGCTTACCATCGGAAATGGAAGAGACCCGTGGTAGAATGGCACATTGGCGGTGCAAGCTGGGAACAAAATGCAAATGCTGGGAATGATTCTGGTAACTGGGGAAGAACCCAACAATAGAGAGTGAATCCACTGTTGAGAAGTTATAGCATAACCGAGGAAGTTGAGAGCAAACCTAGCTAGTGCCGATGGTAACACCTAACGCTTGTGCATGCTCTCAAGAACTTGAGCATTTCCATAATCATCAAGGTTTTACCAATATCCGTGTCAAGGATTCTGGCAACACAACTTACTACCATGATGAATAGCGATGGACGATGCAGATGCAAAGGAGGATAACACTTTCTCAGATTTCACCTTAGCGAGCCAAGGAACAAAATCTGGACGATCGACCGAGAGACATTTAGCACTCCGCTTCTAATGTTCTCCTTGATGTGCTAGCGTAACCCATTCATAGATATGGTTTGATATCTAGAACATCAAGTAAAAAGGTCGGACTTCGGGATCTCAAAATCCATAGGGGCAACTAGGGAGTAAATCCTACGAAATCCCTATGGGGAGGTGGCCAACTTCCTCAACCAAGATATTATAATAACAGGTCTTCCGGCTGGGTGTGTTGGCCACGACATCCACTTTACCGGTTTTCGAGGGACCGATATTATAGTTCTTGGGAAAAGTTCCAAACCATCATATCTGCCTGAGATTCAGATCTGGTTGGTGTCAGGATATTCCAGACTCATCGAGTCTAGGAAGAAAAATGAAAGTTTGCAACACAATTCGACGAGACAACGCTGCGAGATTCTCGGGGAATGAACTACGATAGTAAGCTCCAAAACATGAGCTGGTTCTGCTACAAACATGTGAACACGCTGTCCCAGACAAACATGACCACGTGGTAGTCTTATAATAAAACACTACCGAGTTCAGGTGGGGAACCATCATTAATGACATCGAAGTCTCCACGCGTGGAAGTCCAAAGAGTTCACCTTGGACAGACTCCTTTATCTTTGGAACAACTCAATTAGTGGCCTGGTGTGCTCGGAACACATATGGAATGAAGGTTGCAAGTCTCCAGACCACAGAATACTTCGCACATATGCATGACTGACTTGGGATGATTCCAGATGAAGCAAAACTAACTTTCTCAAATCCACGGCGGCAACTTTCACCAAATGCACGTGTATAAGAGGAAGTCACTCCTTTCATCAAACAATTACTTCATGAGTTAGCATGAAGAAATGCTTTCAAAAGTTTCCAACACTAGCTTAATGTTCAACAAAATCATGGAGGAGATAAGGATGTTGCCAATGGGCTCAACAACAATTCATCTAGGTTTCCTTTTAAAAGGAATTCCATAGTTAAGTGAACACGGTGATAGCATTGGTCAGACCAAAGATGTAATGGTGTATGCTCGAGGGATCAACCACGAATAAGACAACATTACGAGCATCGTTGGTACTGATTTGATTGGATGATAGCCCATACTCCAATCAAAGGTTGGAGAAGAATGATAGGTCCATTAACTGATCACAGGGACCAATCGATGAAGATATCATCTTTCTTCAACACACACTACACAAAGATATCCCTTTGGAACGAACTAAGTCAGGCAAGCTTTTATCTTCCAACTCTCCAAGTTGTTGTCTAGATTAACCAACTAGCTCAGGGATATCTAACACCGATTCTTGGAGAGAAGGTGGTTCAGAAGAGACCAACTTGATCACGAGCTCAACATAACAGTCAGGGGACAACCTGGTAATACTTCCGAGAAGATATTCGGAAAATCACGAACCACCGGTATGTTACTAAGCTCGAGAACAATCTCGCTTTTGAGGGCAAGACGATATGATCAAATGAGTGAGGACTTGACAAGATCCTAACTCATCAATCGAAGGGTGCACCGAAATAAGGACTAGGTAGCACGATCAGTCTTAGAGGGATGATTTAAAAACCAACATGCTAAGATTGAAATTATTATCCTTTAACTACCAAGCAACGAGGTTGCTGGGAGTATTGATTTCACACATCACAATTCATTTGTCGGTATTCCGGTTGCATCAACACGAGGGCCGAGGAATGACTAATGATGGTGAGAAGTATCACTGTACCAAGAGTTCATAGGATGGTGTGCAATTCCTATAACAATCTCGATATAGAATAAGGTAATACTCCAAGGTAGAACAGAACCAAAAGCTGGATTGGCATTTGATCTGCGGAATACAACTACTTTGACCCAATCCTAGATATGGATGAGGTACTGGAGTTTGTTTCTCCTAGTCATTCCGCGATAGAATGGCTTGACGGACCACAAAAGTAGTAGGCATCGATAAACGAACGCATGCATACTCTTGACTATCAATTGATAGACGAAGGTCAGTAGACAACTAAAGAGGGACAACTCAAAGGAACATATAACTTTCTGAGTTGTGGATGCATAAATTAGTATGTCGAACCAAGTTCAACATAATTCTTCCGGATAACCCATGCAGAAGGGTTGAGCTGGCAGAGTCACAATATAGCATGGAGAACTCATCGAGAGCACTCTTGTTGTCATCTTTTGGTTCAGAAGAACTCCGGCAAAGAATGGTTCATGGTAATTGGAAGAAGGATGTACCACGAACCTCGAGGACTATCGCAAAGGTTACTACTATCCTAAAGGGACTAGCAAACACTATCAACATGAAGTAAGTAGGGTGAATCTCGGGTTCAAAACCCAAGGAGTAGAATACCTACTACTAAGTGGCATCACGGGATGCTTTCGAGAATAAAGGCCAGAATCATCACACTAGGACACAAATCATGGCTAGCTTACTAGGTGACTCCCTAAAACACCTAGGGTCATAATAATAGCTCCAACATAAAGGTCGAGGCAGTAGAATACCTCAACTCAACAATTAGTGTGATTGAGCTGGCATAAAGGAACATCGAAACCAGAGGGAAAGGATTTGCAAATGCATCAGACTACTTAGAAACCTGGGATGACTCGGACAGCATATCGGCTGTAAATGCTCAGAAAAGATTTGAGACATTCACAAAAATGGTGGCATAACCACTCAGAAGCACAATATCAAGGTTTCGAGATCAACAATTAACATACGGAAGTAGTAGGAACTGAACTGAGACTTAAATCCAACAATCTTATAAGTCCACTGATTAGTAACACGCGATCCTAATAGAAAGAAGAGATAGCCTAGTTCTTAATCCCCGTAGAAGAGAAGATGATGACTCAGATCAGAAGGCCATGAGGTATAAGGAGTAAAAAGAGCCTTACGTTCCATCCCACAATCAATTCCCTTATATAACTAAAGAATTTCTAGACTCAACTTCGACCAGTTTGGCTTGGTAATCCTACAGGCAGTCAAGCTCTGATACCAACGCTGTCAGGACCCCGACTCAATGCCACATCGATCTAGCATGTAACACCTCATATCACTTTGCGGCCTCACGCACGGTATTCCCACGGGTGTCGCCTTACCTTAGCCCGGGACCGTTTGCGCCTTTTGGCACACGTATATGACGGTGTCGCTAGCATCCATATGATAAGGAGCCCGGGCTGACATGGCTAGTCGTAAACCCAAAGTGGCACAGACTTACAGGGACAGGCATTCATGACCCAGCATCGAACGTGTCGGTCATTAGCGAGTGAATCCAGGCTGTAGCACTGGGCTAGCAGGACTCCGGTGAACCGGGCTGTAGCGGGCTAACAGGACTCCGATATTCATCGCGTGACATTTCCCCGAAGGGACAGACACAGGAACGAAGAAGGACACATGCCGGCCAGCCTAAGTGTTCCGGAGCAGTAGCAAGCTACCATGGCTTGGTGGAAACACTAGGAGACATTTCCCGGTAAGAGAGGCTACTAAAGATAAACAACTAGATGGTCAGATCCCACACATACCAAGCATTTCAATAGCATACACACAATATGCTCGATATGTGCAAATACAACATGGCATCACAACATGACTCTACGACTCAAGTAATTTATTCAATAGGCTCCGAGGAGCGAGATATTACAAACATGGGTCTCATGACCCAACATTCAGAGCATACAAATCAAAGCACAAGCGGAAGCTATCATGTCTGGGTATAGACATCTATAAATGAAAAAGGCTGAGAAGCCTGACTATCTATCAGATCCTGCCGAGGGCACAAGATCGTAGCTGAGGTAACAAGCTAAACGTCGAAGTCCACGTGGAACTACTAGTGAGACTGAAGTCTCTCTGCAAAAACATAAAATAGGCAAACGTGAGTACAAATGTACCCAGCAAGACTTACATCAGAACTAACTACATATGCATCATTTTCAACAAGGGGATGGTGGGGTTTAACTGCAGCAAGCCAGCTTTGACTCGGTGGCTATCCTAACCTACGACTGCAAGTAACTCCTTTTGAGGTGGCGCACACGAGTCCACATATTCATCATATGAATACACCACTATGGATCCGCTCCCGTCTCCCTACGAGAACGCCATCCATAGCACTCACGCTTATCTTGCGTATTTTAGAGTATCCACTTTCACTTGTCTATGAACTGATATAAGCAACCCAGAAGTCCTTTACCGCGGACACGGCTATTCGAATAGATGATGTTAACCCTGCAGGGGTGTACTTCTTCATACATGTTTCCACCACTTAGCGTCTGCACACGACATGTGCTCGGCAGACTTCAAGCGAAAGCCGACGTGGGTGTAGACCACGACCTACCTAAACACCTAAGTCTCTAGTCCAGGTTTATCGCCTATTCGGGTTCCATCCATGAGGAGATCCGGCCGGAGTTTCGCTCACAGCCCCAAACGATGTGAACAGGGTTCCGTGACACCAAACGGGTGCCCAGTTTACCCGGCCACGTGCCTACCGCATCACAGCCCACCCCTACGGTCAGCGCTGTCCACGGCCTCCAACATACTACAAACACCAGAAACTACTTGCAACTCCTGGACAGGGGACAAGGGTGAATAAGAAGTCGAGCGGGGTCATATTTCAGGGCCCAATGCATGGTAGTAGCTGAATCATGGATCACAAACACAGAACTCAGTTCCTAAGGACGGCTTCAATGAGACAACCCACCATGTACTCCTACATGGCCTCTCACCGACACCTTTTACCAAATCGTGTTCACACACTTAGCTCACACATAGTAGGACATGTTCACACACCTCTGATTCACCCCCGATGAATCAGACCTGACTCAACTCTAAGCAGTAGCAGGCATGACAAACAAACATGAATGAGTAGGCACAACAGGGCTCAAAAAACTCCTACTCATGCTAGTGGGTTTTATCTATTTACTGTGGCAATGACAGGTCATGCAAAGGATAAAGGGGTTCAGCTACCGCAGCAAGTAACAGATGAATCGGTGTTGTCCTAATGCAGTAAAAGAGAGCAGGAGCGAGAGAGTAGGATTGTATCGGAATGAACAAGGGGGTTTTGCTTGCCTGGCACTTCTGAAGATAGCATTGAGTCTTCATCAGTGTCAACGATCACATCATCGATATCACGTCTATCGAGAGGGGGACAATTACCGGCAACATAGAAGGGAACACAATCAATGCAATGCACAATATGATGCATGATCATGACATGGCAAAATGAATGTGTTTTGAGCTAATGGAACTAGCAACAGATTAAATGAAGTTGGTTTGAATACAAGATTCAAATTTAAACTCCATATGTGATTATTCAAATGCCATTTAATTGATTTGTGCTAAACAGCAGCTATAAGTTGTTCTATCATGCATGAAAATGGTACAGATGGATTCCTTGAATTTTTCTGATAATTTTTCATATATAATTTATTTAATTTGGAGTTACGGTTGAATTTCTATGATTTTTAGAAGTTTAGAATATATTCTGGAATTATTAAATCATTTAAGATTTATTTAAATTCCAGAAAGGAATTATTGCGTCAGCATGACGTTGGCATGACGTCAGCAAGTCAACAGGGCCGGTCAGTGTCAAACCTGACCAGTGGGGCCCACTGGTCAGTGACTATGACTAATCCTAATATAACTTAAACCTAACCTAGTTTAATTAGCCGGGCCGGGCCCGCAGGTCAGTGAGTCAGTGGCTAAAAAAATTAGAAAAACTAAACTAATTAACAGGGGGCTGGCCCCACCTGTCATCGACCCAGGGGAGGTCAAACCCCTGGTCAACAGGGCCTAACCCGCCGGCGGTTCGTCGCCGGTGGCAACAGGCGCGGCGGAGGGCGCGGGCTCGCTCCTCCGGCGTCCAAATGGACGGAGGAGAGCGGCTACGGGGAGCTGGAGCTCACCCGCGCCCGTTTCAGCAAGCAGCAGCAACTAGGGCGGCCGGAGACGATGGCCTCGAGCTCGGCAGCGGCGGCCGGAGCTCGGGCGTGCTCGGTTTCGGCGTTACACGGCACGGCGGGCGCGGCCGATGGGCTCTACGGGATGCTGGGGTCACCAGGAACACCCGGAGGCAACGAGCGCAGGCGGAGGAGCTCGGGAGCACGGAGCTCACCGGCCATGGCGGACGGCGGCTTTGGGTGCTCGTGGGGCGGCGGCTACAGGGCGTGCGCGAGAGAGAGAGGTGAGGGGAAATGACAGCAAGCTCACAGGGAGGCAGCAGGGTGGCTCAGTGGGCTCGGGGACGCTTCTGCGACGGAGAATTGACGGCGGCAATCTCTGGTGGCCGACGAGGGGAACGGCGATGGTGGCGGCGTTGCTGCGCGTCCGGGACCTCGTGGCTCGGTGGAGGGGAAGAGGGGGTCGAGGCGGAGCCTCTGGGCTGCTCAAGGGAACGAGGGACAGACCATGGCCGCGGTGGTTCTCATCGGCGGCGGCGGGCGCGTTCGGTGAGGGGAACAGAGGAGGGGGAGAGTGTTCGGGGAAGAGAGAGGGAGCAGCGAGGGAGGAAGAGGGGCGAGAGGGCACGAGGCGTCCTCGTGGCGTCGCTAGGGAGACCAGGGGAAGCAGGAGGTGGCCAGGGGGAAGCAGGAGGTGGCCGAGGCCTCTCGGGCGCGCGCCACGCCTCGCCTCTGTTCGTCCTCCTGGCAGAGGAGGAAGAGGACAAGGGGGAGGAGGTGGGCTGGGCCGGCTGGGCCGGCTGGCTACCGGGTGAGCGCCAGATAAGTCCTTCTCTCTCTCTCTCTTTCATTTCTATTTAATTCTGTTTTCTATTTTCTGTAGTTTGTTTTGATTTAGTTTTAGACACTAAACCATTTTATAAAATCCTGGAAATAGTTATGTGGCTAGGACTAAAATATACCAAACCACATAAAATGTTCCAGTAATTATTGGACATATATTATTTATATATCAAATATATATCCAATGCAAATAGCTATTTATTTAATTCAAAGGCCCAAAATAATTAACTCTGAGATACCAAAAATATTGTTTTGAGTTTTACCTCTTTGCAATATTTTCAGAGACTAAGAGGAACATTTTCTTGGACTTCTTTGAGGAGATTTTAATGTTGATCATTTTTAGAAGGTTTCTGAGGCTTTAAAAATTCCTCAATTCAAATTTCATTTGAATTAAAACATGATACTCACATGAGGTCTAGCCTAGTGCATAACAGGACCAGGGATGTGACACCCAGCCCCCTCGTCCTGGTGGTGGTCGTCGTTCCTTCTTGGTGGCGGCAACGGGGGAAGACCGGCGTTGCCCTGGGGGCGATCCTCACGAAGCGGGTCCCTCCAGGCACCCTCGCGAGGTTGGTCCTACCAGCGGTCCTCACGAGGTTGGTCGCGCCACTCCTGGCGCGGGCCACGGTTGTCCTAGCGTCCGCCTCCGCGTCCTCCTCCACCGCCGTAGCCCCGGTCGTTGCGCTCGGGGCGTCGACCGAAGCGTCCTTCCCAAATGGCTCTGAGCTCTTGACAGTCGCTGGTGTTGTGGGTGCTCAGGTTGTGGAAGGCGTAGAACGGACGGCCGTTCTTGGATGACTCAGGCTGATCTCTGCCTCGCTTGGTGTCGGGCTCCGCTGCGAGCACCACTGCCTCTTTACGCTTCACGTCCTTGGCCTTGGCCTTCTTCTCTTCCACTCCTGCAGCTGGCAGCTCAAGGAGAGAGAGGCGCCCCTCCTCAGCTCTTGCGCACTTGGTCGCCAGGTTGAACAGCTCCTGAGACGTGCAAAGCTCCTCATGGATATCTAGTTCTTCCTTCATCTTGACGTTGCGGACGCCATCGGAGAACACGGAGATGATGGCCTCGTCCGTGACCTTGGGGATCTTGAGGCGGGTGTTGAGCGCTGGATGTACTTTTGGAGGGTCTCTCATGGCTGTTGCTTGATGCGTCATAGATCGCCCGCAGCCGGTGGGCGATTATGAGTGCCCTGGAAGTTAGCGACGAAGCGGTCACGCATCTCGTCCCAGGAGGAGATCGAGCCATGCTGCAGGTTCAGGAGCTAGGAGCAGGCCCCATCCTTGAGAGCCATGGGAAACCAGTTTGCCATGATTTTTTCGTCGCCGTTGGCCGCTTCGATGCTCAACTCATAGAGCTGCAGGAACTCCGCGGGGTCGGCGGTGCCGTCGTATCGAGGAGGTAGATCTGGCTTAAACTTGCCGGGCCAGGCAACACTACGCAGCTCAGGGGTGAAGGCGCGGCAGCCGGCCGTGGTTGCCGGGGCCCGCTTTGGAGGTGGAGCTAGGTCTTGACAAGGTCCGTGCTACGCCACTGCAGGCGGCGCGCGATCTTGGAAAGGTGGCGCGGGGAGCGCCGGTGCAGCTGGTCGCGGGATTTCTTGGTAGCTTCTTTCTTCACGCGCGGGCGCCGGGCGCGGTGGATCACGCCGCAGAGGCGCGCGCCTTGGTGCCAAGGCACCGTCTTGGGGTCGAGGTGGCGGTGGCATGCCATGAGCCCCATCACCCACGGCTAGTTGAGAGGGAGGCAGAGAGTGGGACGGCGCCGGAGAGCCCCCTGCGGCATGGACGAGCTCGGCGACGCGGTCGAGCCACTCCTCATAGAGGTCGTTGACGAGGCGGTAACGCAGGAGCTTGTTCGTCGCGATGAGCGCGGCCCGTGCCTCCATGAGAGCGTGGTGCGCATGAGACGAAGAACCAGCAGGGTTGAGTGATGGAGTGGCGGTGCCGCCGTCCTGCCGCACCGAAGGATGCTGCGAGGACGCCAGCTGCTCGTTCCCCACCGGGCCGGTGGCAGCGTTGGTGGTGGGGGCGGAGAACGACGAGGTGGCCCGTCGACGGGAGCCGTCTGAGCGACACGAGCGGCGAGGGCAGCCCGACGCTCAGCGCGAGCACGGCGAGCGTCCGACATGGAGACGACGGAGCGACGGAGCGGCGGACTGATGAAAAGGAGGCTACGGCGCTCCCCTACCTGGCGCGCCAAATGTCGGATGTGGGGTTCCGGCTAACCCTTAAGGTTCGAACACTGGGGTGCGTGCGAAGTCTTTCCCTCCTACTGATCTACGCTCAAGCTCGCTAAGATCTTACGGACGAACTCGACGAACTCACAAGACAAAAAGACATGAGGTTTATATTGATTCGGGCCACCGTTGTGGTGTAATATCCTACTCCAGTGTGGTGGTGGTGGATTGCCTCTTGAGCTGATGATGAACAGTACAAGGGGAAGAACAACCTCCTGAGGTTGAGGTGTTCTTGTGCTTTCGGACTTGTGTGTCTCTCTGGGTCTGATGAGGTCTCCCCCCTCTACTATGGTGGCTAGTCCTATATATAGAGGCCCTGGTCCTCTTCCCAAATATTGAGCGGGAAGGGAGCCAACAATGGCGGGCTAATTCAAAGGGGGACAGCTAATACAAGCTATCCTGACAAAAGTAGTCTTTGCCTGCACAAAGCTCTGGTGGTGACGCCGTCTTGGGCTCCACGATGACCTCCGTCTTGCAGTCCATGGTCTTGGTCTTGTTGCATCGAAATGGCAACCTTTGCCCGAGGCCTCGGTACTCCGCGGCTGTGCTTGCCTCCCTTGCACCAAAGAGGAAACAAGGATGCTGCGCGTGCTGGCGCCCGCCTGGTGTCGATTGTCATGGCTCACGTCGTGAGAGCCTCGTGAGGTTTACCCCGCCTTGATATCTCCGCTCGTCGCGAGCCTGCCTGACCAGGCCGCTCCAGAAGAGGTCTTGCGTCATCCGCCTCGTGAGGCTTGGCCCCTCGCGAGGGTCTTGGGTGCCTTGTTGGTGAAGAAGGGTCGTACGACCTGCTGCTTGGCCACGCCGCGGGCCGCAGGCAGGCAAGTCTGGGGACCCCCGTTCCCAGAACTCCGAGAACATCATCTGGTCGTTCAACAGTGCTGGATGCTCTGGCGCCAAGTACTATGACCAGAAGAGTTTCTCCGTCGTGTTCCCCTCTTGGGCCCGAAAAAACTTCGCAACATCGGCGGCACTCTTCGGAAGATCCGCAAATGCGTCTGGAGAACTCCATAGTCGAGTGAGCAGGGCATATTTTTGACTACCGAATTTACTCTGCAAAAGAAAGAGCTTACCAGCCGCTATGTGTTCAGCCTGCTTGATCTCCTCATGAGCCGCCCGGGACTCGGTCCACGCCTCCTTGGCCTCCTGGAGAGCCTTGGTGAGTTTGACTGCTTGCGCCTTATTCTTCTCCTCCAAGGCCTCACACTTACCGGCAGCGTCCTTGAGCTCTTGCTCGACGTCGGTCACCCTCTCCTCATACTGGCAGCGGGTGGCTTGCTCGTCCTTTAAGTCTGCATCCGCTTTATCAGCGGCCGCTTTGCTCACCCTCGCCTTCTCTTTGTCTTGCGACAGGGCGCCCTTGAGGTTCTCGACCTCAGTTGCACTGCCTGCAATCAAATACATGACAAAGTGTGTGAGTTTAAACTCCGCATTTGCATATAATTTCAATTGTATAAACAACCTTTAAAAAAACATACCTTGCACCTCATCGGACCGCTTGTTAATGCGGTCGAGGTCATCATCGGCCAGCTTCAGCTTCCGCTTGAGCTCGGAAACTTGAGCGGCAAGGGCGGTCGCCACCAATGGGGAAGCCTGTTCATTCAATAGATATGTACGTTACCTTCTACGATAATCATTTGATCCTCTGTTCGGCTTTTTTCCAAAACCGAATAGACTCTCAGGGGCTACTATCTATATACAGGCATATTTCCTTCATATGAAAAAGCGTCTTACATCGCATACCTCAAAGCCTGTCAGTAGGCTGGTGAAGGCTTCGTTCAGCCTACTCTTGGAGGACTGAACCTTCTCAACCACCGTACCCATCAGGGTACGGTGCTCCTCCATGACGGAAACACGTAGAAGTTCTTCCACCAAAGTGTCCGACGCCTCCGGATTGATGGAGGTCACTGGTGGAGTTGATGCACCCCCCTCCTTCAAGGGGGTTGCTTGCTCGATTCCGGAGCCGTGTGGGTCTTCGGAAAGGTGTTCGGCTGGGGGCCGGATTGGTCATGGCCCCCGTCGTCTGTCTCCATGGGGGTTGGTTCCCCCATGTTCTTGGCAGCCAAGGTGTTACCCTCTGGCACCGTCTTGGCGGCCTCCCGAACCTCTCCATGGCCTGGAGAGGCTCTTCGGGACAACACTTCGGTGTCATCCGTAGCGGTTGGCGGGGAGGCTCGCGGAGGCGTCTCGCTCTCCACCATTCCCGGCTCCACCGAGTTCCCCGAAGATGATGATAACTGGGGGAGATCGCGGGCCGGACTGATGCACACAGTACAATGCGTTAGAACTACAATCATAAAACCGGATATATATATATATGTACATTATCCTTGGATACTTACGATGCGGCCAGGGGCTTCGACCTGGGGCACCACTCAGGTATGACTTCATTATCCAAATCCGAGCCATCCGAGAGGGATATCTTCCCCTCTTGGACGCCTCCACCTCTGGGACTACGGAGGCCCCCCTTTTCTTCTTCCTCCCCTTAAGGGTAGATTCATTTTCGGTGTCCTCCTCCTCTTCGTCTTCATCTCCCTCATGGGAGGAGGGAGCCTCGGTTTCTCTGGACATAGCATCCGAAGTGCCTTTATGGTGGAGGCCACCTTTGGCCTCATTTGCCTTCTTCTTGGACTTCTTCTCAAGCGCCTGATACTGCACTGGGACCAACATCCTCATTAGCAGGGGAATGGCTGGGTCTTTGGGTAGCGACACTGGCACTTGATCCGCTCCGCCTTCTTTGTCTAGCCCTGATTGAAGGATGAAGGCTCAGCATACCTTTTGATTTATGAACTGAAGTTATGTTCGGAAACTAAAATGCTTATCGGGGTGGCTGGATGCACGTTGTCAAGGCGGATGTCGTCGGTCGTCTCTGACCACGTCTTCTGGGCCTTGAAGAGTAGCTTCCAGATCTCTTCATGCGTTGTGCCGAAGAATCACTGCAGGGTCCGCGGCCCTTCCGGATTGAATTCCCACATGTGGAGAGGCCGGCGCTGGCAGGGGAGGATCCGGCGGAAAATCATCACCTGAATCACATCGGTGAGACTGGTGTTCTTCTCTATCATGTTTTTGATGCGCTTTTGCGGCACCATCACTTCATCGGACGATGCCCACTCCAGGCCCTTGTTGATCCACGACGCGGGCCGCATTGGGGTCCGGATTTAAACTCAAGAGTGGCTGCCCATGTGGTGCCGTGGGGTTCGGTGATGTAGAACCACTCCTGCTGCCATCCCTTCATGGTCTCCATGAAGGCCCCTTTGGGCCAGGTGACATTGGGGAGCTTGCTCACCATGGCGCCATCGCAGTCCGCGTGTTGTCCATCGACCACTTTCGGCTTCACATTGAAAACCTTAAGTCATAGGTCGAAGTGGGGGGATGCAGAGGAGCGCCTCACACAAGACGATGAACGCCGAAATGTGGAGGAAGGAATTTGGGGCTAGATCGTGGAAATCTATCCCATAATAGAACATGAGGCTACGGATGAAAGGGTGGAGAGGAAACCCTAGTCCATGAAAGAAGTGGGGGATAAACACCACTCTCTCGCTGGGCTTCAGAGTAGGGATGATCCTCTTTTTGGTAGGGAGCATGTGCGCGATACTCGCAGCCAGGTACCCGCTTCCTGGAGTTCCTTGACGCCCTTCTCCCTGACGGAGGAAGTCATCCACTTGCCCTGCGAGATGGATCCGGCCATGGCTGGAGAGGTTGGGCGGTGGGAAAGATCGAAGATTGGGCACTAGAGCTCGAGGCTAGGAAGGCAGAAGTGAGAATAAGGCGTGGGGTAAAAATATGGATCTTTATCCGCTTATATAGGCAGTGAATATCAAGTGCCCCCCCCACAAGCCTTAAAACTTGCCTATTCCCAAGGGGACGTGCGAACGACATAGTTGGATAACCCAAATCCATATTGATGAGAATCCCGCAATAAGGGGGCACGATCTCTGCTTTGACAAGACATGTCAATGGTGGCTGCGCCTCGAAACACAAAGCGGGAGGCCCAAAAAAGGTTCGAAATAACAAGGAGGCTAGATGTAACGTTTCACCGAAAAAGCTGTCAGTGGATATACCTTATCTTAATTATGCATTATGCCCTTGTGGTTGGGGGTTATAACTGTTATATAGATCCGGATACAGTTCTCTTGCTCAGAAAACTACTTTGAAGTATGCGAAGGAGGAACCTGCCATGCAATGCCGCAGACAATCTGCGTATCGAACACATCGTCATTGAAAGACTAGTTAACGGGCTACTGAGGGAGTCCTGGATTACGGGGTGCTCAAGTGTCCGGGGTATGTAACATTGATGTCTGCTACACAACCTTCTTCTTGTAGACGTTGTTGGGCCTCCAAGTGCAGATGTTTGTAGGGCAGTAGCAAATTTCCCTCAAGTGGATGACCTAAGGTTTATCAATCTGTGGGAGGCGTAGGATGAAGATGGTCTCTCTCAAACAACCCTGCAACCAAATAACAAAGAGTCTCTTGTGTCCCCAACCCACCCAATATAATGGTAAATTGTATAGGTGCACTAGTTCGGCGAAGAGATGGTGATACAAGTGCAATATGGATAGTAGATAAAGATTTTTGTAATCTGAAAATATAAAACAGCAAGGTAGCAAGTGGTAAAAGTGAGCGTAAACGATATGGCAATGCTAGGAAACAAGGCCTAGGATTCAGACTTCCACTAGTGCAAGTTCTCTCAACAATAATAACATAATTGGATCATATAACAATCCCTCAACATGCAACAAAGAGTCACTCCAAAGTCACTAATAGCGGAGAACAAACGAAGAGATTATTGTAGCGTACGAAACCACCTCAAAGTTATTCTTTCTGATCGATCTATTCAAGAGTCTGTAATAAAAGAACACGAAGCTATTCTTTCCGTTCAATCTATCATAGACTTCATACTAGAATCAAACCTTAAGACACAAATCAACCAAAACCCTAATGTCACCTAGATACTCCAATGTCACCTCAAGTATCAGTGGGTATGATTATACGATATGCATCACACAATCTCAGATTTATCTATACAACCAACACAAAGAACTTCAAAGAGTGCCCCAAAGTTTCTACCGGAGAGTCAAGACGGAAATTTGTGCCAACCCCTATGCATAAGTTCATGAGGTCACGGAACTCGCAAGTTGATCACCAAAACATACATCAAGTGGATCACATGATATCCCATAGTCACCACAGATAAGCACATGCAAGACATACATCAAGTGTTCTCAAATACTTAAAGACTCAATCTGATAAGATAACTTCAAAGGGAAAACTCAATCCATTACAAGAGAGTAGAGGGGGAGAAACACCATAAGATCCAACTATAATAGCAAAGCTCGCGATACATCAAGATCATGCCAAATCAAGAATACGAGAGAGAGATCAAACACATAGCTACTGGTACATACCCTTAGCCCCGAGGGTGAACTACTCCCTCCTCGTCATGGAGAGCGTCGGGATGATGAAGATGGCCACCGGAGAGGGATTCCCTCCCTCTGACAGGGTGCCGGAACGGGTCTAGATTGGTTTTCGATGGCTACAGAGGCTTGAGGCGGCAGAGCACCCGAGCTAGGTTTCTTTCTGGAAGTTTGGGTATATAGAAGAGGTGTTGGAGTCGGGAACAAGTCAAGAGGGTCCCCGAGGTGGCCACGAGGTAGGGGGCATGCCCAGGGGGTAGGGCGCGCCCCCACCCTCATGGTGGCTTCGGGACTCTTCTGGCCCATCTCCGGTACTCCGTGGGCTTCTTCTTGTCCAAAAATGATCTCCGTCAAATTTCAGGTCAATTGGACTCCGTTTGGTTTTCCTTTTCTGCGATACTCAAAAACAGGAAAAAACATAAACTAGCACTGGTTTCTAGGTTAATAGGTTAGTCCCAAAAATCATATAAAATACCATATAAATGCATATAAAACATCCAAGGTTGATAATATAATAGCATGGAACAATAAAAAATTATAGATACGTTGGAGACGTATCAAGCATCCCCAAGCTTAATTCCTGCTCGTCCTCGAGTAGGTAAATGATAAAAACAGAATTTTTGATGTGGAATGTTACCTAACATATTTATCCATGTAATTCTCTTTATTGTGGCAAGAATATTCAGATCCGAAAGATTCAAGAAAAAAGTTTAATATTGACATAAAAATCATAATACTTCAAGCATACTAACAAAGTAATCATGTATTTTCAAAATAACATGGCCAAAGAAAGCTATCCCGACAAAATCATATAGTCTGGCTATGCTCTACCTTCATCACACAAAATATTTAAATCATGCACAACCCGGATGACAAGCCAAGCAATTGTTGCACTTTTTTAATCTTCGCACAATACATGAGTGTGAGCCATGGTTATAGCACTATAGGTGGAATAGAATGGTGGTTGTGGAGAAGACTAAAGGAGAAGATAGTCTCACATCAACTAGGGTATCAACGGGCTATGGATATTCCCATCAATAGATATCAATGTGAGTGAGTAGGGATTTCCATGCAACGGATGCACTAGAGCTATAAGTGTATGAACGCTCAAAAAGAAACTAAGTGGGTGTGCATCCAACTCGCTTGGTCACAAAGACCTATGTCATTTTGAGGAAGACCATCATTGGAATATACAAGCCAAGTTATATAATGAAAGATTCCCACTAGTATATGAAAGTGACAACATAGGAGACTCTCTATCATGAAGATCATGGTGCTACTCTGAAGCAGAAGTGTGGTAAAAGGATAGTAGCATTGCCCCTTCTCTCTTTTTATCTCATTTTTTTGTTTTTTTGGGCCTTCTCCTTCTTTATGCCCTCTTTTTTCTCTTTTTTATTTTATTTTTCGTCCGGAGTCTCATCCCGACTTGTGGGGGAATCATAGTCTCCATCATCCTTTCCTCACATGGGACAATGCTCTAATAATGATGACCATCACACTTTTATTTACTTACAACTCAAGAATTACAACTCGATACATAGAACAAAATATGAATCTATATGATTGCCTTCGGTGGTGTACCGGGATGTGCAATGACTCATGAGTGACATGTATGAAAGAATTATGAACGGTGGCTTTGCCACAAATACGATGTCAACTACATGATCATGCAAAGCAATATGACAATGATGGAGTGTGTCATAATAAACGGAATGGTGGAAAGTTGCATGGCAATATATCTCGGAATGACTATGGAAATGCCATAATGGGTAGGTATGGTGGCTGTTTGAGTAAGGTAATGGTGGGTTTATGGTACCAGCGAAAGTTGCGCGGTACTAGAGAGGCTAGCAATGGTGGAAGGGTGAGAGTGCGTATAATCCATGGACTCAACATTAGTCATTAAGAACTCACATACTTATTACAAAAATCTAGTAGTTATCGAAAGAAGTACTACGCGCATGCTCCTAGGGGGATAGATTGGTAGGAAAAGACTATCGCTCGGCCCCGACCGCCACTCATAAGGAAGACAATCAATAAATAAATCATGCTCCGACTTCATCACATAACGGTTCACCATACGTGCATGCTACCAGAATCACAAACTTTAACACAAGTATCTCTCAAATACACAACTACTCAACTAGCATGACTCTAATATCACCATCTTCATATCTCAAAACAATCATCAAGTATCAAACTTCTCATAGTATTCAATGCACTTTATATGAAAGTTTTTATTATACCCATCTTGCATGCCCATCATATTAGGACTAAATTCATAAACAAAGAAAATTACCATGCTGTTCTAAAATACTCTCAAAATAATATAAGTGAAGAATGAGAGATCAATAATTTCTATAAAATAAAACCACCACCGTGCTCTAAGAAGATATAAGTGAAGCACTAGAGCAAACGACAAACTACTCTGAAAGATATAAGTGAAGATCAATGAGTAGTTGAATAATTATGTAACTATGTGAAGACTCTCTAACATTTAAGAATTTCAGATCTTGGGATATTATTCAAACATCAAGCAGAACAAAAGAAAATAAAATGACGCTCCAAGCAAAACACATATCATGTGGTGAATAAAAATATAGCTCCAAGTAAAGTTACCGATGAACGAAGACGAAAGAGGGGATGCCATCCGGGGCATCCCCAAGCTTAGGCTCTTGGTTGTCCTTGAATATTACCTTGGGGTGCCTTGTGCATCCCCAAGCTTAGGCTCTTGCCACTCCTTATTCCGTAGTCCATCGAATCTTTACCCAAAACTTGAAAACTTAACAGAAAACTTGTAAGCTCCGTTAGTATAAGAAAATAAATAACCACTTAGGTACTATTGTGAACTCATTATAAATTCATATTGGTATAATATCTACTGTATTCCAACTTCTCTATGGTTCATACCCTCCGATACTACTCATACATTCATCAAAATAAGTAAACAACACATAGAAAAACAGAATCTGTCAAAAACAGAACAGTCTGTAGTAATATGTATCAAACGTATACTTCTGGAACTCAAATAATTATGAAATAAATTGGTGGACGTGAGGAATTTGTCTATTAATCATCTGCAAAAATAATTAACCTAATATCACTCTCCAGTAAACAATGGCAGCAAATCTCGTGAGCGCTAAAGTTTCTGTTTTTTAAAGCAAGATCGCAAAGACTTCACCCAAGTCTTCCAAAGGTTCTACTTGGCACAAACACTAATTAAAACATAAAACCACATATAAACAGAGGCTAGATGAATTATTTATTACTAAACAGGAACAAAAATCAAAGAACAAAAATGAAGTTGGGTTGCCTCCCAACAAGCGCTATCGTTTAACGCCCCTAGCTAGGCATGATGATTTCAATGATGTTCACATAAAAGATAAGAATTGCAACATAAAGAGAGCATCATGAAGAATATGACTAGCACATTTAAGTCTAACCCACTTCCTATGCATAGGGATTTTGTGAGCAAACAATTTATGGGAACAATAATCAACTAGCATAGGAAGGTAAAGCAAGCAAAATTCAAGATTTTCAACACATAGAGAGGAAACTTGATATTATTGCAATTCCTACAAGCATATATTCCTCCCTCATAATAATTTTCAGTAGCGTCATGAATTAATTCAACAATATAGCTATCACATAACATATTCTTAACACGATCCACATGTATGCAAAGTTGACACTCTTCCAAAATAGTGGGATTAACAATAACTAAAGTCATGACCTCTCCAAACCCACTTCCATAATTATCACAATAAGATTCAACACCCTCCAAAAAAGTGACATCATTACTTCCTAAAGTTGACACTCTTCCATACCCACTTTCATAAATATAATCATCATAAATAGGAGGCATGCTATCATCAAAATAAATTTGCTCATCAAAACTTGGGGGACAAAAAATATCATCTTCATCAAACATAGCATCCCCAAGCTTGTGGCTTTGCATATCATTAGCATCATGGATATTCAAAGAATTCAAACTAACAACATTGCAATCATGCTCATCATCCAAAGATTTAGTGCCAAACATTTTAATACATTCTTCTTCTAACACTTTGGCACAATTATCGGAATCCTTATTTTCACGAAAGATATTAAGAAGATGAAGCATATGAGGCAACCTTAATTCCATTTTTTGTAGTTTTCTTTTATAGACTAAACTAGTGATAAAACAAGAAACTAAAAGATTCGATTGCAAGATCTAAAGATATACCTTCAAGCGCTAACCTCCCCGGCAACGGCGCCAGAAAAGAGCTTGATGTCTACTACACAACCTTCTTCTTGTAGACGTTGTTGGGCCTCCAAGTGCAGAGGTTTGTAGGACAGTAGCAAATTTCCCTCAAGTGGATGACCTAAGGTTTATCAATCCGCTTGTGTCCCCAACACATCCAATACAATGGTAAATTGTATAGGTGCACAAGTTCGGCGAAGAGATGGTGATACAAGTGCTATATGGATAGTAGATAAAGATTTTTGTAATCTGGAAATATAAAAACTACAAGGTAGCAAGTGGTAAAAGTGAGTGTAAACGATATTGCAATGCTAGGAAACAAGGCCTAGGGTTCATACTTTCACTAGTGCAAGTTCTCTCAACAATAATAACATAATTGGATCATATAACAATCCCTCAACATGCAACAAAGAGTCACTCCAAAGTCACTAATAGCAGAGAACAAACGAAGAGATTATTCTAGGGTACGAAACCACCTCAAAGTTATTCTTTCTGATTGATCTATTAAAGAGTCCGTAATAAAATAACATGAAGCTATTCTTTCCGTTCAATTTATCATAGAGTTTGTACTAGAATAACACCTTAAGACAGAAATCAACCAAAACCCTAATGTCACCTAGATAATCCAATGTCACCTCAAGTATCTATGGGTATGATTATACGATATGCATCACACAATATCAGATTCATCTGTTCAACCAACACAAAGAACTTCAAAGGGTGCCCCAAAGTTTCTACCGGAGAGTCAAGACGAAAACGTGTGCCAACCCCTATGCATAAGTTCACGAGGTCACGGAACTCGCAAGTTGATCACCAAAACATACATCAAATGGATCACGTGATATCCCATTGTCACGACAGATAAGCACATGCAAGACATACATCAAGTGTTCTCAAATTCTTAAGGATTCAATCCGATAAGATAACTTCAAAGGGAAAACTCAATCCATTACAAGAGAGTAGAGAGGGAGAAACACCATAAAATCCAACTATAATAGCAAAGCTCGCGATACATCAAGATCGTGCCAAATCAAGAACATGAGAGAGAGATCAAACACATAGCTACTAGTACATACCCTCAGCCCCGAGGGTGAACTACTCCCTCCTCGTCATGGAGAGCGTCGGGATGATGAAGATGGCCACCGGAGAGGGATTCCCCCCCTTCGGCAGGGTGCCGAAACGGGTCTAGATTGGTTTTCGGTGGCTACAGAGGCTTGCGGCGGCGGAACTCCCGATCTAGGTTTCTTTCTGGAAGTTTGGGTATATATAAGAGGTGTTGGAGTCAAGAACAAGTCAGGGGGGGTCCCCGAGGCGGCCACGAGGTAGGGGGCGCGCCCCCACCCTCGTCGTGGCCTCAGGACTCTTCCGGCCCATCTCCGGTACTCCATGGACATCTTCTAGTCCAAAAATGATCTCCATGAAATTTCAGGTCCATTGGACTCCGTTTGGTTTTCCTTTTCTACGATACTCAAAAACAAGGAAAAAATAGAAACTGGCACTGGGCTCTAGGTTAATAGGTTAGTCCCAAAAATCATATAAAATACCATATAAATGCATACAGAACATCCCAGGTTGATAATATAATAGCATGGAACAATCAAAAATTATAGATACGTTGGACACGTATCAAACATCGGCCGGACTGGTGGGCCGTGAAGATGCAAGGCAGGAGGCCTTCCCCCGTGTCCGGATGGGAATCTCCTTTGCGTGGATGGCAAGCTTGATGTCCGGATGTACAGTTTCCTTTCTCTGTAAACCGACTCTGTACAACCCTAGGCCCCTCCGGTGTCTATATAAACCGGAGGGTTTTAGTCCATAGAGGCTATCAGAATTTACATAGGCTAGACAGGTAGGGTTTAGCCATTACGATCTCGAGGTAGATCGACTCTTGTAACCCCTATACTCATCAAAGTCAATCAAGAAGGAAGTAGGGTATTACCTCCATTAAGAGGGCCCAAACCTGGGTATACATTGTGTCCCCATGTCTCCTGTACCTTTGATCCTCAGATGCACAGTTCGGGACCCCCTACCCGAGATCAGCCGGTTTTGACACCAACACTAAGGTAAACTACTCATGCTTCATCAGAAGGGCAATAGAGTTCACATAGAATCCCTCTGTGATCGAATCCCCCTCCGGCAAGGTGCCGGAAAAGGTCCCTAGATGGGATCTCACGGGTACAGAAGGTTGCGGCGGTGGAAAAGTGTTTTCATGGATGCCTCTAGTGGTTTGGGAATATATGTGAATATATAGACGAAAGAATTAGGTCAGGAGGGTCACGGGGAGCCCACAAGACAGGGGCACCGCCTACCCCCTAGGCACGCCCTCCACCCTTCTGGCCGCCTCGTGGCTCCTCCGACTTCATCTCCAAGTTTCCTGTATGTCTTCTGGTCCAAGAAACATCATCGTGAACGTTTTATTCCGTTTGGTATTCCTTTCCCGCGAAACTCAAAAACAAGGGGAAAAACAGAAACTGGCACTGGGCTCTAGGTTAATAGGTTAGTCCCAAAAATAATATAAAATAACATATTAATGCATATAAAACATCCAAAACAGATAATATAATTGCACAGAACAATCAAAAATTATAGATACATTGGAGACGTATCAAGCATCCCCAAGCTTAATTCCCGCTCGTCCTCGAGTAGGTAAATGATAAAATAGAATTTTTGATGTGGAGTGCTACCTAACATATTTATCCATGTAATTCTCTTTATTGTGGCATGAATGTTCAGATCCATAAGATTCAAAACAAAAGTTTAATATTGACATAAAAACAATAATACTTCAAGCATACTAACAAGGCAATTATGTCTTCTCAAAATAACATGGCCAAAGAAAGCTTATCCCTAAAAAATGATATAGTCTATCTATGCTCCATGTTCATCACACAAAATACTCAAATCATGCACAACCCCGATGACAAGCCAAGCAACAGTTTCATACTTTTGACGTTCTCAAACTTTTTCAACTTTCACGCAATACATGAGTGTGAGCCGTGGAAATAGCACTATAGGTGGAATAGACTATGGTGGTTGTGGACAAGACAAAAAGAGGGAGATAGTCTCACATCAACTAGGCGTATCAATGGGCTATGGAGATGCCCATCAATAGATATCAATGTGAGTGAGTAGGGATTGCCATGCAACGGATGCACTAGAGCTATAAGTTTATGAAAGCTCAAAAAGAAAAATAAGCGGGTGTGCATCTAACTTGCTTGCTCATGAACACCTAGGGAAATTTGAGGAAGCCCATCGTTGGAATATGCAAGCCAAGTTCTATAATTAAATATTCCTACTAGCATATGAAAATGACAACATATGAGACTCTCTATCATGAAGATCATGATGCTACTTTGAAGCACAAGTGTCGGTGTACTAGAATAGGGGTACCCTAGTACCCCGAACTTGTGCACGGGCAGTTGCAGCACCCCGCGGCAAGGCTTGCCGGGCGAACGCCAAGACCTTCCAAAGGATCCCTTGGAGTCATCCAAGGGCAAAGTATATAAGTTAAGGAGACAAGACCCCGGCAAGAGGAGCTTGCCGGGAAGGCCAACCAAGGCACACCGAGGAACTTGCCGCGACGCGCCACGCGCTTCGGCAAGGCGACAAGGCCCCGGCAAGAGGAGCTTGCCGGGAAGAATAAACAAGGTACCTCGAAGCCCGGCGAGCGACAAGCCTCCGGACCCGACAAGATAGCAGCAGCGGCAAGGCGCTTGCCGCGGCAGGCGGCCACTCTGCGCCCACGCTCTAGCGCATCCACCAACGTGTCGCTCTGAGGGCCTCTCCGGGCGCGCGTGGCGGGAGGCTGTGCAGCCAGCGGTGCGCAGTGGCATGCGAAGCTGACAAGATCACCATCGTGGCGAACGATGGCGCCCCTAACGGTCCTTTTCTGCACTGTTTGGGCGACTCAGATGGGCATTTAATGCCCTTGTCCCCTGTCGTCAGAGTTAGGTAGGATGCACTGTACAAGCAACTGTACCAACTACCTTGCTTTTTACGTTTTTACCCTCCTCTGCGTTGCCACCTGTCGGTGACCCCTTTAGCGTATAAAAGGAGGCCCATGCGCAACGTAGAGGAGGTTGGGGGGGGGGACAGTTTTGCTTCGATTCATTCGTAGCCCAGAGAACATCGTACTCGGGCTCGAGAGCAAGAACACCAGATAATACAACCAGACAAGCAGCAGTAGGAGTATTATCTCTCCGGAGAGCTCCGAAGCTGGGGAAACCGCTCGTGTGCTTCGCCTCGATCTGCTCTTCGTGCAACCTCCGCCCCCCACCGAACCGAAAGGGGCCCGGTCAGCCGGCCCCATAGGTGTTCGTGGGTCAGTTTCCCCCGACAACAAGTGTGGAAAAAGGATAGTTACGTTGCCCCTTCTCACTTTTTCTCTCATTTTTTTCTTTTTTGGGGCCTTCTATTTTTTTCCTCACATGGGACAATGCTCTAATAATGAAGATCATCACACTTTTATTTACTTACAACTCAAAAATTACAACTCGATACTAGAACAAAATATGACTCTATATGAATGCCTCCGGTGGTGTACCGGGATGTGCAATGATTCAAGAGTGACATGTCTAAAAATTGATGAAAGGTGGCTTTGCCACAAATATGATGTCAACTACATGATCATGCAAAGCAATATGACACTAATGAAGCATGTCATAATAAATGGAACGGTGGAAAGTTGCATGGCAATATATCTCAGAATGGCTATGGAAATGCCATAATAGGTAGGTATGGTGGTTGTTTTGAGGAAGGTATATGGTGGGTGTATGGTACCGGCAAAACTTGCGCATCACTAGAGATGCTAGCAATGGTGGAAGGGTGAGAGTGTGTATAATCCATGGACTCAACATTAGTCATAAAGAACTCACATACTTATTGCAAAAAATACATCATGCCCCAACTTCGTTACATAACAGTTCACTATATGTGCATGCTACGGGACTCACAAACCTTAACAGAAGTATTTCTCAAATTCACAATTACTGACTAGCATGACTCTAATATCACCATCTCTATATCTCAAAAAATCATAAAGAATCAAACTTCTCATAGTATTCAATGCACTTTATATGAAAGTTTTTATTATATCCCTCTTGGATGCCTATCGTATTAGGACTAAATTTATAACCAAAACAAATTACCATGATTTTTAAAGACTCTCAAAATAATATAAGTGAAGCATGTGAGTTCAATAATTTCTATAAAATAAAACCACCGCTGTGCTCTAAAAATATATAAGTGAAGCACTAGAGCAAAATTGCCTAGCTCAAAACATATAAGGGAAGCACATAGAGTATTCTAATAAATCACGATTCATGCATGTCCCTCTCAAAAGGTGTGTACAATAAGGATGATTGTGGAAAACTAAAAAGCAAAGACTCAAATCATACAAGACGCTCCAAGCAAAACACATATGGTGTGGTGAATAAAAATATAGCCTCAAGTAAACTTATCGATATAGCCTCATAAACCAACTGTGGAGCAATGCTTTCCTCTTCTCACAAGACTGCAGAAGAAGCTTGTGGGTTTATCTTCTTTCATGACACTGGCTGGAAGATTGTTACTAGTAAAATCTGTTTTAAACTCTCTGTTGATTTACCTCATGGGATGCCTTGATGTGCCTGTCACCATTAAAACACATGCTATCAAGTTTTTGAGGCATTGTCTCTGGAGTGGCCCTGACCTAGAGGATCACAGGCCTGCTATGGTGGCCTGGAGCACTGTTTGTAGACCTAAGGATCAACGAGGTCTGGGGGTGATGGATATATTTGTTCAGAACAAAGCTCTGCTTCTCAAGAATCTACACAAGTTTTATAATAGGCATAACATTCCATGGGTCAACCTAATTTGGGAAACTTACTATAGCAATGATTTGTTGCCTGGCAGTAATTGGGTTGGATCTTTTTGGTGGAAGGCAAATCTCAAGCTCATTGACAATTTCAAATCTTTGGCCAGATGTCACATAGGGGATGGTAAAAGTGCTTTATTCTCGTCTGATTTGTGGCATTCAGCTTGTTTACAGGACTTGTTCCCACACCTCTTCTCCTTTGTGAAGAACAAGAACACTACTGTGCACACCATTATTCATACTGAATTCCTGGAGGATCTGTTCCACCTTCCCCTCAATGTGCAAGCCTTCCAAGAATTTGAAACTATGGAAGACATTTGTATTGCCTTAAGGTCTTCTGACTCCCTGGATTGCACTGACACCTGGAGTTACATTTGGGGTAATGGTCAATATTCAGTTGCTAAGGCTTATAAAGTGATGATGGGAGTTAAAATAGTGCCTCAACAGTTGAACTGGATTTGGAATAGCTCCTGCCAGCCCAAGCACAAGGTGTTTTTTTGGAGATTACTTCATGACAGGCTCAATACTAGGAACCTTCTTCGCAGGAAAACCTTCCACCTGGAAAGCTACAACTATGCTGTCAATAATTGTCCTCAGGAGGAAACCCTGCAGCATCTCTTTTGGACCTACCCTTTTGCAACCCAGTGTTGGGATCTAATATGCCCTTCAAGACAAGCTAATGTTTCTGCGCTTGAAGCTTTTGCTGATCTCACGCAGAAACTACATGTACCATTCTTCATGGAAATCATCATTCTAGCCTCTTGGGCTAGCTGGATCTCAAGGAATAATCTTATATTTCAAGCAATTCAACCTACAATTCATAGGTGGAAAGTCATTTTCCTTGATGAGCTTAACTTGCTCATATTTAGAATTAACAAGAGCTATGCTAGGCCATTCTGTACTTGGCTTGCCAACCTTAGTCTGTAATTTTTGTTTTCTTCTATAGATAGCTTTTTCTTTTTTTCTGGCTTACCTCCAGCCTTTGTACTGTTGGACCCTTGCTTTTATTTAATAATATAAAAATTGCTGTCGGGTTTTGCCCTACTGTGTACAATCAAAAAATACTTACCGATAGACGAAGACGAAAGATCCAAGCTTAGGCTCTTTGTTGTCCTTGAATATTACCTTGGAGTGCCTTGGGCATCCCCAAGGTTAGGCCCTTTCCACTCCTTATTCCATAGTCCATCAAATCCTTACCCGAAACTGGGAAACTTCACAACACAAAACTCAACAGAAAATCTCATAAGTTTCGTTAGTATAAGAAAATAAATCACCACTTTTGGTACTGTTGTGAACTCATTCTTTATTTATATTGGTGTAATATCTACTGCATTCCAACTTTTCCATGGTTCAT
>NC_041392.1:457626406-457728928 GCF_002162155.2 Triticum dicoccoides | reverse complement strand
TCAAAAATAGAACAGTGTGTAGTAATCTGTAACTCTCGGATAGTTATGTAACTCCGAAAATTCTGAAAAATTCGATCAACCTAAGAAATTTGTTTATTAATCTTTTGCAAAAATAATCAGTATTTTATTGCACTTCTGTTAAAAATAAGAATTGTTTTCTTGAGCACAAAAGTTTCAGTTTTTTAGCAAGATCAAATCAACTATCACCGTAAGCCATCCTAAAGGTCTTACTTGGCTCAAACAATAATTAAATCACAAAACCAAATATAGCCAGAGGCTAGATGAATTATTTATTGCAAAACTGAACCTGAAAAGCAAGAACAAAAATAAAATTGGGTTGCCTCCCAACAAGCGCTATTGTTTAACGCCCTTAGCTAGGCATAGAAACACGAATAGATCTAGGTATTATCATGTTTGGTATGCAATCCATAAGTAGCTCCCATAATAGAATCATAAGGAAATTTATTTTTCTTCTTTAGAAAGTGTTCCATGCCCTTCCTTAACGGAAATTGAAATCTAATGTTTCCTTTTTCATATCAATAATTGCACCAATCGTTCTAAGGAAAGGTCTACCAAGTATAATAGGAGATGTTGGATTGTAATCTATATCTAGAACAATGAAATCTATGGGCACATAATTTCTATTTGCAAAAATAAGAACATCATTAATCCTTCCCATAGGTTTCTTAATAGTGGAATCCGCAAGATGCAAATTTAAAGAACAATCATCAAATTCATGGAAACCTAACACATCACATAAAGTTTTTGGAATCGTGGAAATGCTAGCACCCAAATCACACAAAGCATGGCACTCATAATCTTTAATCTTAATCGTAATAGTAAGTTCCCACTCATCAATAAGTATTCTAGGGACAGAAAGTTCCAATTCAAGCTTTTCTTCAAAAGAGATTGCATCACTGCATCAATGATATGTTTAGTAAAAGCTTTGTTTTGATTATAAGCACGAGGAGAATTCAACATGGATTGTAACAAGGAAATACAATATATTAAATAAAAATTATCATAATTAAATTCCTTGAAATCCAAAAGAGTGGGTTCATTGCTACTTAAAGTTTTGACCTCTCCAATCCCACTTCTATCAATTTTTGCATCAAGATCTAAAAACTCTGAATCGTTGGGACGCCTTTTAACTAGAGTTGACTCATCTCCAGTCCCATCTTTATCAAGATTTACATTGGAAAACAAAGGTTCAATAGGAGTCACATCAATCACTTTAAGATCTTCATCATTATTTTCATGGAAACTAGAAGAGCATGTTTTTACAAACCAATCTCGTTTGGCACGCACCTTAGCGGTTCTTTATTTGCACTCATCAATGGGAATTCTCATAGCCTTTCAAGATTCATTGATAGCATACTTCGGTGGAATAGATCTAAGTTTCAAAGAATCAACATCAAGAGAAATTCTACCCACTTTCCTAGCCAAATCATCAATCTTGAGCAATTTTTCTTCAACCAAACATTTAAATTCTTTTGCGAACTCATAAATTCTTTAACACTATTCCCAAAATTAGAGGGAATCTTATTATAATTTCCATAAGATCTATTGTAGGAATTACCATAATTATTAGATGAATTACTAGGAAATGGCCTAGGATTAACATTACCTCTATACGCGTCATTACCCATATTGTTCCTACCAACAAAATTCACATCCATAGATTCATTATTATTTTCAATCAAAGTAGACAAAGGCATATAATTAGGATCAATAGAAGCACTCTTACTAGCAAATAATTTCATAAGTTCATCCATCTTTCCACTCAAAACATTAATCTCTTCAATCGCATGAACTTTTTTACTAGTGGAAGATCTTTCGGTATGCCATTGAGAATAATTAACCATAATATTATCTAGGAGTTCAGTAGATTCTCCTAAAGTAATTTATATAAAAGTACCTCTCGCGGCCGAATCTGAAAGATTTCTAGAAGTAAAATCCAATATGACATAATATCTTTGTATAATCATCCACAAATTCAAGCCATGAGTAGGGCAATTTCGTATTATCAATTTCATCCTCTCCCGAGATTGTGCAACATGTCCATGATCAAGTTATTTAAAATCCATAATATCGTTCCTAAGGGAAATGATGTTAGCGCGAGGAAAATACTTGGAAATAAAAGCATCTTTACACTTATTCCATGAATCAATACTATTTTTAGGCAAAGATGAAAACCAAGTTTTAGCACGATCTCGAATTGAGAACGAAAATAGCTTCAATTTAACAATATCATTATCCACATCTTTTTTCTTTTGCATATCACATAACTCAATGAAATTATTAAGATGGGATGCGACATCTTCACTAGGAAGGCCGAAAAATTGATCTTTCATAACAAGATTCAGCAAAGCGGCATTAATTTCATAAGATTCCGCACTAGTGGTGGGAGCAATTGGAGCAGTAATAATGTGATAGCCTGGCTTATTAAGGATGATAGACTACTCATATCAATAAGGAATTCCTTCTTTTCCGGGAGCCCATTCGGAAAGAACTCCAAAGTTAAGTGTGCTCGGGTTGGAGTAGTTTCAGGATGGGTGACCGACCGGGAAGTTGCTCCCAGGTGCGCATGAGTGAGGACAAAGTGCGCAGAAAAGACTAGTATTGATCTGTGGGGCTAGTCTAGATCCCGCCAGGAGTAACGACCACCGGTGGGTATGTCCGGGGCGTTACAAGTTGGTATTAGAGCCTACCCTCACGGTTACACGGATGTTTGCGGATAGGTGCGCAGTCATGTTGTTCATGACGTTTGTGACCCGTCGTGGCACACTGCATGGCACATGTACCGGACTGGATGCACAGACATATGTGCCAAGAGGGAACGTTCCTATGGCCCGACGAGGACGTCGGTTCCTTTGAGTGGGGGTGTATGTGATAGCCTGGCTTATTAGGGATGATAGACTATTCATATCAATAAGGAATTCCTTCTTTTATAGGAGCCCATTCGGAAATAACTCCAAAGTCAAGCGTGCTCAGCTTGGAGTAGTTTCAGGATGGGTAACCAACCGGGAAGTTGCTCCCAGGTGCGCACGAGTGAGGACAAAGTGCACAGAAAAGACTAGTATTGATTGGTATTCTCTTGAGCCATTGTGACAAAGCAAGCAATCCAACACACGAGCACATAAAAGGCAAACGAATAATACGAACGGAAGAAGGGCTAAGAAAAGGCAAATCTTTTCGAAAATCGTTTTAGAAGTGGGGGGAGGAAAACGAGAGGGAAATGGCGAATAATGTAATGCAAGAGAAGAGAGTTTATGATGGGTACTTGGTATGTCTTGACTTGGCATAGATCTCCCCGGCAACGGTGCGAGAAATTATTCCTGCTACTTCTTGAGCTTGTGTTGGTTTTTCCCTTGAAGAGGAAAGGGTGATGCAGCAAAGTAGAGATAAGTATTTCCATCAGTTTGAGAACTAAGGTATCAATCCAGTAGGAGACCACGCACAAATCACCTACTACCTGCACAAACAATCAAACAACATGCAGCCAACTCGATAAAGGGGTTGTCAAACCCTTCACAGTTACTTGCAAAAGTGAGACCTAATAGAGATAGATGAAACTAAGCAAACGGTAAAGTAAATATTTTTGGTATTTTTGGTGTATAGATCGGAAAGTAAAAGATTGCAAAATAGTAGATCGGAAGCTAATATGATGGAAAATAGACTCGGGGGCCATAGGTTTCACTAGAGGCTTCTCTCATGATAGCAAATAATACAGTGGGTGAAAAAATTACTATCGGGCAATTGATAGAATAGCACAAAGTTATGACGATAACTAAGGCAATGATTATGAATATAGGCATCACGTCCATGTCAAATAGACCGAAAGGATTCTGCATCTACTACTATTACTCTAGACATCGACCGACTCCTGCTTGCATCTAGAGTATTAAGTTCATGAAGAACATAGTAATGCATTAACTAAGATGACATGATGTAGAGGGATTAACTCAAGCAATATGACCAAAACCCCATCTTTTTATCCTCGATGGCAACAATACAATACGTACCTTGCTTCCCCTACTGTCATTGGGAAAGGACACCTCAGGATTGAACCCAAAGCTAAGCACTTCTCCCATTGCAAGAAAAACCAATCTAGTTAGCCAAACCAAATCGATAGTTCGAAGAGAATTACAAAGATCTCAAATCTTGCATAAAAGAATTCAGAGAAGATTCAAATAATATGCATAGATAAGATGATCATAAATCCACAATTCATCAGATCTCGGCAAACACACCGCAAAAGAGTATTACATCGGATAGATCTCTAAGAACATCAAGGAGAACATGGTATTGCGGATCAAAGAAAGAGAAGAAGCTATCTAGCTACTAGCTATGGACCCGTAGGTCTGAGCTAAACTACTCACACTTCATCAGAAGGGCAATAGAGTTGATGTAGAAGGCCTCCATGATCGAATCCCCCTCCGGCAGGGTGCCGGAAAAGGTCCCTAGATGGGATCTCACGGGTACAGAAGGTTGCGGCGGTGGAAAAGTGTTTTCGTGGATGCCTTTGGTGGTTTGGGAATATATGTGAATATATAGGCGAAAGAATTAGGTCAGGAGGGTCACGGGGGCCCCACAAGATAGGGGGGCACGCCCTACCCCCCTGGGCGCGCCCTCCACCCTTGTGGCCGCCTCGTGGCTCCTCCGACTTCAACTCCAAGTCTCATGGGTGTCTTCTGGTCCAAGAACAATCATCGCAAAGGTTTTATTCTGTTTGGACTCCGTTTGCTATTCCTTTTCTGTGAAACTGAAAAACAAGGAAAAAAACAGAAACTGGCACTGGGCTCTAGGTTAATAGGTTAGTCCCAAAGATAATATAAAATAGCATATTTATCCATATAAAACATCCAAAACATAACATAATAGCATGGAATAATCAAAAATTATAGATACGCTGGGGACGTATCAGTAATTTTCATGGGTTTATATGACTTGTCTAAAAATGATAGGTATACAGAAGTGCTATAATAAAAACTTTCATGTAGATCATTGATTATGATAAGTTTGATTCCTTGCAAGAGTTTTGTGATATAAAGATGGTAATATGTGGGTGTACTAGTAGATTATCATGGTTTAGTAGAAATATCGTAGTTAAAGTTTTTGATTCCCGAAGCATGCATGTATAGACTTTAGTTTTGGGATGAAGTTGGATCATAAATTATTATTGATTGTCAACCCTATGAGTGGCGGTCGGGGACGATCGATGGTTTTTTCCTGCCAATTTATCTCAGGGGTATGAAAGGTCATGCTTTGCTTCGAGGGCTAACAAACTGTTGCAATAAGTACTTGAGTTCTTTATGACTAATGTGATGTTCTTGGAATGAAGTACTTCCACCTATCCATATTTCGCTAGCCTCTTTTGTACCGTGCAGTGCCCTTTCTCCCCTCGAGAGTTGGCACAAACTTCGCCGGTGCATCCAAATCCCGTGATATGACACACTCTATCACACATAAGCCTACCTATCATGGCATTTCCATAGCTATTCCGAGATATATTGCCATGCAACTTCCACCATTAATAGTCACATGACTTCTATGTTCATCATCATATTGCTTTGCATGATCATAGAGATGACATGATACTTGTGGGAAAGCCACCACTCATCATTGTTATGCATATTACGCTAGATCATTGCACATCCTGGTATATCGCAAGAGGCATTCATATGAGTCATCTTATTTTTCAGTTTCACCGAGTTTTAAGTAAATAGAAGTGTGATGATCATCATTATTAGAGCATTGTTCCAGTGAGTTAAAGAATCATGGAGACTGATGAGTCCTCGAAAAAGTGGGGATGAGGTTCACAATATTGTTCTAAAAAGAGGAAAAAGAAAATAAAAGAAAAATGAGAAAAATTAGAGAAAAAGAGAGAAGGGGCAATACTACTATCCTTTTACCACACTTGTGCTTCAAAGTATCACCATGTTCTTCATATAGAGAGTCTCCATAATTTCTCACTTTCATATACTAGTGGGAATTTTGACATTATAGAAGCTGGCTTGTATATTCCGATGACGGGCTTCCTCAAATGCCCGAGGTCATCATGAGCAAGCAAGTTAGATGCACATACACTTAGTTTCGTAGCGATCTTTCATACAGTTATAGCTCTAGCGCTTCCGTTGCATGGCAATCCCTACTCCTCACATTGACATAGATTATAAGGCTTCTCCATTGCCTAATGGCCAGCCACGTCGGTGCGAGACTTTTTATATTTTTTCTTCCCTTATGAACCCCCATCATCAATCTTTTTGCCATCCAAAGTGCCAAGTCCTTGACTCACGCTCAAGTATTGTGTGAAAGTTGACAAAGGTGAAGGGATATTTGATTACTCGGCTTGTCATCGGGGTAGTTCATGATTAATATTTTGTGTTAGGAAGACTAAGCATGCTAAGCTATATAATTTTGTAGGGATAGAGTTGTTTAGCATTCTTTATTCTGAAAGGGGATGATTGTTTACTAGTATGTCACTGGTACAGTGAGGTGCTATACACACGATTTTTAACCCCTTTCCGCGACGGCATTTGGAACCGTCGCCAAGTGAGTGTGGGCGATAGGGGGGTCCTTCCCACACGACCCAGAAATTGTCGGGGATATGCCCTCCTGGCACACACGCTCATCAAAATGAGGTCATGTGCGACCCGCGAGCGCTCAAATACGGTTATACATACAGTAATGCTAAAAATACAATTATACAGGCGAAATCGTTCTCGTTCGTAAGTACATCCCACACAGTTAGTCCCTGCTAAACGTTTCCATTCATATGAACATCCCACATAGTCGCTCCAAGGAAAACGTTTCCCTTCGCATGTACATCACACACAATTTCTCCCGTTAAATGGTTTGTGATAGCATTGCCATTGCACACGATATTCACAATTTTACCGTTTGCGATATTGAATGCATCACACACGGTGCATAGAAGAAACTGTGTGGTAAAGGTTGTCCATCACACACATTTTTTATGTGGTAAACATTTGTGCAAGGTGGCCTAACGCAAATAGTTTTCAAGAGAATGTCGTGTGTGATTGTTCATTGATCCAACATGGTTTATTCCTAGAAACTGTGTGCTTTGCCTGAGGTCATCGCCCACGGTGTTTTCTGAAGAACCGTTTGCAATAGAAAAACCCAATTAGCAGGCTAATTGGCCATTAGCAGGCTAATTGGCCATTAGCAAGCTAATTTCCCTATTATTAATAATCCATTTATTAATCTAATTGACATTCATGTTAAGCACGTAATATATTTCATTTCCATATTAAGGAAGCAACATTTCATAATTTAAATACATCAGAATACACAACTGCACCAGCACCAAGTTTCACATGCAACATCTAGAACCTTTCGAAATTAGCATCATAGATGGTACATAAAAAGATGCATCTCATCTGGAAAACTACTGAAGCGGAAGGAGAATATTGAGCCTTCATTCATGTTGAAGGTCTTTGTAACTTTAGGCCAGTGCCTGTGGATGATTGACCGTCCATCCTTCGTCCTCTTGAGGAACACTTAAATATTGAACCATGGGTGTTGTATGAAAACCTTCCTCGCCTCCTGACCATAGAGGTGGTTTGAGAGGTAATAATCAGTGAACTGCTTAGGAAAGTCCTGAAAACAAGGATGTGCACAAATATCTTATCTATATTGGAAATGGGGCAAAGGAATAAAAAAGGCAAGGTATAATAGTTAGTACCATATTGTAGTTAACTAATGTCTTCTTCATTGTGCAGACAAAGATCTTGTTATTTTTTGTCGGTAATTTCTTTATCCTAACAATCTTTCTGAGTTTCTTAATTTGATTGATATTCATGGACAAGTCATTTCCCCATATGCAAAATGGGTCGAACAGTGGGTCAAAACCTCTGACAGCAGGACCTACATGCGCAAGACCAAATTGTTAAAAACCTAAATGTTAGAATGGTTCCTGCAATTGCACAATAATGTGCTATTAGACAACTAAACATGCACATGCTAACCTTCACTGTAAACCTCGGTGCTTCCCATTGTTGCCCTGCAACACATATAAGGTAGTTAGTCATCGGGTTAAGTAAAGGTCTGCATGCTATCAGTAAAATATGTTGATGAAAAATAAGCATATTGCAGATTCATTGGATTAATTCAAGCCACATGGAAAACCCATTTATCCAGACCAAGCATGATTAAGAACTGGGAAATGTAGCACTTGTATATGTTTCTCATGTATTAAGTGCAGCCAAAATTTGAATTATTCCTCACATGTACAACAATACAAAATTCTACCCATGACAATTGGACATCGCATTGTAGAATTGAACCAAGCAGTTAACTAAACACCACAACAAATGAACCAAACATTAACTGAGCACCACATTGCGCAATATAACATACTCCTAATAGAAGATTAGGCAGTTAACCAAACCAAGCATGCTTAACAACTCTGAAATATAGCAATTGTATTTGTTTCTCATGTATTTAGTACAGCCAAATTCCATTTATTTCTCACATGGTATACGATAACATAATGCACCCACAACAATTGAACATCGCATTGCAGAATTGAACCAAGCAATTAACTAAACACCACAAAAATGAACCAAACGTTAACTAAGCACCACATTACACAATATAACATACTCCTAATAGAATATTAGACAATACAAAATTGCACCTGAAGAATTGAACATCACATTTGCAGGGTTTAACCAAACAGTTAACTGAACACGACAACTAATCAACCAAAGAGTTAACAAGTGAGCACCACATTGCACAACATATAGAACATATACACTAGAACAATAGATTGCATGGTAAAAGTAGATAGCACAATTCACTAGAATTTGTTACGGAAAGGCAGTAGCTAGCAAACTAAACACGAGTCCTTATACTGAGCTAATAAGACAAGCTACTCCTCATTGTCGGAGATATCGATGACGATTGGCTCCTTGGACATGGAAGATGGTGAGGCCTCCGCATCGTGGGTGGCCTCGTCGTAGTGGTGAGTTGCCTAAGTCGCTCCGGGCACCAACCTGCTGACTCTTTAGATGAGGTAAGCACGTGCACGCTAAGAAAACACCTCGTAGTCTTCATCGAAGGCACTGAGGGTGGCAACGAGAAAATGCCAATCATTTAAAGCAGCCAACCGTGTCGCGGCATTGGCGCGCGAGGCGTCGATGGTGGCCTCTACGGCAAGGTGCTCCTCCAAGATCTGGGGGTCGGCATGAATGGCAGCCATCCCGACCTCATACGCGCGTGCGGCCGCAATTTGCTTCTACGTTGCCAAATGCTCCTTGAGATCCTGGCTATACTGCGTGGACCATGACTTAGGGCGGTGCTTATTTGGTGGAGGGGTCGGTGATTTGGGTGGAAGGTGTCGCCCTGGCGGTCGGGGCATGTGGGATGTGGAAGGAGGAGGATGGGGGCCTGGTGTGGATTACCTGCCTAGATAGGCGAGGCCGAGAAGCATGTAGGAGGGTCATCGGCGAGGAGGCGGTGCTGCAAGCAAGGAGGAAGGTTTCAACTTGGAAAGGAAGGTGGAAACAGGGGAAACGTGGCTTTTGGCAAGGGGGAGGAGGCGGGGAGGTAGATATTCCCACGGAAGCCGAAAATTTTGAATCGCTTCAGTGAAAAACTGGCGCGCAAAGTGTCATCAGATGGTGCTCCAGGATATTTTGTAATGCATCTCACACGCTTGGTGATATTAAACTGTGTGATATCTACATGATTTTTTATCTTGATTTGAATTACATAATGGGGTCACGGCAGCAATGGATGGTGCTTGAATTGCTAGAACTTTTATCTGAAGTGAACATGCAACTATATGTATGTCGTAAAAGAATTGGAATTATTCAGGGTTTGTTTGGACATTTTATACATTAAATTAGTTTTATAGATATTTGAGTTGCACAATTAAAAATTAAACTACATGCACATGCTCTGGTGCAACAACATGCGTTGTTAAATCATATATGTGTCCATGGGTTTATGCTTATGTCCCATACAAGAAATGGGGATGAATTTCGGGGATCGTTTGGACATTTTAAACATTAACTGAGTTTTCTATGCATTCATGTGCATAATTCAAATTTGAACTACATGCACGTGCCCCAATGCATATAAATTGGTTCAAAATTGGAATGTGTGTCCTTGGTCACATGCTTAAGTCCCATGCAAGAAATGAGAATGAATGTCAAACACCTTGCCACTGTCGCTCGGCCGCTAACATTGAGATACATGGTTTTTAAATTCTAGTAAATCGAAAATGCAACTGAAATTTATGAAACTTGACAGGCTAGCATGGAACGGCATCAACATGCAGTGGTAAAAATATTGTCCCATGTGGGGCAGGTTGGGGTATATAAGCTTCTCATAAACCAGAGCTTCTCACAACAAGCCTCATGGTTCCGGTAGGCAACGTTTCACCTTTCTGGATGAAATGATATCCGTTGCCTCTTCTTGATTTCAGTTTTTTCTAGTGTCAACATAGAACAACATGAGTGTTGTGTTAATTTTAGGAATTTTTGGGGGCTCGTTTGGACATTTTTATACATTAACTGAGTTTTCTATGTATTTATGTGCATAATTCAAATTTCAACTATAGGCACATGCTCTAATGCATATAAATTGGTTGAAAAAGCAAATCTGTGTCCTTGGTTGCATGCTTAGGACCCATGCAAGAAATGGGAATGAATGTCAAACACCATGCCACCGTCACTCGGCCGCAAACATTGAGATACCTAGTTTTTAAATTCTAGAAATTCCAAAACTCGTTTGAAATTCATGAAACTTGGCATGCTATCATGGAGCGGCATCAACATGCTGTGGTAAAAAATTTGTCCCATTTGGGGCAGGTTTGGGTATAAGCTTCTCACAAACCAGAGCTTCTCACAACAAGCTTGATGGTTTCGGGAGGGAACGTTTCACCTTTGGGGACGAAACTATATATGTTTCCTCTTCTGGATTTCAAATTTTTTTCTAGTGTCAACATAGAACAACTGGAGTGTTGTGTTAATTTTTGGAATTTTTCGGGGTTTGTTTGGACATTTTTATACATTAACTGGGTTTTCTAGGCATTTTATGTGCATAATTCAAATTTGAACTACATGCACATGCTCCGGTGCATATAAATTGGTTGAAAAATTAAATCTGTGTCCTTGGTTGCATGCTTAGGTCCCATGCAAGAAATGGGAATGAATTTCAAACACCAGGGCACTGTTGATTGTTGGAAAAACATTGAGATACTTTGTTTTTAAATTCTAGTGAATCCAAAACTCATCTAAAATTCATGAAAGTTGGCATGCTATCATGGAATAACAAACGGATGCGAATTTTTCGTGTCCATTTTGAGAGAAGGCGCACTCGAATAACAAATGCATCTCGAACGTTTGTATAATTCAAATCGTGTGTGTGTTCCGTTAACCATTCATGTGACACCACGTGTGTTGGTTTTAATGGCTATAGGAGGTGCCATGCGGACAGCTTCTTGACTGAACGGGAGGCGCGCGAGCGGAGTCCGGTGCGCAGGCTGACCAAGAGGCATGCAAGCTGTCCTCCTATGTGCAGGCTCACCAGGAAGCTTGCGATCTGTACGCTGTGCAGGCTCACGGGGAAACGAGCCCTTTGACTTCCATGGCCGCCTGCCTTCATCTCCATTAATGGCGCCCGAGCCGCTGTTTAATACGGGCGACCTTATTGTTTGCCTCCCATTCCCCTCCCTCTCATGGACCTCTACCAACGCCATGGTGTAGAATGATCATCTCCCACTAGTCTTCAAGTTTGGTGAAGTCGACTCCGAGCCGGAGGAGAGAGAAAATAAGGAGGAATAGGGCCTCATGGACATGGCCCTGAACAAGCTGGCCGCGGCGGTTGCTGCCCCCGCTCCTGTCCCAGCTCCCATCCCCGTGCCCCTGCCAGCGACCATCCCCGTAGCATTGACGGGTTGGTCGCCGAGCACTATCGTAGAGCTGGAAGACACGGGTGTCAGCGAGGTCTCCGCGGACCCGCGCGAGCTCGTGTACATGCCAGAGCCAGCGCCCGTGCCCGTGTGCGCCCCTCCACCCACCAAGGCGCCGGTCCCCATGCGTTTGGCTGCACCCGCCATGCCCGTGCCCATGCGCGCCCCTCCAACCACCACGACGCCGGTCCCCAAGCGTTTGGCTACACCCGCCGCCCCCGTGCCCATGTGCGCGCCCCCCTCAGCGGCATGGGACGCCGACGTCGACCGCTACCCCTCAGCGGCCCCAGTTGTCGTCCTCCCGCACCTCGCCCATCGATTGCAAGACGACATGATGTTTGATTTACAAGTGAAGAACATTATGTGCTGCCTTGAAGACTTCAACAAGGACGTCTTGGAGGATGACAACAACAATGACGGCACGGCACGCCGCCTTCGCCGCCGCCGGAAATATTTTTTGGGGGGTTTAATACTGTATCTCGAATTCTTGATCATATGAATATAAATTCGTAGTGTGACTGAATGAAAGATAGAGAAAATTCCTTATTTGACATTATCTTAAAATCCGCTTCCTTATTTAACACTGAAAAAGTTTTTCTTCGCTATTTGACACAAGTTCTAAATTTTATTCCCTATATGACATTTTCGACCATTTTGAGCCTAAATAACACCCAAAAAGACTGTTTTACCCCTCATGTGGTATGTGTGTGGGGGACAATAGCGCACACATGCAGCATCAGTGTGAGGGCAGGAGCACACACGCAGCAACACATACACGCGCACGTGCACACACCAATGCACACACAACAACACGCACGCGCACGTGCACACACACACACACGCAACAATACACATGCACGCGCACACACACGCAGCAACACACACGCACGCAGCACACACACACATACACACGCATACAACAGCACACACGTAGGCAGCACATAGGCACGCAACAGCACACACATACACGTGCGCGCACGTACACACGCAGCATCACACATGCACACACACATGCAGCAGCAGCAGCACACATGTGCGCGTGCACCCACACACGCAATAGCGCACACGTGTGCGCACACACATACCGCATGAGGGGCAAAATCGTCTTTTCAGGTGTCATTTAGGCTCAAAATGGACGAAAGTGTCGTATAGGGAATAAAAATTTAGGACTAGTGTCAAATAGGGAAGAAAAACTTTTCCAGTGTCAAATAAGGAACCAGATTTTAAGACAGTGCCAAATAAGGAATTTTCTCTGAAAGATATGGTTGAATGAACTTGTGTTTTTCTCTCTTAATGTACAGACTTATCAAACGATTTACTTTTTAAAATAAAGTCAATGTTTTTAAATATAAAACACTCATCGCAAATGTTTTAGTTAGAACACCCGTATGCAAACCGACAGCTTCCCCAGGAAGCCAAGGGAAAATGTGTCGAGCAGGATTTGTGCAGCTCTTGATCGCAAACGTTTTAGTTATAACACCCGTATGCAAACCGACACCTTCCCCAGGAAGCCAAGAGAAAATTTGTCGAGCAGGATTTGTGCATCCCTTCAACGCAAATATTTTTTTTGTCAAATTTGAGACCGGTTTTGGTGTAATTTTTATCTAATTACAGACAAGAGATTATTAGTAACTGGGAACCAATATCCCAAACGGATTATTTATTCGAACCATGAGTATTAGACCAACAATGGATACGTGCCATGCTTTGGTTAAACAATAAAGCAGCAACATTAATCATCCATATAAAATAATAATATATGTGCCGCCACGCGACCCGTGTGCTGAGCGAGCAAGCGTGAGTTGACGGGACGCATATGCAAATGTATCATTCATTACATACAACAAGTCATCAACACACAACAACAACAAGGATACATGTTCGGTTATAGATTATTTCCAACAAAACATTCTAGTAAAGTAAAGTTTTTCTCACACAACAAATAACAAAGAGATGAAATGAACTTTAGCTCAACCAATCCTCGGCATTGGAAATGCTTGCTTTGAACCATAACTGATTCTCTGGGAAGGGCCAGCTCTTGTCAATCTCGAGACTAACGCATGACTGATCATCCAGGCTAAAGCGGCCTATATCAGGACACATATTGTGATAGCCAGGGTAGGGAACCATAGCAATGTCCGAGGTATAGATACAATTGCTTCTCATAAATGGTAGTAACATTGTGTCAACAGCAGCTAGATCGCCTTTCACCATCATTGGATAGTTTTGTCCACGGAAGAGTGAGTTTTCTCCAAGACTATCAATACTGAACCAGGGAGAAGGTGTTGGTGCTAGCACACTAGTATCCATACTGAATACCCAACAACGGATGTTAGAATAGGTCCGGCGAGTGCGACCATGGGAGACAACACCTGCTTCGTTAGTAACATCATAAGTGCCATGTATACATACAAGAAGACGCAATCCATCCGAATAAGTTGCCAGGCGCCACTGAGTATATAGCTCCTGCTCGTCCTCATGCTCGTGATCATCACCATTGTCATCTCCCCCTTGGTTATAAAAAATTTCAAGTATAGGTGGTCGAATGTTCATAGGACCTTGGAAACACAAGAAGGTTAATTAGTAGAGGGAAACAAGCTAACCCGCATGCATGTAGATGAAACAATTATAATTACGGTGGAAGACAAACGTATCGAAACCATAAGTATTCCATGCAAAAATAGTGCCACGAGTGGTGGCAACAAACACAAGACACTCGTATTGAATTGCATCACAATACTCATCCGTGTACAAAAATTGATTTTTGAGCAATATCCATCGAGGCGTGGAAGTAAGGACGGCAACAAGCTTGTCGAAGATAGCAACAATTTCATAGTTCTTGTAATCCCAAGAGCGGTTGGGAACTCGACAAATTGTTATCTTGTGTAGACGAAAGTCACCATGATCATATTTGAGCGTACGTAGATCATCTGTGTGCTCAACCTCAGGGCAGTCTGTGATTTTTAGAGGTGGAACCCGGTGATGAGTGTACACATTCACAAGTTCTGACTCATAGTTATACCCAATATAAATAACTCAATCTCCATTTGCGCCTGCCCAAGCCTTACCCTCAAGCGATGGCATCTTAACATCACACGTATCATTATCAAGCGGCATCAACTTGCACAAGGCGACGCTTCCGTCGTCCCCACGCCAGCGACCAGCATCATTGTGAAGAAGATAGGGGAGATCAAACCGCTCCTGAACCCTTGGGTTCTTTGCAATCACTACAAAAAAAGACACATACGTGACATTTTGGACCGAACGAATTTTTTTCCTGTTATGCTTATGACACTTCTATGGCGATAATTGTGACAAAACCAGGTATCATCATAGATGTGGTGGGATCCTACTTCTATGACAAAAAATCATGACTAAAAATGGGATTTTCATCCTGGGCAGTCCGGAGATGCAGCTGCATGACATTCTTTGGGCCGTCCATGACAGAAAAAATCATGGTAGAAGCGAGGGGAGGAAAATATCGGGGAGTTCCCGGTTACGGTGGGTGGTCGAGGCTGAGCGATGTGCATTTCTCTCATACACGTACGTGCGTGGGTGCGAGGTGTTGGGCTCTAACTGAACCCAAGCGAGGCATTCGCCTACTGAGCCCGAGAGATTGCACTGCAGGCTACGCGTTACTAAATCTGAACGATCGATCGATCTGGCTGTTAACTGAACCCGATCGAGTGATTCCTTCGCTACTGCTGCTAACTGAAGTTGATCGAACCTGCTGCCTCTTGATGAACAGTGAGCGTTGTTGGGGGGTTATATGAATAGTTCCTGGTGGGGGTTGGATGAATAGGACCCCGTGGTAGTAGAGATCGTTGCCATTGCATGAACAGGACCCCGATCGATCGAGTCGGTTAGGCATGGATGAACAGGACCCCGTGGAGGGCTGGTTGAACAGTAGCTAGTGGAGGGTCGTATGAATAGTCCCGTGGAGGTGTAGTTGAACAGGACCCCATGGAGAGGGCTGGTTGAACAGTAGCTGGTGGAGGAGCGGTGGAGGATGGATGAACAGGAGCCCGTGGATGAACCGTAGCTGGTGGAGGCAGGAGGGAGATGCTGTGGATGAATAGTCTCAGGTGGAGGCAGAAGGAGGTCGATGGTTGAGATGAACAGTAGCCCGTGGAGTCCTATTTTGCGGTACGCCACACCCCTCCTGATGAACAGGACCTCTGTTTTGACCGTAGGAGGTCGAAGAGAAGTCTGTTTCCTCCGTTTTACGGTACGCCACACCCCTCCTCATGAACATGACCCCCATTTCGACCGTAGCGCTCCAACACAAGTCTGTTTCCTCCATTTTGCGGTATGCCACACCCCTCCGATAAACAGGACCCCGTTTCGACCATAGGAGGTCCAAGAGAAGTCTGTTTCCTCTGTTTTGTGGTATGCCACACCCCTCTAGTGAAGAGGATCCCGTTTTGACCGTAGGCGGTCGAACACAAGGCCGTTTCCTCCGTTCTGCGGTACGCCAGGCCTCGTTTCAGTTGTTCCGTCCAAGCCGGTTGGCTCCCGATGAACACGACGCATTCCGTTGCCTCCTGATGAACACGATGACACAGTTTCTCAATTCCGAGCCAGCCGGTTGGCTGCCTATGAATAGGATGCTGCCGCTGCCTCTCCATGTACTAGAGCCTGGCCGTACGTATGCGCGAGTAGGCGTTCGAGACCCTGCCCGCATGTACATACGTGGACGTATTTACTTTCTTGCACCCTGGTTGTACGTACGTGTACATGCTATGTTTGCGCCTCTACTACGACAAGTGCCCTTCCTTACTCGGCCACGGTTCATCACTACGGCCTGCAGACAGACCGATCGACCAGTATGTACGTACACGTTCGCGACCAGAATGACAACGCTACATATGCTTCGACCAGGTGGGTCCCGACTGTCAGGGAGGGTAAGGAGGCACTTCCTTGCCTGTGAAGATGTAGCTGGTGGGTCCCAGCAGTCAAGGGGGACTTTTTTCACAAAATACAGTGGCCCGTCCGGTGGGTCCCTGCTGTCAGGTGGAGGAATCATTATTTTGCGCGTAATAAGGTTGCATTTCCTTGCTACGGCCATGGACCCAGCTGTCAGCCTCTCCATGTACAGTACTCTTCCGATGGAAGTCGTTCCTTGACCACATTGACCACACCATGCCGAGAGCACCAAGGTGGTTGATGACGGCAAGGCCTAGGAGGGTACGACGCAAGAAGACGCGACAGTGGATGCCCACGCGGAGAGGAGTACGAGGGTTCATTGGTTCGACTACGGTGTGAGGCTGTCATCGTCGTAGAATAACAGGAGGTGTGGGTGAGTAGAGGGATGGCCTGGCCAGAGGTTGGAATAGGGTGGGGCGGTCAGGCCTGCGTGGCAGCACAACCGGCCATTGAAGGCAGGAGCAGGCGGCATGCCCGGCGCTGGTTTGGGCGGCTGGAGCAAGAAGACCAGAGGTTGAAGAAGCACTACGGCCGTTGGATGGACATCATACAGTCACTGGAGTTAGAATCGTTCATATTGACTAAGTTGACAAAGCCCTCCGTTCGCGTCAACTTAGTAGGCACACAAGTCAGCCTCCCACTATGGTGGGTCCCAGCTAGCAGGGGGAGTATTCATTTTTTGTGCGTAATAAGGAGGCACTTCCTTGCATGCGAAGATATTGCTAATGGCACTGGTACGGGTCAGTGCTATACAAATGGTTTTTAACCACTTTTCGGGACGGCATTTGGAACCGTCGCCAAGTGAGTGTGGGCGATAGGGGGGTCCTTCCCACACGACCCAGAAATTGTTGGGGATAGGCCCTCCTCGGACACAGGCTCGGGCCATGTGCGATCGGGCGAGGCATCGAAACCCAATCATTTCCGTAGGTATGTGCATCCCACACGGTGAATCCCAGAAAAACATTTTCGTAGGTATGTACATCCCACACGGTGAATCCCAGAAAAATATTTTCGTAGGTATGTATATGACACACAGTCAATCCAAGGAATATGTTTCCGTTCTTATGTACATCCCACACAGTCAATCTAGGGAAAACGTTTCCGTTCGTATGTACATCCCACATAGTTTTATGTGTAGGCTCGTGTGTGAAAGGTGTAACTATCACACACGGCCTGCCTTGGTTAACTGTTTGCTTTTATCAACTACATCACACACGATTTGATGTAGAAAACTGTGTGGAATTGGGCTATCCATCGCAAGCACTTTTACTGCTAGAACCGTTTGCAAAGGTCCATGACACATTTAGCAGGTTTATTAGTTTACAATTAATAATTCCGGTATTACACAAATTCACATTTCATATCAAACAGTTGTTTGCCAATTGCATATCAGGCACATAAATATATTATAACATCAAGGTAAGATAGCTACATGAAAACAACACAGTACAACATATAGCTAGTTCATCTTCATAAGAACAATATATTCATTTCCCTAATCGAGATCATCCAGGCTCGTCTTATCCACCTCTGTTTTCCGTTCAGTAAGAACATGTTTTGCATGGGACAACTGGCAAAGTGCCTCCTCCTTCGCCAAAACCATCTTAGCAAAGTCTAATTTAAAAAATCTGAGCTCATTCTCCACCTTCAACTTTTTATCCCGCATCTTCAAATATTCTTCAGCGTTGACAACAGTTTCTCTAAGCATACGTCTGTTATCTTCCTCATATATGCACCAGAGCATCTCTAGGCACATCTTCAAAGACTGTGGCCACTCTTGATCAACCCTGACGCGGGGCATCCTACGATCATCCCCATGTCCACTTCGACCACTCCCCATGACACAAGGATACATAAGATGAGACCTCGACTATTCGCCATTGGACGCAAGGTGAACTCGCTCTTCTCCGAACCATCACTTTCCACATGTGAGATATGGCTACTACCTCAAATATATGTGCTATGCATGACCAGGAACAAAGTGGAAGACCATGGACAAGACGGCGAGGACACCAAGTACAAGGAACAAACGGAGAAGTTGTCCAAGATCTACAGCCACCGGACGACCGGCCCTTACCAGACGTCCGACGACCATCAGCCACCGGACGACCGACATCTCCGGAAATCCGAAGATGGCTTTTCGGAGCCAAAATGCCGGACGTCCGACAAGTACCGGACGACCGGACCCTCGCGAGCCACTGGACGTCCGGTACCCGTCGGACGCCCGACGCCTGTCTGTGCACAGTGTATCGGGCCGAGCCCATGTATCCCTTCGCCCTTACTTACCCCTTCATGGCCCTAGACTACATATACTCTTCCACCCCCACCTAGTTAAGGTTAGCGTTGTGTTAGATCATTTGTGAGATAGAGCTTCGCTCATCCATCCGGATCAACTCCACGAGAGAGACCGCGGCTCCTCTTCGGAGAAGATCCACTTGGATTCAAGACCTCCTTGAGGAGAAGACCATCAAGACCTCCTCACGGAGAAGACCGGTTACCAATTGTATCATCCTTTGTTTACTTTGGATCATGTATCTTCTCTCGTGTTTCGAGGATCCAGCACATGTGTGACTTAATCTTGTTGGTTTGAGTGTTTCTCTTTGAGCCCCTTTGTGATTTCCCCTCGTGTTTCCCCTCATGTTCTTCATGTTCATCGCGGGATCCACTTCTTTCCTGAAAGATCGGGCCACTAGGGTTCCACCCTACATCATCTTGGTATCTAGAGCCACGTTGATCACGATTTCGGAGCCTCCCCGTTGTGTTTCTAGCCTTTGTTTTGTTGATTTTGTTCCTAATTCTAAAATCCCCCCAAAAATAACCCCAATTTTTTTTCTGATTTGTTGGTTTGACGAAGTTTTGTTGGATTTGATCCATGGATTTGCTTGGTTTCAAGTGGATCTACCATCTCCCCAAGTTTCCCCATCTTTCATCCACGAAATCTCCTCAATTTTGACCCAAAAATCCCCTAATTCCGCCCAAAATCGCGTCCCAAATCTGAAATCTCGCGTTGACCCCGACCCACCGGACGACCGGCGTTTTACGGACGTCGGGAGCCCCAGGAATGACCGGACGTCCGCAACTTACCGGACGACTAGAACCCCCTAACCCGAGCAGAATTTACGGATTTCTGACCCGACCGGACGTCCAGCGACCGGACCTCCGCCCTTTTACGGACGTCCGTAACCTGTAGTTTCAGACTTCGGCTGATTCTTGTTTCGGCCATAAATAATTCATCCGGACTCCGATTTTGACGTTCTTTAGCTCGTTTTGAAGCTCTTGACATCCCCCTTCCCACAAAAATACCACCATCATATTTTTCCCCATCAAATTTTGTGAATTTTGGCATCTTTGCCTAGGGCTTCCACCACATCATCCGCTACACCACCACCGACTTCCGCAACCTAACCAATTTTGTTCCCTTCGCATTAGTGGTTGTTTGAGTTGTGATTTGAGTCTCCTAAGGTGTTTAGGATACTTAGGGACAGTTGCTACTTCATCAACCACCACCACCACTACCGCATAGGCTTACCCACCATACATTTCTGCCACCCCGACTTAACCCAATTTTGTTTGTGTTGTGAGTTGTGTCCCCTAAGGTGTTTCGGCTACTTAGGGATCGTGCTTCCAACTCCGACACCATGTATAGTCCACCACCTTACCCTCCATTTCCGCATTGCGTACTCCACAACCCATCATTGCCATTCCGCAATTCCATTGAGCTTCCACAAAACCACCACCGCATCCCGCTACCACCATTTGACATTTGCCTTTAAGATTTTGAGTTCGTGGTTTTTTCATTTCCTAAGGTGTTTCGACTACTTAGGGACGAGTCTCCATCATCTTGGTATCTACATCAAGATCACCGCCACTCATCATCGCCAAGGACGGTAACCTCCATATCATCTTGGTATCATGGTATCCCTCCATTGTATATTCCCTTGCCATTGCATTGATAACCCCTAGCCTATTTTGCCTTACTTGCCTATCGAGACTAGCCATTTGAGTATTGTCGGGAACACTACTTGTGCACATTAGTGATCTACACCATAAATTGCATACATAACATATCATATTGGTATCATATCATCTCGTGTGCCACAAGTTTGTTCCTGTATATACCCAATTGGTATCTTTGTTTGTGCATTTCGCATTGTGTCCATATACAAAAAAATAAATAAGCTTTTAAGCAAAGAAAAAGAGTGAACAAAGAGCTTGTAAGCAAGTGCCATAGCATCATGCCACATTGCACATAAGATTGCCATATTGAGCATCTTGGATCATCATGTGTGAAACACCGGGAACCATACATACATAGCATACTTGGGATAGAAAGCTCATACATTTTACATCTTATATGTTGTGCACAAGTGTTGTATCCGCCTATAGAGCAATCGTGCTAGCGTCTCTCTTGAGTTGTGCAACACGAGCGTTTTCCATGGACTCCACATTTTGTGCTGATTCCTTGGTTGCACGACCCCATTTATCTATCCATGTGTGTATTTCCATGTGCCATTCATTGCTATTGGTCTACTTGTCTCACTTGCGAATTTGTGAATCTCTTTCAACATTATTGACTCTTGCTAACATTTTGCATCAAATTTTTGTGCCACTATCCTCACCAAGCTCCACCATAAGCCTTATTTGTGTAGGTGTGAGAAACCGACAAGAATTGGTACCAATTGTGCTATTTCCTTGTTACATCATTGAGTGATCATTGATCCATCTTCAACATCGGTCAAGGTATATTTGGTATAGTTCTTCTCCTTTCTCCACTCATATTTGCTCGAGTATTGTGATGGATAGGCAAGGCATTTCATCTCCGGTCTTCCACAACAACAACGGCGTGAACAACTACATCACCAAAGCGTCCATCTTTGAGCGACAACGACAAATGCAAGGCGCATAATCAAGATTGCAAGACCGCATCGAGAACCTCTCCATCGACATTCGTCACTCTGAAGCAAGGAAAAGGGACTACATCGACAACAAGCTTTCCGCGCACAAGGAGGAGCAAGATGCAAGGATGGAGGAGATTCAGACTTTGTTGGCCAAACGTTCTTCCCCTTCATCATCCTCAAGGCGACAGCGAGCAAGTCAATCATATTCGGAGTGCCCAAGCGATGCAAGCGCAAGTCGTTCACGTCCACATCTCCATGGCGACCACCATCACGTTCGTGATACACATCACCATGAAGGGAAAGTAACCTCCAAGAAACATGTGCACGCCGATGACGAACGACATCTACTACGAGCTCAAGTGCGACAACGACACCATCATCATGAAGATGCTCACCAAGCGCAAATGCACAAGTCCCAACAAGCCCTACTTCACGCCAAGTCCAAACATCATGAGCAAAATAGAAGACAGCGAGACGAGCACCACCAAGACGGAGTTACGGCTACAATAACCACTTCGGCATCTTCACCAAGTGCTATCAAGGCATCTTCACCTTTGGACGTACAGCATCTTCACCTACTTTCCGCGAGTTCGCCTACATCGACATCATCAAGTACAAGGCGACCAACTACGAGCGAGGGCGACACTTCCATCTTCGGAAGCCCCTCAAGGAAGATGGCCGAGCATGCGAATTTCCCTTCGGTCATGGAGTCGAGCTACGAGGTGCCACATCATATGGGCCTCCAACAACAAGACGACGACAAGAAGGTCGAGCAAGGGCCATCCCCTTCGACCACGGTGACGAGCATGAACCTCTTCAACAACATGAAGAGGGCGCCCATATTGGACTCATACTCCGAGTCAAGCTATGAGACCGCACATGAGACCTTACCTTTGGTCTTGGAGGAGAGTGATGATGTGCCATCTTCAGCCTTCACCCACGGCTATGACTACAACATGATTGAGCATGGAGATGTTTGCACCTACCTCTCTCTGACACCCACATATGACGAGATGCCCCAATTGCCATGTGAGGAGAGCCACCACCCCATGAGTGAGATGAGTGACTCCACCACACGTGACATTGAGTGCATTTCCTATGAGAGGATGAGTGTGACCACCACTAGCCCCACACTTGAGAGCATGCCACACATCCTATGTGAGGTTGAGAGCCATTTGAGTGACTCCACCAACCATATGAGTGACAGCATCCGAGAGGGAGTGAGTGAGGTAGTTGACATGGCATGTTAGGCCACTATGATTTCTAATGACTTAACCTCTACTCCGAGTGTGTTCTCTTCTTTGGTGCTAGGTCTCCTACATGTCGACATGCCAATCCTCGACGAGTCCATCCCTCCAATGGAGACGACGATGGCCATGGTGGAAGAAGATGCACCCCCCATATGGTTCCATCAAGATGAAGATGACAATGAGTGGGTCTTCGACACCTCACCTACAACACATGAGCGATGCTCCAAAGGTAACATATGTGATGGTGCTTCTCTTGTCCCACTAGTGGACTATCGCACCAATGATTGCTTGCATGATGTTGATCCACCTATTCCCAAGCTTCATGCTAGTGCGACTTCCTCATGTCATGACTTACCTATTTATGATGAATATGATGACGAGCATGTCGAGTTGCCTAATTGTGATGTTATGCTCCATAGAGTATCATGTGAAAATTCCTTTGGTCACATCATGTTTGACAATCCATTAAACTTTTCATATGCTATGAGTGAGATCTCCCATATTGCATCATTTCAATCTTAACATAGTAACTATGCATGTCCCATTACCATAAATCTCATTTGCACTGATGGCATAGATGACGAGATGATGGTCATTGGCTTTTGTTTTCATGTGATGATATTTCCATACTTCCTCTACATGATTTGCGCAATTCATCTACTATGCCATGCCATGATCACATAGAACCAAATATGCTTTTTTTTGGATGTTGTCAATATTCTCCATGTGATTATTCTACAAATGCTCATGAGGAGACCCCCACAGTTTCCTCATACATATTAGGAGATTTTGATGCATTCCATACATTGCATGATTCTCATAATTGCTTGCACCATATGCATCCCACGCATAACAATGCTCTAGATATTTCCCATGATGCATTACACAATTTGAGTCTCCATTATGCTATACATAACAACAAATCTATCATGATGGATGACATGTTTCTATATCACGCATCTCATTTATTTGAGCATTGGATATTTTGTGCTAACCAACACTTGCACGTGCGCATCATGATGGATGATGTGTACATATACCACGCACACACAATTTTTCCTTTGTGTTTGTTTTGTGTAGGTATTCACGTATACTCGTTAACCTCTCAATCCCATGAGTTGACGAAACGAGCTGTTGAGAGCAATGATGACTTGGGATCCCATGGACTATCATTCCCACCATTCCCCTCGCGCAAGGACTATGCGCATCTCTTTTACTTGGCTCTCACACGGCTTTGGGCTATATATCACTTGTTACGTTATGCCCATTTTCTCGTTTTCACTTTGCATGCTATGCCTATTTCTATGATTTTGCCATGCAATTGTGACCCTTGCTTGCACTTACCCATGATTCATCATTATACTCCTATGTGTATTTGCCTGCTTGGTGGAGATCCTTGTTGATATTGCCATGTTTAACATGCGCCTCATGCTATTGTTGATTCTGCTATTTACATAGGACTTCTTGCCAATACATTGATGATGTTTTGCTCATATCTTGCTTCGATACTTGTGATATGTAACATCCCAAATTTTCAATTTGGAATGTTATACATTAGATCATCATGCATATCATATTTTATTTTTGCATTTTGGTTGATCCTAGAAATTCTACGCAACTCAATGACCCACGGAGAGAGTTGGGGATTTCGTTATTTTCATATTTGAGTTTTCTCAAATTTTGAGAATAGGATCATTTTATTTTATTTATTTTATCATCAATTATTTCTATTACAAAAATATGAGAGAGGGAATAAAATGACTTTCCCAAAATAAAGAAATATTGAGGATTTAATAATAAAATCAAATAAGATTTTATTTCGGAGTTTTTCGGTGTTTTATTTGAATTTAGGAAAAAAGTGTGTTTTTCAAAATTGCATTTAGGGCCCAAATAAATGTTCACCTTCTGCGGCTTGATTTTAAAAGCCCGTGAAAATTTATTTCGGAATTTTTGGAGTCCGTTTAGTATTTCTTTTTATTTTTCTTCCGAGCGGAATAATTAAAAAAAACGAACCAACTTCGGGCCGTACCCGAGCGGGACACCGCCCAGGGGCAGCCTTTAAATAGCGCCGCCCCGAGCCGTCCCAGCCCATCAGCCCCGCCTTGATCCGCGTGTGCCACCGGAGCCGCCGGCGCCGCCGATGATCCCGCCGCCCGAGGTTTGTCGCGCCTCGTTTTCCGTGCCGAAAAAAAGAGAGAGATAAAAATCGGCGTTCGTCGTTTTTCTTTTTCTCGGATTAAATCCACGATTTTTCTGATCGCGATTCCTGATCCGATTTTCGTTTTAGTTTAACTTTTCGCTCGTTTATCGGAATCAGGCGATTCAAGCGCCTAGGGATTCGTCTCGAAACCCTCTATCCGTTTAACCAACGTAAACAAGTTTTTACTACTGTAAAATTTGCCCTAGATCCATATTACTAGAACAAAGTTGTTTTCTTTCGCCGTTTCACTTTCGTTGCTTCGTTCGATTTGATTCTTTTTGCCAACCAGAGTTCTTAAATTGAACCTTCTGGTTAGATCTCTAATTTGAGTTTTACCTGTGCATTAGATGAGTACTTATTGTATGCTTGTTTGTTTGTCTGTGATAGAATACCCGGAGTGCGCCGCCTGTTACTTCGAATCGTTAGGTTTCGCGGATCATCAGCAAGGCAAGTAACACTTTGATCATACCTTTTCTACTACCCAGTTTTATTGCATTAGATCAATCCTCACACATTGCATGATTAGGATCTAATTAAATTGTGGGATGGGAAGTAGATGAGGTAGTACCTATTACCTGTTATTATCAAACCTTTGGGAGTTACTTCTACGTTTGCTTATTATGCCATGCTATGCTAGTAGACGTGGATTGGGTGAGTGATATCCATGACAGATGTGAGATTGTTAATTAATGGTTTATCTAAGGTGGAAACTTAAACACACATCTGGGTGGATTGAGGCACCTGGGTATTCCAGGACTTGCCTGTTTTCTTTTGGACCGTCACCCAGGCTCAAAGGGATCATGAGACTATTCATACTAGAAACTTCCGTGTGTAGCCACAAGCTATTATGGGCTCTAGCATAGTTGACTAAGTTGTGCGAACTCTTACAGTGGTAGACTAGCAGATGTAGGGGATATAGGTGGTACAGTCTACCCGATCGTAAGGTGCTAGCGCTTTTGAAAGACTATGTCTCGGTCATCCGTCTTCTCAAACACCATGTAGTGCGAGAAACCAAACAGAGGCGATCGAGTCTTGTGGGGAAAAGTGCGCAAACCTCTGCAGAGTGTAATAAACTAATCATGGTTAGCTGTGTCCCCGTTTATGGACATCTTGAGTATCTAGTACTTGGATTTTCATGTGAATCTCAACATGTTACTCTAAATTAATTTTGTTGGGTTATGTTTAATGATGATGCTTAATTGGGATTGAGGATGCTGTCAACCATTCTCAATGTTTAACAACCACCATGATAGTAATTAAGTTTTATTCCTTTGAAGTAGGGAAAAATTGGCTTTACGCAAAACTGTAACCACAGAGCTTTCCACCAGCCAAATATTCATATAGTATAGCTATTTCATTCCATTACTCTCTATGTGTTACCTTGCCAGCATATTCCATGTGCTGACCCATTTCGGGCTGCAACGTTAATGTTGCAGACTTTTCAGACGACGATTAAGGAGTTTTTAGGTCGTGGTTCTATACTCAGTGATGCCGTTGGAGTTGATGGACTCACTTATCTTCCAAGCCTTCCGCTGTTATCGTTATTAGATGGCCTTAAGCCATACTTATTGTAATAAGTTCTCTTTTGAGACACTCGATGTAATAAGTGTGTGATTTCTACTCTGCTATAAATCCTCCGAGTACTGTGTGGTGTCAGCATTACTGATCCAGGGATGACACCGGAGCACAGAGATCAGACTGTTTGAGGTCTGGTCGCTACAGAGATGGTATCAGAGCACACGCTGACTGTAGGACACGACCACTAAGCTAAAGACCTAGATCACTATTCACTCTCTTCTCTTCTGACCTCTCATCTTTTCTACTCTTTAGGATGGCGGATGCAAGGAACAAGGTCACACAACCGGATGAAGATACACCCTTTGGACGACACTTGAAGGAAGTCACTAGATACCTAAACTTAGGAGTACCAAGCTTCACGGAACCTACAACGGCACTTTACCTGAAGAAGAGTGCTGGATGATTCAAGTTCAAGTACCGGGAAGGACGTTCATGCCAGTCACTGAGCCCATAGAATTTTCTTTTGATGCTCCAACTTGGAGTCTAGGAAATTGCATGGCAGCTCACATCGCCATGGGATGCATTGGAAAAGTCTACCGCAAGGATCTCAAGGATACTATCTACCAGATTTGTGGGCGCCGAGATGAACACCAGGAGATGATCAGCACCAGGAAGGATAGATCAATCGCAGCTTTTATCCAGGAGCTAAACCAGCACATTCGATGATAGGAGAACCAGATGTGCACCGACATGATAGACCTGAAGAAGGCAAAGACTAGAATCAAGGAACTGGAGGAAGAACTCAAGGCTATACGTGAAGATTATGAAGAGGAAATTGAAGTATTGGTGGATAAGAATGACGACCTGATCAAGAAGAATGGAATATTTATGGGAGGCACTACGCCAGTAGATGAAGACGAATAACCCCAGGAGATTAGCCCGGAAGACTACATCATCATCGACGGCACCGACTCAGAACCAGATAGTAGCGATGATGGCTATGTTGATGGAGCTGGAGCAGATATTATGGAGTCAACAACCGTAGAATATTTCTAGTAGACCACCTCATCAGTAGTAGTAGTCCACCATGTAAATATAGTAGTCCGAGAACTTTTGCGATAGATAGATCGATTGTATGCCCTTGTTTGATTGATTGAAGTGAATTGTTTGTTTTGCCTCATGTGCATATGGGTAGTGTTTTCTCTTTAGACCCCCTCTATTCTTATATCTCATCTTTTCTAAACCCTCAGATGCCTCCGAGACGTGACCCCGGATTTGCCTTTCCACCGGAGCTCACCCAGTTGATCCAGCAGCAGAACACATTGATGCAGTTGCTAGTCCAGAATCAGAACCAGGGGAACAACAACAACAACCCACCACCACCACCACCACCTGTTGACCACTTAGCCCGTTTTCTTAGGCTGAATCCGCCGGTGTTTTCCAGTAGCACTGAGCCGATAGTAGCAGATGATTGGCTCCACAAGACAGCTAGGGAGTTGACCACAGCAGGATGCACAGATGCGGAGACGGTGAAGTTTGCCGCACATCAGTTAGAAGGACCCGCAACATCATGGTGGGAGAATTTCACAGCCACTTTCCCTGTCGACACTGTCACATGGGACCAGTTTCATCAGACTTTTCGTACTGCACACGTTTCAGCAGGAGCTATGGCCATGCAGAAGCATGAGTTTCGCAACTTGTGCCAAGGAGGAAGGATAGTTGGCCAGTATGTGGAGGAATTTAGTAAGCTAGCACGTTATGTCCCAGATAACGTCACTACAGATGCAGCTAAGCAGGAGAAGTTTCTAGAAGGACTGAATAATGAGTTGAGCATGCAGATGATGGTAGCCACCTTCAACAACTACCAGGAGTTGGTAGATCGTGCTCTTATGATTGAAGGGAAGCAGCAGCAGATTGAGAATCGCAAGAAGAAGTATGGACAAGGAAAGTACAATTCAGGAGCTTAGTAGAAGCCACGTTTTACCCCTAGACCAGGAGGACATTTTCAGCATACCCATGGAGTTGGTAGCTCGCACAATCACAATGGCACCAAGAATGGTAATGGCAATGGAGGAAGCAACGGCCAGAATCGCACCAACCCATCAACCCCAGCCAAGAAGGACCTGAGCCAAGTCTCTTGTTTTAAGTGTTCGAAGACCAGACATTATGCCAATGAATGTCCTGAATTACAAAATGGAAATAGCAATGGAAGTTCTGGGAAGAAGTCGAACCCTTTCAACAGGGGACAGGTGAACCACGTTAGCATCGAGGAGGTTGAAGCTCAGCCCGATGCAGTAATAGGTAAGTTTTTGGTTAAGTCATTTATTGCACTCGTTCTTTTTGATACTGGTGCATCGCATTCATACATCTCAAGGGGATTTGTGGATAAGTATAACCTACCAACCCAAGCCCTTAGGTCACCCATGTTAGTAACCTCGCCTGGAGCAGAGTATGTGGCTAGTCTATGGTGTGATCGGTTACCATTAAGGATTGGTAACTATGTTTTTCCCTCAGACCTAATAGTATTGGAATCTCAAGGATTGGATGTGATATTAGGCATGGATTGGTTATCAAAGTATGAAGGGAATATTGAGTGTGCTAGTAAGTCAATTTTGCTTACCACCCCAGAAGGGAGAAGGATCAAGTATGTATCCCGGCATGTGCCAAAGAGGACTCAAGTAAATTGCCTAATAGGAGTTGTGCAAGAGGAAGTACCAGTGGTAAGGGATTTCCCTGATGTATTTCCAGAGGAGTTGCCAGGCATGCCACCGGATAGAGATATTGAGTTTTTGATTGAGCTATTGCCAGGCACAGGGCCAATATCAAAGAGACCATATAGGATGCCAGCAAAGGATTTGGTGGAAATTAAGAAGCAGATTAAGGAGTTACCGGATAAGGGATATATTCGCCCAAGTTCTTTGCCTTGGGGATCGCCAGTACTTCTGGTGGAGAAGAAAGATGGATCGTTAAGGATGGTTGTTGATTATCGAGGATTGAATGAAGTAACGATCAAGAACAAGTACCCACTACCAATGATCAACGATCTGTTTGATTGATTGCAAGGAGCTAAGGTATTTTCCAAGATCGATCTGCGATCAGGATACCACCAGTTGAAGATTCGAGAACAGGATATTCAGAAGACAGCTTTTACCACCAGGTATGGGCTGTATGAATATACCGTTATGTCATTTGGTCTGACTAATGCACCTGCCTATTTTATGAACATGATGAACAAAGTATTTATGGAGTTTTTGGATAAGTTCGTCGTGAGTTCATTGATGATATCCTGGTTTATTCGAAGAATGAAGAGGAACATAAGGAGCATTTGCGTTTGGTACTTGGAAAGCTCAGAGAACATCAATTATATGCCAAGTTCAGCAAATGTGAGTTTTGGTTGAAGGAAGTAGGATTCCTTGGACATGTTATATCTGGAGAAGGTATAGCAGTAGATCCCGCTAAAGTTGAAACTGTGACCAAGTGGGAAGCCCCAACAATAGTTGGAGAGATCCGGAGTTTTCTTGGACTCGCAGGATACTACCGGAGATTTATTGAGAATTTCTCAAAGATTGCGAAGCCTATGACGGAGTTGTTGAAGAAAGATACCAAGTTCATATGGACAGAGGAATGTGAGGCTAGTTTCCAAGAGTTGAAGAAACGTTTGGTTACCTCACCAGTGTTGATTTTGCCAGACCATACCAAAGATAATGAGGTGTATTGCGACGCTTCACGTCGAGGACTTGGAGCAGTGCTTATGCAAGAAAGGAGAGTTGTTTCATATGCCTCAAGACAACTGAAGCCTCATGAGTTAAATTATGCTACACATGATTTGGAGTTAGCAGCCGTAGTGCATGCATTGAAGACATGGAGACATTTTCTCATTGGAAATCATTGTGAGGTGTACACGGATCATAAGAGTTTGAAGTACATTTTCACACAGAAGGAGTTAAATCTCAGACAAAGGAGATGGTTGGAGATTATCAAGGATTATGATATGAGATTGCATTTCCACCCCGGAAAGGCTAATGTAGTAGCAGACGCATTAAGCTGCAAGAGCCATGTCAATGCGTTAATGTCGGGAGAAAATACCCAAGGAGTTAGCAGAAAATCTTCGTGAACTATGTTTGGAAATAGTTCCGAGAGGCTATGTAGCAGCATTGGAGATTCAGTCAACTTTGATGGATAGAATCAGAGAAGCTCAGAAAGCTGACAAAGAGATTGCCGCTATAAAGGAGAAATTGAGCAAAGGAAAAGCTAAAGGATTTCGTGAGGATGAGCACGACACCTTATGGTTTGAAGACCGCGTTTATGTGCCCAATGACCCGGAGATCAGGAAGTTGATTTTGCAAGAGGCACACGACTCACCGTATTCAATTCACCCAGGAAATACCAAGATGTATCTGGATTTGAGGGATATATTCTGGTGGACCGGAATGAAGAAGGATATAGCGGAGTATGTAGCAGTTTGTGATGTATGTCAGAGAGTAAAGGCAGAGCATCAGAAGCCAGCAGGATTGTTACAACCATTGCCAATACCCGAATGGAAGTGGGATAAGCTAGGCATGGATTTTATCACGGGATTGCCCAGGACTCGTTCAGGCTATGACACGATTTGGGTTGTAGTTGATCGATTGACGAAAGTAGCTCATTTCATCCCAGTAAAGACCACTTACACCAGTGCTAAGTTGGCAAAGATATACATGACCAGGATTGTATGTTTGCATGGAGTTCCAAGGAGTATCGTATCAGATAGAGGAACCTAGTTTACCTCAAAGTTCTGGAAGCAGTTACACAAAACTTTGGGTACCAGACTAGAATTCAGTACAGCTTTTCATCCACAGACAGATGGACAGACCGAGAGAGTCAATCAGATTTTGGAGGATATGCTGAGAGCTTGTGCGCTAGATTACGGATCTAGTTGGGACGATAATTTGCCATATGCAGAGTTCTCTTACAACAAAAGTTACCAAACCAGTTTAAAGATGACCCCGTTCGAAGCTTTGTACGGAAGGAGGTGCAGGACACCGCTGTCATGGGACGAAGTTGGAGACTGCCAGTTGTTTGGACCTGGATTGATTAAAGAGTCTGAATAGAAGGTGAAGTTGATTCGCGATAGGCTCAAGGTAGCCTAGTCCAGACAGAAGAGTTATGCGGATTCTAAACGCAAGGAGACAGTTTACGAAGTTGGAGATAGAGCTTATCTTCGAGTATCTCCACTTCGAGGAACAAAGTGTTTTGGAGTTAAAGGGAAGTTAGCGCCACGATTTGTAGGACCATATCGAGTTTTGGAGCGTATGGGAGAAGTGGCCTACAAGTTGGAATTGCCCGAAGGATTGTTAGGAGTACATGATGTGTTCCACGTTTCTCAGTTAAAGAAATGTCATGCGGAGATGGCTGACATACCGTTGAGAGACACAGTGCCTTTGGAAACTATTCAGTTGGATAACGATTTCACCTACAAGGAGAAACCAATTAAGATCCTCGAGTTTGCCAGCTGAGTTACTCGCAGCAAGGCTATTAACTTTTGCAAAGTTTAGTGGAGCCACCACACGGAGGATGAAGCCACCTGGGAGCGAGAGGAAGATTTGCTCAAAGACCACCCTCACCTATTTTCTAGCCAACCCGAATCTCGAGGGCGAGATTCATCTTAAGGGGGGTAGGTTTGTAACATCCCAAATTTTCAATTTGGAATGTTATACATTAGATCATCATGCATATCATATTTTATTTTTGCATTTTGGTTGATCCTAGAAATTCCACGCAACTCAGTGACCCACGGAGAGAGTTGGGGATTTCGTTATTTTCATATTTGAGTTTTCTCAAATTTTGAGAATAGAATCATTTGATTTTATTTATTTTATCATCAATTATTTCTATTACAAAAATATGAGAGAGGGAATAAAATGACTTTCCCAAAATAAAGAAATATTAGGATTTAATAATAAAATCAAATAAGATTTTATTTCGGAGTTTTTCGGTGTTTTATTTGAATTTAGGAAAAAAGTGCGTTTTTCAGAATTGCATTTAGGGCCCAAATAAATGTTCACCTTGTGCGGCTTGATTTTAGAAGCCCGTGAAAATTTATTTCGGAATTTTTGGAGTCCGTTTAGTATTTATTTTTATTTTTCTTCCAAGCGGAATAATTAAAAAAACGAACCAACTTCGGGCCATACCCGAGCGGGACACCACCCGGGGGCAGCCTTTAAATAGCGCCGCCCCAGCCCTGCCTCGATCCGCGCGCGCCGCCGGAGCCGCCACCGTTGACGATCCCGCCGCCCGAGGTTCGTCCCGCCTCGTTTTCCGTGCCGAAAAAAAGAGAAAAATAATCGGCGTTCGTCGTTTTTCTTTTTCTCGGATTAAATCCGCGATTTTTCTGATCGCGATTCCTGATCCGATTTTCGTTTTAGTTTAACTTTTCGCTCGTTTATCGGAATCAGGCGATTCAAGCGCCTAGGGATTCGTCTCAAAACCCTCTATCCGTTTAACCAACTTAAACAAGTTTTTGCTACTGTAAAATATGCCCTAGATCCAGATTACTAGAACGAAGTTGTTTTCTTTCGCCGTTTGACTTTCGTTGCTTCGTTCGATTTGATTCTTTTTGCCAACCAGAGTTCTTAAGTTGAACCTTCTGGTTAGATCTCTTATTTGTGTTTTACCTGTGCATTAGATGAGTACTTATTGTATGCTTGTTTGTTTGTCTGCGATAGAATACCCGGAGTGCGTCACCTGTTACTTTGAATCGTTAGGTTTCGCGGATCATCAGCAAGGCAAGTAACACTTTGATCATACCTTTTCTACTACCTAGTTTTATTGCATTAGATCAATCCTCACACATTGCATGATTAGGATCTAATTAAATTGTGGGATGGGAAGTAGATGAGGTAGTACCTATTACCTGTTATTATCAAACCTTTGGGAGTTACTTCTACGTTTTCTTATTATGCCATGCTATGCTAGTAGACGTGGATTGGGTGAGTGATATCCATGACAGATGTGAGATTGTTTATTAATGGTTTATCTAAGGTGGAAACTTAAACACACATCTGGGTGGATTGAGACACCTGGGTATTCCAGGACTTGCCTGTTTTCTTTTGGACCGCCACCCAGGCTCAAAGGGATCATGAGACTATTCATACTAGAAACTTCCGTGTGCAGCCACAAGCTATTATGGGCTCTAGCATAGTTGACTAAGTTGTGCGAACTCTTACAGTGGTAGACTAGCAGATGTAGGGGATATAGGTGGTACGGTCTACCCGATCGTAAGGTGCTAGCGCTTCTGAAAGACTATGTCTCGGTCATCCGTCTTCTCAAACACCATGTAGTGCGAGAAACCAAACGGAGGCGATCAAGTCTTGTGGGGAAAAGTGTGCAAACCTCTGCAGAGTGTAATAAACTAATCATGGTTAGCCGTGTCCCCGGTTATGGACATCTTCAGTATCTAGTACTTGGATTTTCATGTGAATCTCAACATGTTACTATAAATTAATTTTGTTGGGTTATGTTTAATGATGATGCTTAATTGGGATTGAGGATGCTGTCAACCATTCTCAATGTTTAGCAACCACCATGATAGTAATTAAATTTTATTCCTTTGAAGTAGGGAAAAATTGGCTTTACGCAAAACTGTAACCATAGAGCTTTCCACCAGCCAAATATGCATATAGTATAGCTATTTCATTCCATTACTCTGTATGTGTTACCTTGCCAGCATATTCCATGCGCTCACCCGTTTCAGGCTGCAACGTTAATGTTGCAGACTTTTCAGACGACGATTAAGGAGTTTTTAGGTCGTGGTTCTATACTCAGTGACGCCGTTGGAGTTGATGGACTCACTTATCTTCCAAGCCTTCCGCTGTTATCGTTATTAGATGGCCTTAAGCCATACTTATTGTAATAAGTTCTCTTTTGAGACACTCGATGTAATAAGTGTGTGATTGCTACTCTGCTATAAATCCTCCGAGTACTGTGTGATGTCAGCATTACTGATTCAGGGATGACACCGGAGCACAGAGATCAGACTGTTTGAGGTCTGGTCGCTACATGATAGGTCATGTGCATTATGTATGCCCACCATTTGCACACATGACATGCTTGCCATGATTACTCCTAGTACGTTGCATCTTCACACTACTAGCTTGCTTTACTTGATCACTATAATTGATTGCTTTGTCGCATCACCTATGTTCCATTCTTACTCCCTTTCTTGGGTTGATGACATATATGTTCATGCCTCACACATGATACATGTTGTTCATTGTCGCTTGCCTCCAATTGTTGCATCTATGCTTATCGATCTTGGAGACTTGGACACTTTACTTGTGATGCATGCTTGCTTGATTGAGCCTATTGTATTTGGTTGTTCTCACATCATATGCCTCCATACTATGAAATGCTCCCTTGTCCTTTCTTATGATGAGCATGATGCATACACTTGTTGGGTATCTTACCACATGAATTATTGGTTTTGCATTTCCGGTAACCTCATTTGTTTTTCCAAGTGGTTGTCATGATCTTTCATTTGGGAAGATTCACAAGGCGAGGTCGTTATGCAACAACTTGGTCATGCAAAGTCATACACGATGTGCAACACCAACATTTGCGAGAATCTCCTAAAGTGAAAGTGCAACTATCCCTAGGTGGTTTTGGTAATTCATAACAACATATAGCTCATTGAGCTAATGCTATTCCAAGATGACTATTTCAGGAAAGCTCAATGATTGGCATGGCATGGATGTGAAAGTGGAACCCTCAAAATGCTAAGGACAAAGGATTGGCTCAAGCTCAAAAGCTCAAGACTCTTCATTTTATATTTTAGTGATCCAAGATCACATTGAGTCTTTAGGAAAAGCCAATACTATCAAGGAGGGATGAGGTGTTGCTTAATGAGCCTCTTGCTTCATGTGCTTAGTGATATGCTCCAAAACCCTCAACTACTTTCCCATATCCATATATGACCTAAACCCTAAGCCAAACTCAGTCCTACCGATTCTTTCTATCCGGCGCCACCGAGTTTCACTTGTCATAAGCCACTGCCAAACCCTAGCAATTCGGTTCTACCGATAGGGATCTCGGTCTCACCGAGATGGGATTGCAAACTCTCTGTTTCCCTTTTGTAACTTTTTGGTCTCATCGAAAGAGCGAATCGGTCCCACCAAGATTGCAATGTAAACTCTATGTTTCCCTTTTGTAACTTTTCGGTCTCACCGAAAGAGCAAATCGGTCCCACCGAGTTTGCCTGACCAACTCTCTGGTTAGCTTATTACCAAACTCGGTCTCACCGAGTTTGTGTAATTGGTCTCACCGAGATTACGTTATGCCCAAACCCTAACCATATCGGTCCTACTGAGTTGCATGTCAGTCCCACCGAAAATCTCTAACGGTCACTAGGTTTACCTTTTCGGTCCGACCGAGTTTGTTGATTCGGTCCCACCGAGATTAGAAAATTGTGTGTAACGGTTGGATTTTGTGTGGAGGCTATATATACCCCTCCACCTTATCTTCATTCATGGAGTGAGCCATCAGAACACATACACAATTCCAACTCATATGTTCTGAGAGAGAACCACCTACTCATGTGTTGAGACCAAGATATTCCACTCCTACCATATGAATCTTGATCTCTAGCCTTCCCCAAGTTGCTTTCCACTCAAATCTTCTTTCCACAAAATCCAAATCCTATGAGAGAGAGTTGAGTGTTGGGGAGACTATCATTTGAAGCATAAGAGCAAGGAGTTCATCATCAACACACCATTTGTTACTTCTTGGAGAGTGGTGTCTCCTAGATTGGCTAGGTGTCACTTGGGAGCCTCCGACAAGATTGTGGAGTTGAACCAAGGAGTTTGTAAGGGCAAGAAGATCGCCTACTTTGTGAAGATCTACCGCTAGTGAGGCAAGTCCTTCGTGGGCGATGGCCATGGTGGGATAGACAAGGTTGCTACTTCGTGGACCCTTCGTGGGTGGAGCCCTTCGTGGACTCGCGCGACCGTTACCCTTCGTGGGTTGAAGTCTCCATCAACGTGGATGTAGGATAGCACCACCTATCCGAACCACGGGAAAAACATCTGTGTCTCCAATTGTGTTTGAATTCTCCAAACCCTTCCCTTTACATTCTTGCAAGTTGCATGCTTTACTTTCCGCTGCCAATATACTCTTTGCATGCTTCCTTGAATTGTGTGATGATTGCTTGACTTGTCCTACAATAGCTAAAGTCTGCCAAGAACTAAAATTGGGAAAAGGTTAAGTTTTTATTTGGTCAAGTAGTCTAATCACCCCCCCCTCTAGACATACTTTCGATCCTACAAGTGGTATCAGAGCTTTGGTCTCCATTTGCTTTGATCTCCATAGCTTTTGGTGGTCATAGCCTTGGTTTCACAACCTAGGAGAGTATGGCGTCTAGCGAGGGAAATTATCACCGTAGAGGTCCTTACTTTGATGGTACTAATTTTGCTAGTTGGAAGCATAAAATGAAAATGCATATTCTCAGACATAACCCCGCCGTTTGGGCTATTGTGTGTGTTGGTTTGCAAGACAACTTCTTTGATGGGAAAGAACCAAACCATGAAGCTACGCGGATGAGTTGAAGATGTTGCAATACAATGCTCAAGCTTGTGATATTCTCTTCAACGGATTGTGCCCCGAAGAATTCAACAAAATCAGCCGTCTTGAGAATGCAAAGGAAATTTGGGACACTTTGATTGATATGCACGAAGGTACCGACTCCGTCAAGGAATCCAAGTTGGATGTGCTTCAAAGTCAACTTGACAAGTTAAAAATGAAGGATGGTGAAGGTGCCACTGAAATGTACTCTAGGCTTGCTCTCATCACAAATGAGATTGCCGGCTTAGGAAGTGAAGAGATGACCGATAGATTCATCATCAAGAAGATTCTAAGAGCCTTGGATGGAAAATATGATACCGTGTGCACATTGATCCAAATGATGCCCAATTACAAAGATCTCAAGCCAACGGAGGTGATTGGAAGAATTGTTGCTCATGAGATGTCACTTAAGGATAACGAGGAACTTCACAACAAATCAAGTGGTGCCTACAAAGCCTCATGTGAAGCCCCTACATCATCAAGTGAGAAACAAAACTTCAATGAAGAATTGAGCTTAATGGTGAAGAACTTCAACAAGTTCTACAAGAGTAGAAGCAAAGATAGAAGCTTCAAGTCAAGGTCCTACAATGACAAAAGATCTTCTAGTCGAGAGCGAAACTGCTACAGTTGTGGAAGACCCAGACACTATTCCAATGAGTGTACGGCTCCCTACAAGAGAAGAGAAGATTCTCCAAAAAGAAGAAGCAAAGAATCACCACCAAGAGAGAGAAGGAGTAGAGATGATCGTTATGAACGAAGATACTCACGGAGAAGCAAGGATTCGGAAAGGAAGGAAAAATCATCAAGGAGCCACACAAAACGAAGACATCAAGCTCATGTTGGTGAATGGGTATCCGGCTCCACTCCGACAGCCACTCCGAGAGAAGTTATCACTCCGACTCCGAAGATACTCAAGATGAAGGTGTTGCCGGTCTAGCACTTGTGTCAACCAACTCCTACGACATATTTGACTCACCAAATGAAGGAATTGGAAGATGCTTCATGGCCAAAGGTCCTAAGGTAACACACCCCGAGTATGTTGATTTCAATAGTGATGAAGATGACTTGTTAGGTGATGATTTGCTTGTTCACAACTCTAGTGATGAATACTATGATGAAACGTCAATCAATCATGCTAATCAAGATAAAACGAATGACAATGATAAGGAGAAGATTGAGGCTCTAACTAAAGAACTAAACACTCTTAAGTTAGCTCATGAAACTATCTTCGAAGATCATCGAGAACTTTTAAGAGCTCATGAGAAATTACGCTTTGAAAAGCTCAATCTTGAGCAAGAGCATGAGTTCTTAAAAGCAATCAATGATGATCTCCGCAAGAAAAGTTCTTCTTACATTGCCAAGCGTTTACTCTTATCCACTTACATGCCTCAAGTCAAGTCTAGTAACAAGAACAAGAAAGATTCTTCCTCTAGCAGTAACAATGATCATGCTAAATCCAATATTGTTGCTTCTAGTAGTTCTCTTGATTCCACTAATGATTCTCTTAGCCAAGTTACACTTGAGCAAGAAAATAGCTTATTGAAGGGAATTATAGAGAAAGGAGTGTACAAAAGCCTTGCCGGGAGTAAGAAATTCGAGGAAATTGTGCGCAAGCAAGGAATGCACCGGAAGAATCAAGGTGTTGGTTTTGAACGAAAGTTCAATGCCAATGGAGTTGAGTGGGAAGAAGATCAATACCCCGAGACAAAGTTTGTTCCTCAACAAGAGAAGTATGATACTTCTTTCAAGGGGACACAAGCTCAAGATGATCTTCCACCACAAGACTACAAGCAAAAAGGCAAGGACAAGCTTCAAGAGGAAATTGATGCATTTGAAGAAGCTCCTAAGACCTTAGTCAAGTGGATTCCCAAGACTACTTCAAGTTCCACTTCATCAAGTACGACTACAACTCCAAGGATTCCCATCAAGATGGTGTGGATCCAAAAGAAGAAGAACTAGAGAGTTCTTGAGGGTGACTCCGCCAACATACTTCACTCTTATCATTTTGGCAAGAACAAGTGCAATCAACTTCCACATCTTGCACTAGTTCAAGGAGTCACAAACCCTCTTGTTGGTAAGACAAGGAACAAGGTAACCTAAAAGTTTTCATGGACATCATCTTGTGTGTGCATCACTCTATGTCTATGGATATCCTTGTTTGTACCTTGTGGGACTAACCCATGTAGGTATTGAAAGTGCAATTCACTCAAATGGATAGCTCCAAGTGATCTACATCAACATTGAGCATCCACATCTTCAACATCTACATGAAGTCATCATCGACAAAACCCGAGGTTAGTTCATCCCTCTAAGGGGGGATATCACATCTAGGGGGAGCTTTACTCTAAGACTTGAGCTAAAGCAACTCTAAAGATGTGAACACAACAATGCTTTATGTAAAAGTGGTAACCCCACTTGAGCTTAAACGATGAGTATGACCTATGATCAAGTGTTCTCACTTGACTCCTAAGTCAATATACTCATATATAGATGACCTTGTCATCGCAAATTGCTTGATAGATGCTAGAATTGGTTGTGCATGCCTTGTCGCATATTTCAATTGCCATCTTATTGTGTGAGCATGTTGGTTGCATATTTTACTCATTCGAGGACATCCACTTGTTGTTTTGATTGTTTGGTTTTATTTCCTTTTGCCAAGTGGATGGACAAGAATGCCTAAGAACCTCCTCTAGCTATCTATGCTTTTCTCGTCTCAAACTCTATTCATGCTACATCACAAAATTTGATCAAGTCAGATTCGAACCACTCTGTGTGAGGAGCGCTCGGAGTCCCCGATTCGTCATAGACTTAAACTTCCAAAACCTCTTTATGATTCTCGGTCTGACCGATACCCTACCTTCGGTCCTACCAAGATCATTAAGTTGATCTATGTTTTCGATCTCGGTGCAACCGATTTGAACCATTCGGTCACACCGAGTTGCAACAACTGTATACAGTTTTGCATCTCGGTGCCACCGAGTTGTTCCACTCGGTCACACCGACAGGGTCGGGCTATATATAGTCACGGGCAAAAATTTGGAAATTTCTCCGAACCGCTTCGCCCGCGCGATAGCCTGCTCTGCCAACTTGGTCTCCGGATCGTCTCCTCGCTGCCAGCCGCCTCCAGTCGTTGGTCTCCGTCGCCGTCAACAGAAATTCAACCCCGCCGTTGCCGCCGTAGCGAGTCTCCGCCGAACTAGGGTATGGACTCGATCTTTGTGCTATTCCCCAATCCGATTCTTAGCACATTGTGATCATCATGATTCTTGCCACGTTTGTTAAACTTCTATCCAGTCAATGAACTCGTAGATTAGGTTTAATTTGAAAATTTTAGGGTTAGGTTTCCGCCGAAACCATCTCGGACCCACCGAGTTGAAAAACTCGGTCCCACCGATTTGGCTTATGCCATTGCACAAGTGAGACTCGGTCTGACCGATAATTACTTATCGGTGTGACCGATTTTGGAACTCTGTGAAACCCTAGCAGTCTCGGTGCCACCAAACTGTGACTCGGTCTGACCGAGTTCACTAGTTTAGGTGCCAAAACTGCTTCGGTATCATCGAGTTTAGAAATCGGTAGATCCGAGATGCTTTCAGTGGGAAACTAAAACTAAGTTTTTGAATTATTCTTTTGCAAAAATCTCTGCATTTTGTGATGCTTATCCACTCTATCTCATCTATAACCTATTCACAGGGTCAGCAGTCAGAGTTTGCATCATGTCAGACCAAAGTGATAGCCAGAACTTGTCAGAGCAGCAAGTGCAGATGAGTGAGGGCACTAGTCCCTAAAGTTCCTCAGATGATGGCAGCATGAGCACCCCTAGCAATCTGCCTAAAGCTGCCACAAGACAGAGAAAGAAGAGAACCTCAGACTCAGAAGATGAGGATTATGTGGCAGAAGAGGAAGCAACTTCCAAGAGAGTTGAGCCAGCACAGGGCATAAAACCAGGGATGAAGATCAAAAGGCCAGCAGGCAGGCAGCCTATGTCAAAGGCCAGAGCTTCAACTGAGAAGCCCACTCCCATTGAGCCAGTTGCTACTGAAGGCAAGAAGAGGAAAGAAAGGGTGAAGAAAACTGTAGCCAGAGTGCTTGGCAAGGCTTCCATCATGGAAGATGAGGAGGAAGAAGAAGAGGTAGCTGCATCAGCACCTAAGGCACCCAAGCTGATGGGTGATGCCATAAGAACAGGGGCAGCTGATTCCAAGGCCAAGCCAGCTCCAAAGCCAAAGCCAAAGAAGAACACAAGAAGCATCCCAGCTACTGGGAAGAACAAGGCCCCAGTGCCTGAAGCTGCAGAAGAAGAAGAAGAGAATGTTCTTAGAAAGCTCAAGCCCAAGATCCCAGACCACAACGATGCTCATCCTGTGGCTGAGGATATGAAACTCGGGAGAGATTCAGGGCTCTGGAAGTGGAGAGAAGCAGACCCGTATGCTTCAAGGAGAAGGACTGCAGTTGACTACAGGTTTCACACCAAGGAGCAGCAAGACTTTTATGAGACAGTGCTGCTAGACAAGAAGCCAATTGTCTGTGATATGAGATGGGTTGATTGGCAATACATCAAGGACAACAAAGAGTACTACCCTGGAGTGCAGGACAGCTTCAAGGCATGTGGAGTAGACGACTTTATTGGGCAGAAGCTCACAAAGTGGAACGAGGAACTCATCATGCAGTTCTACTCCACAGCCCATTTCTATCCAGATGGCAGGATTGTATGGATGTCAGAGGGTACGAGGTACCAGTCTACAGTTGCTAAATGGGCTCAGCTGATTAATGCCCCAGAAGAGCATGACGATGACTTGGACATTTATGCCAAGAAGAAGATGGACCACAACTCAATGTCAAACATGTACAAGGAGATTCCAAATGAAGCACTTAATACGTTCAAGTTTGGCTCAGTACACTATCTTCTGTCAGGGCTGCCAACCATCAACTGGATTCTTAGGCACACCCTATTGCCCAAGTCTGGAGATCACAAGATGATCAGGGGCCACCCGATCAACTTGCTTCATATCTTTGGCGTGCCACAGAAATTCAAAGTCATGAGCCTTATGATTGAAACAATAAATAGGACAGCAGCAGACCAGAAGAGGAGCTGTGGATATGCCCCACAGATTCAGGAGCTCATCAACTCTAAGATGGGCACGGGCATATACTTATTGGACAAGGAACACCTGCCCATCCGTCCAGACTTTGAAGATAATCAAGTGGTCATGACTGAGAATGAGCCATCATCTGCCCAAGCACAAGCCAAGAAGGAGAAGGCGAGGAAGGAGAAAGCTGCCAAGATGCCTACTCAAGAGGAGGCATCTGAATATTTCCTGAAAACCAAACAAGAGCAGCTTGGTTACTTGATTGCATCCACCCTGCGGATTGAGCAAGGACTAGCCACCCTAACTCAGAACCAGGCAAGCTTAGAGAGGATCATGGAACAAAAGTTCTATGACTTGGATGTCAAAGTGACAGAGATTCAGACTGCAGTGGAGCAGCTCGAGGATGACATGCAGGAGAGGAGAGGCAAGACTACAACTGATGCCTTTGCCAGAGTGCCACGAGGTCCGAGGTCGTCTGCAGTGCCAGTTGCTGACCCCAGAGCCACCACGTCTGCACCAGCTACAGCCTCAGTTCCACCAGCTCCAGCATCCACTTCAGCCTCGACTCCGACCACGTCTACAGAAGGCTTCGTCCTTGGAGTGCTCCGGACTCCACCACCACCTGAAGATCAAGCCTGAGTGTCGACTTAGCACTATGCATTTTCTAGGAACTTTTTGGTAACTTGTTGCCAAAGGGGGAGAAATGTATAGATCATAGACTTCGAGAAAGAGTGTTGCTTTTATTCTCTCTTGTTTTATTTGGTAGTTTTTCGAACTTTGTTTACTTTTGTGTGAGATACTATGTCATTGCTCGTGAGACATTGATGATCATGTGTTTGATCATAAGCTACACTTAATGTTTGCTTAATATTATCATCTTATCTATCTTATGTGATCATTCACTATTCTTGGTGATGAGTGCATGTATTTCATTCTTATCATTTTAAGCGCTCCACCAAGATGTATGTGACATGGAAGAGTAACCCATGACTCTAAATCTTTGTGCATTTGCAGTCCAAAGCAAATTTTAAATATGCACAAATTTAGGGGGAGCTCTTACTTGTCACATACTTCTCAAAGCGACGATATATTTCATGCTTATTATCATTTGTTGAAGCTTTGATCTATATGTTGTCATCAATTACCAAAAAGGGGGAGATTGAAAGTGCAACTATCCCTAGGTGGTTTTGGTAATTCATAACAACATATAGCTCATTGAGCTAATGCTATTCCAAGATGACTATTTCAGGAAAGCTCAATGATTGGCATGGCATGGATGTGAAAGTGGAACCCTCAAAATGCTAAGGACAAAGAATTGGCTCAAGCTCAAAAGCTCAAGACTCTTCATTTTATATTTTAGTGATCCAAGATCACATTGAGTCTTTAGGAAAAGCCAATACCATCAAGGAGGGATGAGGTGTTGCTTAATGAGCCTCTTGCTTCATGTGCTTAGTGATATGCTCCAAAACCCTCAACTACTTTCCCATATCCACATACGACCTAAACCCTAAGCCAAACTCGGTCCTACCGATTCTTTCTATCCGGCGCCACCGAGTTTCACTTGTCATAAGCCACTGCCAAACCCTAGCAATTCGGTTCTACCGATAGGGATCTCGGTCTCACCGAGATGGGATTGCAAACTCTCTGTTTCCCTTTCGTAACTTTTTGGTCCCACCGAAAGAACGAATCGGTCCCACCAAGATTGCAATGTAAACTCTATGTTTGCCTTTTGTAACTTTTCGGTCTCACCGAAAGAGCAAATCGGTCCCACCGAGTTTGCCTGACCAACTCTCTGGTTAGCTTATTACCAAACTCGGTCTCACTGAGTTTGTGTAATTGGTCTCACCGAGATTACGTTATGCCCAAACCCTAACCATATCGGTCCTACTGAGTTGCATGTCAGTCCCACCGAAAATCTCTAACGGTCACTAGGTTTACCTTTTCGGTCCGACCGAGTTTGTTGATTCGGTCCCACCGAGATTGGAAAACTGTGTGTAACGGTTGGATTTTGTGTGGAGGCTATATATACCCCTCCACCTCCTCTTCATTCGTGGAGAGAGACATCAGAACACATACACAATTCCAACTCATATGTTCTGAGAGAGAACCACCTACTCATGTGTTGAGACCAAGATATTCCATTCCTACCATATGAATCTTGATCTCTAGCCTTCCCCAAGTTATTTTCCACTCAAATCTTCTTTCCACAAAATCCAAATCCTATGATAGAGAGTTGAGTGTTGGGGAGACTATCATTTGAAGCACAAGAGCAAGAGTTCATCATCAACACACCATTTGTTACTTCTTGGAGAGTGGTGTCTCCTAGATTGGCTAGGTGTCACTTGGGAGCCTCCGACAAGATTGTGGAGTTGAACCAAGGAGTTTGTAAGGGCAAGGAGATCGCCTACTTCATGAAGATCTACCGCTAGTGAGGCAAGTCCTTCGTGGGCGATGGCCATGGTGGGATAGACAAGGTTGCTACTTCGTGGACCCTTCATGGGTGGAGCCCTTCGTGGACTCGCGCGACCGTTACCCTTCGCGGGTTGAAGTCTCCATCAACGTGGATGTAGGATAGCACCACCTATCCGAACCACGGGAAAAACATCCGTGTCTCCAATTGCATTTGAATTCTCCAAACCCTTCCCTTTACATTCTTGCAAGTTGCATGCTTTACTTTCCGCTGCCAATATACTCTTTGCATGCTTGCTTGAATTGTGTGATGATTGCTTGACTTGTCCTACAATAGCTAAAGTCTGCCAAGAACTAAAATTGGGAAAAGGTTAAGTTTTTATTTGGTCAAGTAGTCTAATCACCCCCCCTCTAGACATACTTTTGATCCTACATAAAGGTGAACTCCTTCCCTTTGAGCCATCCTCAAATACGCATATTGGATGGGTCACTCTTTCATTGTTGTCTCCTTCTTGTTGTCCACATGATACATCTCGCAAACGGAGGAGCGACATTGCAGATTGGCTCTATGGACCTTCAAAATGAGGAGCGCTCAAACTTATTGGATGCACCTTTGAAACTCCACTCATGCCACGACATCGAGCATTGGTATACCACTCCGGCGACACCTTGGAGTACTAGTATTGCAACATGTCTTCAACTACGTCCAACTACAAGTCCGTCCACGACAATCGTTTCCATGGTGATGAGGATCATGATCCGAGGTTGGATCTTTCCCAAGGGGGGAGATGATGTGGAGCATCCTACGATCATCCACATGTCCACTTCGACCACTCCCCGTGAACCAAGGATACATAAAATGAGACCTCTACTATTCGCCATTGGACACAAGGTGAACTCGCTCCTCTCTGAACCATCACTTTCCACATGTGAGACATGGCTACTACCTCAAATATATGTGCTATGCATGACCAGGAACAAAGAGGAAGACCATGGACAAGACGGCGAGGACACGAAGTACAAGGACCAAACAGAGAAGTTGTCCGAGATCTACAGCCACCGGACAACCGGCCCTTACCGGACGTCCGACGACCATCAGCCACCGGATGACCGACAGTGTCCGGAAATCCGACGATGGCTTTCCCGAGCCAAAACGCCGGACGTCCGACAAGTACCGAATGACCGAACCCTCGTGAGCCACCGGACGCCCGGTACCTGTCGGATGTCCGACGCCAGTCTGTGCACAGTGTATCAGGCCGAGCCCATGTATCCCTTCGCCCTCACTTACCCCTTCCTGGCCCTAGACTACATATACTCCTCCACCCCCACCTAGTTAGGGTTAGTGTTGTGTTAGCTCATTTGTGAGACAGAGCTTCGCTCATCCATCCGGATCAATCCACGAGAGAGACCATGACCCCTCTTCAGAGAAGATCCACTTGGATTCAAGACCTCCTTGAGGAGAAGACCATCAAGACCTCCTCACAGAGAAGACCGGTTACCACTTGTATCGTCCTTTGTTGACTTTGGATCTTGTATCTCCTCTCGTGTTTCGAGGATCTAGCACATGTGTGACTTAATATTGTTGGTTTGAGTGTTTCTCTTTGAGCCCCTTTGTGATTTCCCCTTGTGTTTCCCCTCGTGTTCTTCATGTTCATCGTGGGATCCGCTCCTTTCGTGAAAGATCGGGCCACTAGGGTTCTACCCTACATCAAACCCACTCCAGGTAAGAACACATCCGTTCATCCTATAATATTTAAAACTAGATCAGTAACAATTGTAGGGGAAATGGGTTTATGGAAACATAGAAATCACCAATGCTTATTTTGAAAAACTGAAGAAACATGTTAATTATGACATATCTTCTCAAAAAGATCAATGTGCAAATGAATTAATTGCTACTGAGACAACAACTAAATTCTGGAACATCAGAAACTATAATTAACTACAAAAACGTTACAAGTTCTTACTCGTGTACAATAAATAACTAATTGAACATTTTATGAGGAAGGTAAATATAACGGCAACAACATAGCGACAGTGTTTGGGTGACAACAAATTGATACTAATAGGTGTGTACATGAAAAATTTAGTAACATAGAACAAATAGGACTAAGGTCGTCCACTATGTATGCCAAAACAAGGGTAAAGACAACTGTTGCTACATCTCGCACTGGTGCCCTGCAGTGGCGAGCCGATGCAGCGGAAAAAAATCAGGGACCCGGAGTTCGGAGCATGTAGTTGCTTCGATGCCCAGTTCCTTCGTGCCATAAAGATTTAGTATTTTTACTGCTTGGTTGGTTGGATGTGTGGACCAAAGTTGGCTGCACAAACTGCTAAAGCGGTGCCAAATAATTTTCTAATGGCACCGCTGATGAGATGGCAACAATTTAAGATACTACGTACAAACTGTGACACTGTCTTAGGATGCGTTTGGTCGTAGGTGTGGTATGAATGGGTTGGGACCATGACAGTGTCTGAATCACATCTAACAAATGATTTATAACAACGAAAGAGGGTCTAACCTTCTCTGCACATGCCAGAAACTTCCTCCCACTGTCCACAGATTCAAATGCAACTAGCTTCATGCATGGAGATTGATGGTGACATCGAGCAGATAGATCTTTAGCCACCCTGCTCCATTCGTTTAATCCTAATGGTCCTAGGGAGGTACAAGAGGAAGAAATGAATCAAATCGACCGCCAGGTAAAAATCCTTTATTCCAAGTCATAGCCCGAGAGGGAGAAGAGGTGTATACCCGGGTGGTGAAGGAGTCGTCACCGGAGGAGGAACCGCTGGAGAGGTCTTTGAAGAAGACCATGGCGACCCCGGCGGTAGGATGCGAGACGACGAGAGAGAGGAAGCGGCTATAGCTTAGGAAGGAAGGAGGAAATAGGGAAAATGTGACTTGTGGTCAGGGAGAAAAGGGGTAGGGAAGAGGGGAGGGGGCGGGGTAGATATTTTGGCGGTATGCCAAAATTTTAGAAATATGGAGGGAAACTTTGCGCGCGGTGCCGCCGGACCATTCACTTTGAACGATTGTGTGCATCGCAAACGATTCTTCTGCTTTACGCACATGGGATGAGTTTGATAATTCAAATTTTGGTGGAAATTTCCCTGGGTACGTCATGGCATAATTTAACATCGCTTGCTAATTTGGGCACACAAAAGAGCGTACAGCAGACAGACCACACTAACTGAATCGAGCAATTTTAGTAATTAAACAAAGCCAGTTGACCTAAACTTTGCTCTATCAAAAGACCAGCATTAAAAACAAAGCCTAAGTATGCATAATTTTAACAAATCCGTCGCCGCGCCGACCTATGCATCGCTGGTGTGAGATGAGATGTTGATGACTTGTCCTGGCGACATGCCGCCGTTGGTGGACTCTGCGTCCCCCCTGCTGAAGTCGATCGCATCCTCGTCCTCGTCCTCGGTGCCGCCCTTAAGGTTATAGTACTCGTAGTAGTGGCTGCGCCATAGCTCACATTGGTACTCCACCGATGAGTCCTCAATGGACAGACTCTTCTCTACCTCGACCTCGGCCACGCGCAACTCCTCCTCTGGGCACTCCTAGATCTTCGTTGCCTCCTGCATCTCCAGCTCCCACTCGGCAACCTCATGAGGAAGCAGGTGCTCCATGGCCACCGCCGCCTTTTCGGACGTGGGTTGCATGCTGGAGTCCGAGGTGGCCTGGAATATCTTGGCATGTGCATCCTCGATCTTGGCGTGGATGCCCTCGACCCAGGCTAGGGCGATATCGGCGGCATGGACGGCAACTCGAGCGCTCTCGGTGTTTGCAGCCGCCGTCGCAGCAGCAGCTGCAGCCGTCTCGGCTGCTACAGCTGCCCTGTCGGCTGCCGCAGACGCCCTCTCGGCAGAAGCGGCTGCGCTCAATGCGGATGCGGCGGCACTCTCGGCGTAGGCGGCCGCGCTCTCGGGGCAGGCGGCGGCGCTCGGGGGTGGGGGGAAGCGACCATCGTACGGGCCTTCACAAAGCATTTCCACGGCGTCACCTTTGCAAGAAGGGGGTGCGGGAAAGGGGATCGGGATTCATGGATTCGGGGGTTGTCGACACTGGAGTAGACGAGCCGGCGAAGCTTAAGGAGGGAGACTTAAATAGACCCAGATATTTTCAGCACAAACGGTTCCTAGAAAACAACTGTGTGTCATGTTGTAGATATTTTTTATTAGCTGTGAAAGACGAATTTGGAGTAAAGTGGCAACAGATGGTGTTTTAAATGTACGAGAAAATTTGTAGTACTAATACAACTGTCATGTCAAATTTTGGAAAATTTCAGGGGTCATTTGACCTTTTAAAGACATTTAAGTGATTTTCTAGCCATTTAATGACCGTAATTGAAATTTGAACTACATGTACGTGCAACAGCTAACCATAACGGTTTGAAAACTCATATTTTGTGTACTCTTGTGTGATTTAATTCCATGTGCAGTAAATTGGAAGGAATTTTCAGACATACCGGTGTAACGGCTATGACACAATTAAGCATGGAGTGACATGGCATTTTAATTCTAAAATTCTGAAAAAAAAATTCAAAAACACATGAAACTTCGGTTGATGTAATGTCATGCCACCAAGATGATGTGGTAAACAATTTGGCATGTTTAACGAAAGTTTGGACACACACCCCTCACAAACCGGAGCAACTCACTAGAAGGCTTGTGGTTCCGAGAGGGAACAATGCATGTTTGATGACGAACGGGAGATAGCTTCCTCTTACGGCCTTCAGTTTTCTTTCTACGTTTAACATGCACTACTACAACTGTAATTTGAAATTTTGGAAAATTCTAGGGGTCATTTGACCTTTTAAAGACATTTGAGTGATTTTCTAGCCATTTAATGCCTGTAATTCAAATTTAAACTACATCTACATGCAACGGCTAACCATAACGGTTTGAAAAATCATACTTGTGTACTTGTGTGCGGGTTAATTCCATGCGCAGTAAATTAGAAGGAATTTTCAAACATATTTGTCTCACGACATGGACACATCCATATGTATGCATGGAGTGACATGGCATTTTAATTCCAAAAAATTAAAAAAAATCAGAAACACATGAAACCTTGGTTCATGTAATTTCATGCCACTAAGATGATGTGGTAAAAAAATTGGCATGTTTGACGAAAGTTTGGACACACACCCCTCACAACCCGGGGTAACTCACTAGAAGGCCCGTGGTTCCGACAGGGAACAATGCATGTTTGATGACAAACAGGAGATATATATATAGCTTCCTCTTACGGCCTTCTACGTGTAATGTGCACTACTACAACTGTAATGTGAAATTTTGGAAAATTCTAGGGGTCATTTGACCTTTTAAAGACATTTAAGTGATTTCTAGCCATTTAATGACAGTAATTCAAATTTGAACTACATCTACATGCAACACCTAACCAAAACGATTTGAAAAATCGTATTTGTGTACTTGTGTGCGAGTTAATTCCATGTCCAGTAAATTAGAAGGAATTTTCAAACATATTGGTCTCACGGCATGGGGTCATTTGACCTTTTAAAGACATTTAAGTGATTTCTAGCCATTTAATGACCGAAATTCAAATTTGAACTACATCTACATGCAACGGCTAACCATAACAGTTTGAAAAATCATATTTGTGTACTTGTGCGCGAGTTAATTCCATGTGCAGTAAATTAGAAGGAATTTTCAAACATATTTGTCTCATGACATGGACACATGCATATGTATGCATGGAGTGGCATGGCATTTTAATTCTGAAAAAATTAAAAAGTATTAGAAACACATAAAACCTTGCTTGATGTGATGTCATGCCACCAAGATGATGTGGTAAAAAATTTGGCATGTTTGACGAAAGTTTGGACACACACCCCTCACAAACCGGAGCAACTCACTAGAAGGCTCGTGGTTCTGACAGGGAACAATGCATGTTTGATGACGATTGGGAGATAGCTTCCTCTTACGGCCTTCAATTGTTTTCTAAGTCTAACATGCACTACTACAACTATAATGTGAACTTTTGGAAAATTCTAGGGGCCAGTTGACCTTTTAAAGACATTTAAGTGATTTTCTAGCCATTTAATGACCATAATTCAAATTTGAACTATATCTGCATGCAACGCCTAATCAAATTGGTTTGAAAAATCATATTTGTGTACTTGTGTGCGAGTTAATTCCATGTGCAGTAAATTAGACGGAATTTTCAAACATATTTGTCTCACGGCATGGACACACGTATATGTATGCATGGACTGACATGGCATTTTAATTCAAAAAATTAATAAAATATCATAAACACATGAAACCTTGCTTGATGTAATGTCATGCCACCAAGATGATGTGGTAAAAAATTGGCATGTTTGACGAAAGTTTGGACACACATCCCTCATAAACCGGAGAAACTCACTAGAAGGCTCGTGGTTCCGAGAGGGAACAATGCATGTATGATGACGAACGGGAGATAGCTTCGTCTTACGGCCTTCAATTTTTTTCCTATGTCTAACGTGCACTACTACAACTGTAATGTAAAATTTTGGAAAATACTAGGGGTCATTTGACCTTCTAAAGACATTTGAGTGATTTTCTAGCCATTTAATGACCGTAATTCAAATTTGAACTACATCTACATGCAACGGCTAACCATAACGGTTTGAAAAATTATATTTGTGTACTTGTGTGCGAGTTAATTCCATTCGCAGTAAATTAGAAGGAATTTTCAAACATATTTGTCTCACGACATGGACATTGTTGACGTTCTGGGAATGGGGGTCCCCAGACTTGCCTGCCTGCGGCCCACGGCGTGACTGGGCTAGCAGGTTCGTACGTCCCATATTCATCGACGAGGTATTCAAGACCCTCGCGAGGGACCAAGCCTCGTGATGCGGATGACGCAAGACCTCCTCAGGAGCAGCCTCGCTAAGCAGGCTCACGAGGGGTGGAGAGATCAAGGCAAGGCAAACCTCGCGAGGTCCTCGTGACGTGACCATGACGATCGAGACCAGGCGGGCGACAGCGCGCGCAGCGTCCTTATTTCCTCTTTGGTGCCAAGGAGGCAAGCGCAAGCGCGGAGTACCGAGGCATCAAGGAAGGTTTTCCATATCGGTGCAATGAGACCAAGACCGACGGGACGACAAGATAGAGGTCACTATGGAGCCCAAGACGGCGTCACCACCAGAGCCTTTTGCAGGCGAAGACTGCTTTTGTCAGGATAAGCTGTACTAGCTGTCCCCTTTCAAATTGGCCGTTGTTGGCTCCCTTCCCGCTCAATATTTGGGGAGAGGACCAGGGCCTATATAAGTAGAACTAGCCACCACAGTAGGGGGGCGACGAAAAGAGGAGAGGGAGGACTCATTCAGAGGCATCTCATTCACACAAGTTCACCAAGCACAAGAACACCTCATCCTTAGGAGGTTGTTCTTCCCCTTGTACTGTTCATCATCAGCCCAAGAGGCAATCCACCACCACCACATTGGATTAGGGTATTACATCACAATGGTGGCCCGAACCAGTATAAATCTCGTGTCTTTGTCTTGTGAGTTCGTCGAGTTCATCCACGAGATCTTAGAGAGTTAGGGTGTGGATCGATAGGGAGAAAACCTTCGCGCGCACCCCAGTGTTCGAACCTCGAGGGTTTTGCCGGAACCTGTGATCCGACATTTGGCGCGCCAGGTAGGGGTGCGCTGGAGCCTCTTCCCTGCCAATCGACCCACCGACGCTCCACGGCCCCGATGTTCGGCGATCCAATGGCCGACTCCGACCGCTGGGCAGCCTGGACAGCTCGGTCGGCGCCACCTGCCCATGAAGACCTCAACCCCGCACTCCAGGCGGCACAAGCGCCACCTAACGCTGCGGGGTGCAGGCGGCGCGGCCAGGCGTCGTCCACCCTCACTCAACGACAAGCGCAAGCCGCTGCAAGGGTCGCAAGCCACGCCGCAGCAACGGCGCCACACACCCGGCGGGAGCAGGCGAACATGAGGGCCGCGCTCATGGTGGCGCGGGAGTTGCTGCGATGCTGGCTGATGGAGAGCGGCCACGACGCACTGCTGGAACGTGTTGCTGAGCTGCTGGATGCGGCGATGTCAGGAGCGCCGCCTTTTTGCTATCTGCTCCCTTCCCGAGCCGCTACTGGACCTCACGACGGGCCTCGCCGCAACCACACGCCCTTGGGTGCGCCTGGGGGCTTCATCAACACCAGGACGGCCGACGGCGCCCGGGGCCCCGTTGCCCCACGCCACCTCTGATGAGCATGGGCACGAGCGTTGCCCCCATGGCCCCAGCGAGGCGTCGCGCTATCATCCTCAGGATGCCGCGCTGGGTCGGGTGGCGTGGAGTGTGGGGCACTACGGCGAGGTGTTTGGGGTGACAGCCCCGGAAGCCTATGTGCCCCGCATGATGGATCAGGGGTACACGCCGGAGGACAACCCTGACTCGTTCCTCGGGCCAGGATGGGAGGAGGAGGCGTTAGGAGCTGAAGCCTTCCAGGAGCTGCCAGAGAGCCCCGCCTGCCGCGCCATCGACCACAGATACAGGGTACCATTAATCCCTCAGGGGCAAGCTTACGCTAACCATGAGTCACAGATGAACCAGGTCATGGCGCCAAACGATGGCTCCGGCAAGGCAATGCCCGCCCTGACAGGAGAGACCCGCTGGGGGCTGCGTGGACGGGGCCAGGAGCAAGGCCCCTCCCCGTGTCGCACGAAGCAAGGCGACGCCCGGAGGTAGGCCCTCTGCCGGGGTGGCGACTGTGACCTTTCCCGGCAGAGGACCCGTGGTCGCCGAGGGCGCCGCTGGTGTCCCCTCTGCCCTCGTCGGGCCGTCCTGCTTTCCGGTCGTCCCAGCGGTGGTAGGGGGTGGCACAAGGTGGGGCCCTCGTTGGGCGATACGAAGTAAGGCTCACACCTGTGAAGATCGCCGCCCATGACACTCTCACGTAATAATGAGTGGGGTTGTACACGCCCTAGAGCCTCACGAGAGCCGCCCTCGGGCCTCGGGGGCTCCCTCCACGCCCAGTGGCAGCACTTAGCTCCGCATAGGGCTGGACCAAAAGCTCATAACTCGCGAGCTTAATGAGCGCTCGATAGTTCGGATCGTTAAGCTCGTAGGTCGCTTCTTAATGAACAGAGCCAATCATTTATTTCAGCTCGTTAAGCTTAATGAGCTTAATGAGTGAGCTAACGAGTTTCACGAGTAGCTCGTTAAGCTCATTAGTAACAACACAACACATGTTTTCATCTTACCTGACAGACTTTTATAGCACCTTAGCCCATCTATTCAATCTAATCGCCATATGAGGCAACAAACTACTGCATTTCTTTTTATAGTCACCATATTTCGTCTTGAAAACCACACCTACACGTTCATCTTGTATATCATAGCACATTATAGTCTGTTAACGAGCGCTCGCGAGCTTAACGAGCTTCAAACGAGCCGAGCCGAGCAGGGTTTTCTGCTCGTTAATCTTAACGAGCCGAACCTAACGAGCACGAGCTTAACGAGTATGAGCTTAATGAGCCGAGCTGCTCGTTAGTCCACCCCTAGCTCCGCGCTGGTGAGAAGACGTCGAAGACTAGACTAGGCACTGGACGCGGCCATTTGCTTTGGATCTCTTTTCTGTAACCCTGTCTTCTGGATTTGGATTTAAGTTGAAGTTGAATTTTATTTGATGCGCGCGGGGGATGCCTTTTCTCATTGGAGCTATTTCTCGCAGTCTCGTTCTTGCCTTATTTCGGAGTTCGCGCCAGTCGCTCCCCCCTCGCGAGCCGGGTTGGGCATGAAGCACACGAGCCACGCGCCTACTGAGCCGTGGCAGTCACTCGCTTATCGCACGCCCCTCTCGGGTGTGGCGACGAATTCCTCGGGAGCTTCTCAGAAACCCACAATCTCTTGAGCCGGTTTTGGGCTCGCCTAGGCTAAGGTAAACCGCAGCAACAACCCTGCCCTAGTATACGTAAAGCTCGTGAAGACGCGTACTCAATTTTACACAAAAGGGTGAAAGCAGCGATTTGTTTACATGAGGGGCTCCCCCTCTCAAAATGCTCTTACAATCTTCCGGGGCCACGCCCAAGTTTTCACAGGGTAAATAACAGGGAGACGAGGAATCAGCCGCATATGTCGCTCGCCGCGTCCCCCATGTCATCATCAGACGCGCCGCTGGCGTCGCTGTCACCATCATTGGCGTTGCCTCCACCTTCGCCGGTGCCGACGTTGCCGTCATCAACCACGTCGCCTTTGTTCGCCGCAACCACTACCCTGTCATTGTCAGAAGCGAAGGCCCTAACCAGCGCATCCACGTGGTCTTCAGCCCATCGCGCCAAGTCGCCTCGGATGGCTTCCAGCACGAGAGCAATGGCGGCGTCAAAATCGAAGTTGGGATCAATGTTCCGGAGGTGGCTGAAGACGCGGGAGAACAGGCGCCCAAGCAGACTGCGACTTCTCTCTTCCACAAGCTGGCAAGCCCTATTAGACTGGGCTTCCAGGCGCGTCACCACGTTGGTGAAGAAGTTCGGGTGACTGGCATAGTCATTCGAGTGGGGGTGCGGTGCATTCTCGTCACAGATGAAGCCCAGGGCGGTATTAGCCCTATTCCATAGGCCCTGAAGCATGGGGGCGTGCTCGCGCTCCAGCGTCTGCCGTTGAAGCACTTCCTCCCTGTTTTGCCGCACGACGGCCTCGGCGTCATCAACCCGTTTCCAAAGATAAAGTAGCTCGGCACGGGTGGAGGCCAAGTCCGCCTGCGCCGTGACCAAGGCGGCAGCCGTGGCCTCCTCACGCCTCTCCGCCTCATCTAATCTGGGCCTAAGAGCGGCGGTCCTGCCTGTTGCCTCAGTTCCCGCAAGCTTCAGCTTCAGGTCGTGCCAACCTTCAAGATCTGCACGAACCTCGGCCACCCAGCGGTCGACTTTCTCCTAGACCTTGGCCTCGCGAGCCCCAAGGGCATCTTCCGCTTGGGCAACTTGACGCTCCCTCGTCTCCAGTTTCTCAAGCTCGAGGCTACGCTCCACGGCTTCTAGAGCCAACGCCTCCTCGCGCTTCCAGACCTCCTCTTCCTCGGCAGGCGTCCCCCTTAGTGACGCGAGGGCGGCTTTACGCGCCTCCACTTGCTGCTCGAGGGACGCACTCCAGGCGTGGAGCTCCCACGCGCGCTTCTCCGCAGCCTCGCGACGGCAGTCAGCTTCACGAGCCTCCTCCAGAGCTCGGGAACAGGCCTCATGGGAGGTTGCAAGGGAGGCCTCGGCCTTCATGTTATCTAGCTCGCACTGGTTGCGCCCGAGGTTGATGGCCACTTTCAGCATGTGCCACTCCTCCGCCAACCAAAGACCCTCGGCCTCAAGGCGCGCGTCGACACCCTCAAGTTCTTCGCCGAGTCGGTACATAGCGTCCACCGCCTCCTGGAAGAGCTCATGACGAACGATGCTCTGCTCGTGCTCGAACTCAAGCGCACAGCCCATCTCGCTCTCCGCTATAGGGGCTATGGGCGACGCCCGGCGCGGCGCCCCCCTCTCACCAGGGGGCTGGGGGCTGGCGCGGCCTGAGACACCAGCCGGCCCTCACGAGGGGCCCGAACCGAGCAAGGCCCGCTGCTTGAAGAAGACCCCAGGGTCGAGGCCAGCCAGCTGCCGACCGTGACTAGGGGAGGAGCCCTTGGCACGTCCGCTGCGCTCCGAGCAAGGCCGCAAAGAAAGGACGGCGAAGGCGCAAGCTCAGGGTGCCTTGATGACGGACCAACTCCCATGGCTGAACACACGTCGTGGGCAGTGCCCGGGCCTGCATCGCTGGAGCTTGGCGGGTGCGACGGGACGAGAGGGAGCTACTTCTCAGGATATTTCATGGCCTTGGCAGAAGGGGTCCTGAGGGGACAATCGTCAGGAAAGGAAGGCAGCACACAGAAGATCACTAAGATAAGGTACTTACTCGTCAACGGTGATGTACTCTCGTCGCTTCAACGGCCCAAAGATACCGCTGCTGCTTGGAGATCCTTTCCTCTTGCGGAGCTCCTCGAAGTCCACACAAAGCCGACCGAAGCGCTGAACGTGGCGGCCAGTATGGGGTGTAGCCGGAGAAGTGCTCGAGAGAACAATTTTCATGGGTGCCTGACTGTGGAGAACAGTCGGGCGCCGTCTCACCGCGACTTCCTGAGGCCTCCGGAGTTTCAGCCCCGGGAGCCTCGTGCTGCATCGTCCCAGCGACCGACGTCCCAGAACCACGGGGTCATGAGGACGAATCTCCAGGAGCCCCAGGCAGCGTCCGCACATCAGCACTCGTGCCGCCAGCCTCTGGCAGTGCTCGTCCCCCTGCACCCACATTCGGGATGAGCTCGGCTCCAGCGACGAAGAGGGGAACCGCGCTGACAGGGTTCTCGCGGGACCCCACCAGGCCGTCCGGACGCAGACCCCACTCGTCAAAGGGAGTCATGCTCCCTGCGAATTCAGCCTTGTTCTTGCAGCGGTACAGCAGACAGTTCTTCCCAGGCAAGTCGTCTGGCGAAGGGACACCTGTCAGGACCTTGAGCATCATTTGCCGTGTCCCAAGGGGGAGCCCGGACTCCTGAAACCTCATATGGTCCTGACTGCTGAGCAAGGTCCACATCGGGCGAGAATGGCGCTGAAGCAGAGCAACCCGACGCTTGATGAACTCCTTCACCACCATTGGTGCGGTCACACCGTGGTCCTTCAGCATCCTTAGCCCAAGCTAGACGGGGACAAGACGGGGGCTCGCCAGCCTCTCATGGCCCCAGTCGGAGTGGGAAACGGCAGGCGCTGACAGGGCGTGGAGTAGAGGGCTGAGCACATCGGCGTCGACAAATATCCACCATGTCCGAAACTCTCTCGTGGAGGGAGGAAGCTCGAAGTCTATCCCCGCGCCCGCGGTCGCGGCCACGGCTTGGAAGCTCATGCACCCCGAGCTTTGCCGGGGATCAGTCAGATGCAATGAGAAGAAATGGCGGAGAAGGTCCACAGAAGGAGCGATGCCCACCATGGCTTCACACACGAAGGGGAAGACGGCAAGGAGAGTCACGGATTGGGGGTCGAGATGCAGCATATGGATCTGGTAATGTTCAAGCACCGTGTTGAAGAAGGCAAAGAAAGGGGAATCTGGCCTGCCCAAAGGGCATCGATGAAGATTTGGACCTCGGTGGCCGCCCGAGCAATGCGAGTGCGAGACACAGGCCAAGCCACCGTCTCCCCCACTCCTTGAAACTGGTGGCGAGCATGGGATGCACCTTGTCCACGGCCTCATCGTTGAGCACCAACGATCGGCTGACTGCAGGCTCGGCGGCTGGAGGCGCACTTGGCGAAGACAGAGGCTTCTTCCCCTTGTCTGCTTGTTTTGGCGCCATGGCGATGAAGGAGGCGGAGTGTAGGTCAGATTGGAGAGGAGGAGCAGAGTCTCGAGGAAGCAGAGGGACTGGGGAAGCAAGGCGTAGGTGATGGGGGAATAACTGTGTAGGTTGCGGGGGCCGCATAGCCAGGCGGGTTCCAAGGTAGTGTGGGGAAGCGGAGACGCCCACGTCCAATCAACAGCCATGCGTCAACCGAGGCCGCAGGGGCTGTCCCCTTTCAAATTGCCCATTGTTGGCTCCCTTCCCGCTCAATATTTGGGGAGAGGACCAATGCCTATATAGGTAGAACTAGCCACCACAGTAGGGGGACGACGAAAAGAGCAGAGGGAAGACTCATTCAGAGGCATCTCACTCACACAAGTTCACCAAGCACAAGAACACCTCATCCTCAGGAGGCTGTTCTTCCCCTTGTACTGTTCACCATCAACCCAAGAGGCAATCCACCACCACCACACTGGAGTACGGTATTACACCACAACAGTGGCCCGAACCAGTATAAATCTCATGTCTTTGTCTTGTGAGTTCGTCGAGTTCGTCCACGAGATCTTAGAGAGTTAGGGCGTGGATCGATAGGGAGAAAACCTTCGAGCGCACCCCAGTGTTCGAACATCGAGGATTTTGCCGGAACCTGTGATCCAACAGACACATGCATATGTATGCATGGAGTGACATGACATTTTAATTCCAAAAAATTTAAAAAATATCAAAAACACATGAAACCTTGGTTCATGTAACGTTATGCCACCAAGATGATGTGGTAAAAAATTGGCCTGTTTGACGAAAGTTTGGGCACACACCCCTCACAAACCGGAGCAACTCACTAGAAGGCTCGCGGTTCCGAGAGGGAACAATGCATGTTTGATGACGAACGGGAGATATATAGCTTCCTCTTATGCCTTTCAATTTTTTTTCTACGTGTAACGTGCACTACTACAACTGTAATGTGAAATTTTGGAAAATTCTAGGGGTCATTTGACCCTTTAAAGACATTTAAGTGATTTTCTAGCCATTTAATGACAGTAATTCAAATGTGAACTACATCTACATGCAACACCTAACCAAAACGATTTGAAAAATCATATTTGTGTACTTGTGTGCGAGTTAATTCCATGTGCAGTAAATTAGAAGGAATTTTCAAACATATTGGTCTCACGGCATGGGCACATGCATGGAGTGCCATGGCATTTTAATTGCAAAAAAATTAAAAATGATCAGAAAAACCTGAAACCTTTCTTGATGTAATGTCATGCCACCAAGACGATGTGGTAAAAAAATTGGCCTGTTTGACGAAAGTTTGGACACACGCCCCTCACGAACTGGAGCAACTCACTAGAAGGTTCATGGTTCCTAGAGGGAACAATGCATGTTTGATGACGAACGGGAGATAGCTTCCTCTTACGGCCTTCAATTTTTTTCTATGTTTAATGAGCACTAATACAACTGTCATGTGAAAATTTGGTAAATTTCAAGGGTCATTTGACCTTTTAAAGACATTTAAGTGATTTTCTAGCCATTTAATGACCGTAATTCAAATTTGAACTACATCTACATGCAGCGCCTATCTTGATCTGCGGCGCTCAAGTGCCATGCGCCAAAGGTCTGCTCAACCCTGGCGATGACGCGCATCACGGTGTCGTCCATCGCATTATCGGGGAGCGCCTCGGCCTCGACAAGTTGTGGCGCCTGCTCGTTTTCCTCGTCGATGAGGTTGATGGCAGAGGCAGCGCTTTGGTGGGTTGGCATGCTTGGAAAAGATGGATGTGCTACAGGATGTGCTTGTCGCCTCCGTGCATCGCGCGCCACCTAGGTTTATGCACAATATCGCTGGGTGGCGGGAAACATGTGAGGAAATGGCGGGAAATGGTGGCGTCTTCATAAAACGCCATCAATTAATGGAAACTTAGCATAGAAGGAAAATTGAGCTAGCACAAGAAGTAGACGATGATTAGATGAACACGAACCATGCTAGGGAACCCGTCGATGATGAATTTATCAATCACAAATGGTTGAATACTAACAAGTGTTTGCCCACAACACACACGGCTTATTCCATCACAAACAGGTCGGATGGATCAACTGTATGCCACGTATCGCACATTGTCAAAAAGTAATGCGATAGACCTTCTTTAACATGTGTTAAAAAATAAAAAACAAGGACCTCGAGGTTAAATTAACTCATGGCTGCTCCATCAACACAACTTCGCATCCAGTCACCCATCTGATGGCTGCTCCAACCTGAGCACACTTAACTTGAGAGTTCTCTTACATGATCTACTAGTGCAACAACTAGTCCTTGCTGATATAGGATGCCTCTTTGCATCCTTATGGCGTATCCGGATGACCACCCATCCCCCAATGGCCAATAGATGTTGTGTAGACAGAGCATATCACATACGACTTATTAGAAGCAATCGTCTGTGTTATTATCAGTCTTCGCACACATTTCTGATTACAGACCTGTTTGCCGCGTATCACACACATCTTGATATATTGAACCATTTCTGTTCTCTTGTCTCAACGCAAACAGTTCATCCGAATGAACCGCATGCAGTATATCGCACCCACCTTGATCTGGCTGACCGTTTCTTTTGTGTTGCCTAATCACAAACAGTTCATCCGAGTGAACCGTATGATGTATATCGCACACACCTTCATCTGGCTGCCCGTTTCTTTTTTTGTTCCTCATCGCTAATAGTTAATTTAACTAAACTGTGTGCCCTGCATCGCACATGCAACTAAAATTTGAACCATGTTTGATGCATCCTCCATCGCAAATGTTTTGCACCTTTTTTGACGGTTTTTACACCACCATTTGTGATTATTGCATCGCACACAGTTTTGTCGAAGGGTCTCTGATCGTAGTGTCGCGTTAGCAGCATCCTGCAGTAGTGTGGGTCTGAGCTGTTAGTGGGGGGAACATTTTTTCGCGAAATACAGAGACCCTTCCGGTGGGTCCCAGCTGTCAGGTAGAGGAATCATTATTTTACATGTAATAAGGAGGCATTTCCTTGTTGCGGCCGTGGACCCAACTGTCAGCCTCTCCACGTACAGTCCACTTCTGATGGATGTCATTCTTTGAGCACCTTGACCACGCCGCGCCGAGAGCACCAGGGCAGTGGACGATGGAGAGGCCTAGGAAGGGGATGACGCGGAGCCAGGGAAGACGTGGCAGTGGATGCCCACACAGAGAGGAGTACGAGGGTTGAATGGTTCGGCTGCGGTATGAGGTTGGCATCGCCGTAGAATAACAGGGGTTGTGGGTGAGTAGAGGGATGTCCTGGCCAGAGGTTGGAGTAGGGTGGGGCGGTCAGGCCTGCGCGGGAGCACAGCCGGCCATGGGAGGCAGGAGCAGGCGGCAGGACCGGCGCTGGTTTGGGCCCTAGGAGCAAGAAGACCAGAGGTTGAAGAAGCATGACGGCCATTTGCCGGCGTTCTGGGAACGGGGGTCCCCAAACTTGCCTTCCTGTGGACCGCAGCGTTGCTCCACCAGCGGCCCTGTACGACCCATCTTCACCAGCAAACATTCAAGACCCTCGCGAGGGGACAAGCCTCGTGAGGTGGACGACGCAAGACCTCCTCAGGGGCGGCCTCACCAGGCTGTCTCGCGAGGGGTGGAGAGACCAAGGCGAGGGGCACCTCGTGAGGTTCCTGTGATGCAAGCCATGACGACTGGAACCAGGCGGGCGCCAGCGCACACAGTGTCCTTGTTTCTTTTTTAGTGCTAAAGGGGCAAGTGCAGGCAAGGAGTCCCGAGGCACCACGCAAAGGTTTCCATATCGGTGCAACAAGACCTAGAACAGCAGGACGGCAAGATGGAGGTCACCGTGGAGCCCAAGACAGCGTCACCACCAGAGCCTTTGGCAGGCGAAGACCTCTTTTGTCAGGATAGCTTGTACTAGTTGTCTCCCTTCAAATTTGGCCGTTATGGGATCCCTTCCCGCTCAATATTTGGGAAGAGGACCAGGGCCTCTATAAATAGGGCTAGCCACCACCGTAGCCAGGAGGGCCTGAGGAGGAGACACACAGAGGTCTGATTCCGATCTTCAACCACACAAGCACTTCAAGCACAAGAACAGCTCTCCTCGCGAGGCTGTTCTTCCCTCGTATTGTTCATCCTCAGCCCAAGAGGCAATCCACCACACCACACTGGAGTAGGGTAGTACACTACAACAAAGGCCCAAACCAGTATAAATCTTGTGTCTCATATTCTTTGGGTTCATCGAGCTAGGCCGTGAGATCATAGAGTACACGAGCTAGAGAGGGGGAGAGATCTTCGTGCACACCCCAATGTTCAAATCTCAAGGTTTTTGCCGGAACCTGAAATCCGGCATTTGGCGCGCCAGGTAGGGGTGCGTCGGAGTTTTTCTTCCCCCGGTTGATCCGCCGACGTCCCGAGGGTCTGATGTCCGGTGACCTGAGGACCAACACCGACCGCTGGGCACCTTGGCCGGCCCGGGCAGCGCCATCTGCCCAAGAAGACCTCAATCCAGCGCCACAGGCGGCGCACGCACCGCCAAGCGCCACGGGATGCGGGCGGCGCAGTCAAATGATGTCCACCCTCACTCCACGACAAGTGCGGGCGGCCGCAAGAGCCTCAAGCCACACTGCGGCCACGACACCGCACACTCAATGGCAGCAAGCAAACTTGAGGGCCGCACTCTTGGTGGCTCGGGAGCTGCTGCAATGCCGACTAATGGAGAGCGGCTGGGACGCATTGCTGGAGCGCGTCGCCGAGCTACTGGACGCCGTGGCCTCAGGAGCACCGCCCTTATGCTCCTTGCTCACGCCCCAGACCACGACCGGATCGCATGGCGGGCCTCGCCGCGCCCGCGCACCCCCAGGAGCGCCAGGAGGCTTCATCGACAATGGCGTGACCAGAAGCGCTGGGCGCCCACTCGTGCCTGCGCCACCTCCGATGGGTGCTGGCACGAGCGTTGCCACCCGCGGCCTCGGCGTAATACCACTCTACCATCCTTAGGGTGGCGCGACGTGGAGCGTGGGGCACTTTGGAGAGGTCTTCGGGGCGGCGGCCTCGGAGGCCTACGTGCCCCGCATGATAGACCAGGAGTATGCACTAGAAGACGACCCCGGCTCGTTCCTCGAGCCGGGCTGGGAGGATGAGACGCTGGAAGCTGAGGCCTTCCAGGAGCCCCTCGAGCGCGTCGTGAGCCTCACCAACCATGTCGGCGACGAGAGCTACAGGGTACCACTAATCTCTCAGGAGCAAGCTTATGCTAACCATGGGTCGCAGGAGAATCAGGTCACAACGGCGGGCAGCGGCCCCAGCTCAACGGCCTCCCTCCCACTAGGAGGAGCGCACTGGGGGCTGTAGGGGAGAGGCCGGGAGCCAGGCCCCTCCCCGCATCGCACGGAGCAAGGCGCCCCCTTGTTGGGGAAACTGATCCACGAACATCTATGGGGCCGGCGGACCGAGCCCCTTTTGGTTCGGCGGGGGGCGGAGATCACACGAAGAGCAGATCGAGGCGAAGCACACGAGCAGTTTACCCAGCTTCGGAGCTCTCCGGAGAGATAACACTCCTACTGCTGCTTGTTTGATTATCTTGTGTTCTTGCTCCAGAGAGAGAGCGTAGTGTTTTTCTGGGTTCCGAACCAGTCGAACCCCCTCTACGTTGCGCATGGGCCTCCTTTTATACGCTAAAGGGGTCACCGACAGGTGGCAACGCAGAGAAGGGTACAAATGTAAAAAGTGAGGTGGTTGGTACACTTACTTGTACAGTGCACCCTACCTAACCCTGACGGCAGGGGACAAGGGCATTAAATGCCCATCTGAGTCGCCCAAACAGTGCAGAAAAGGACCGTTAGGGGCGCCACCGTTCGCCACGATGGCGATCTTGTCAGCTTCGCATGCCACTGCGCACCGCTGGCTGCACAGCCTCCCGCCACGCGCGCCTGGAGAGGCCCCCAGAGCAACACGTTGGTGGATGCGCTGGAGCGTGGGCACAGAGTGGCCGCCTGCCGCGGCAAGCGCCTTGCCGCTGCTGTTATCTTGTCGGGTCCGGAAGCTTGTCGCTCACGGCCTCGAGGTACCTTGGTTGGTCTTCCCGGCAAGCTCCTCTTGCCGGGGCCTTGTTGCCTTGCCGGAGCGCGTGGCGCGTCGCGGCAAGTTCCTTGGAGTGCCTTGGTTGGCCTTCCCGGCAAGCTCCTCTTGCCGGGGCCTTGTCTCCTAAGCTTAAATACTTTGTTCTTGAGTGGCTCCAAGGGAACGACGGAGGATCTTGGCGTTCGCCCGGCAAGCCTTGCCGCGGGGTGCTGCAACTGCCCGTGCACAAGTTCGGGGTACTAGGGTACCCCTATTCTAGTACACCGACAGGAGCCCCTGGGCCTGGGCCAGACACGGTGCCGAGCGCTGTTGGGCCAGGCCCAAGACAGGGCACGGGCACACGCGGACTGGGCCATGCCGAATCTCGCTCCGTATCCACCGCGCTCTCCCCTAATGGCACGCGTTGAATGCGACGTCGTGGGAGAGATCGTGGGTGGTTCTTTATTCGGAAGGGCGAAACGTCCGCCCCGTCCCTCTTTATAAGCAGAGGAAGCAGGGGCAGTTCGTTCCCCCTCGCTGGTTGCTACTACTCCATCTTCATGAACCTCCGCCGCTCCCCCTTCTTCTCGAAGCCAAGAGAGCAGCGCTCCGCCCCCCATTGCCACCAGCATCACCAACGCCGTCGACCTCCCCCACCACCTCCGCCATGGCTCCGAAAGCCGACAAGGGAAAGGGCGTGAAGTCGGCCGAGGTGCAGCGGCTCGTGGCGCTGCTGAAGGAGCGGGCGATCTTCTCCCCCCAGCTCGGCGCGAAGGAGCTGAGGGAGTACTTCTACCTCTTTTGGGCGACGGAGACGCGGGCGCATCCGCGCACGAGGGTACTCCCGGCCGCTGCTTCGGAACTGGCTCCAAACGGGTACCCATTCTTCGCACTGTTCTTCTATTGCAGGCTTTGCCCGCCCTTCTCGGAGTTCTTCTGCGATATCATGAACACCTACGGCCTCCGCCTCCTTGATTTCACCCCCAACGCCGTTCTGACCATGGCAGTTTTCGCACATTTGTGCGAAAACTTTGTCGGAGTCCACCCCAATGTTGCCCTTTTCCGCCACTTCTTCATGCCTCGGGTAGAGAGAGGAGAGCCGCTTGCCGAAGGGATCGCCTGGATCTCGAGAGTCGGCAAGAAGGAGGCGTACTTGGAGGGTGAGCTCCGTAGCAAGTGGGAGGAGTGGAGAGCGGAGTGGTGCTAGATCGTCGAGGAGAATCCGCAGCCCTTCACCGCCGTGCGCCAAGCTCCAATAGTGCGCGGCAATGACTGGAGCAACGTGGCCCCGGAAGACGAGAGGCTGAAGATGCCATTACTAGGATCCTTCGCCTCAGGCTTGCCGGGCTCACTATAGGCGCTGTAGGCGCAGATTTCCTCTGCTGCCGCATCGCCCCCTTGCAGGAGAGGGGGAGGCCCGCCTGGGAATTCAAGAACTCGGCGGACATCATGAGGCTGCGGCCGGGCCTCAACTACAACTTCATCGTCTTGGAGCTGGATGCAATGCTCCTGGAGTTGTTCAAACGCGATCCCCAGCACCCATTCACGCTGGCGAGGGGCGTCGTTCCATTGTGCAATAATTCTTCGCTTGACCGGATCCGCGCCATGATGCCGTTGTGCGATTCACACGGAATCGTTCCAACTTGGCAAGAGCCTGCGGATGACGTCGTGCAAGCGTTCTTCGACAACTTGGAAGAAGTGCCGGTCTGCGCTGACGAGCAGAAGAGCCTCACCCGTGACACCACCGACGAGGAGCTGCAGCGCATCGCCACTAGGGCGGAAGAGGTTGCGGCCGCAGCTGCCGCGGGCGCGTTCGGGTTCACTGTGGAGGAGGCGGAGGCGGCAGAGGTGGCAAACCTCGCCGAGCCCGCGGAGTTCATTGGCGAGGAAGAGCCTGCCGGCTCTGAAGCTGAGCCGAGCGAGGCCGGCGAGGAAGAGCCCGAACCTTCAGAAAGCTTGCCGCAGGCGGAGCCCCCGGCCCCGCCAAGAAGGCGTCTTCGCAGGGCCACAGACGTAGCGGGGCGGCAGCCGGGTCAACAGCCGCCGAGCCGTGCGACACGCTCTACCGCGGCAAGCAATGTTGCCGCGGGAGCGCCTCACGCAGCAGCGGCAACTGGAGCGGGATCTTCCCGGGCCACCGCCACCGCCCCCGCCAAGCGGGCAAGGGATCCTACTCCTCCGCCTCGCCGCACCGGAGGGGAGCCGAACTTCGATCTTTCCGCGCTCAGCTCCGACGAGGAGGAAGAAGAGTAAGTTTCTTTGGTGCTCTTGTAGTTCTTCAATCTTGCTGTTTTTATCTTGTATCTGACTTGCTTCAATCTGAATTCCTTTCTTTTCAGGACGCTGCCCCAGAGAGCGGCGAAGAGGGCCAAGGCCGCGGTGATTGTCATCGAAGATGACCCCACCGTGTCAGCAGGGGGTGGGTCCGAGACCACCTTGATGGACCCGGCAACCACTCCTCAAAGCAGCCCCCAGCGTAAGTTCATAGTTAGCTTTCTGCTGTCAGGCGCGCATGAGTGCTTTTTCCTTTGTTGATATCTTGCTTGTTGATTTGTGTAGGAGCAGAGCAGCCATATCAGGAGCGCCCGGAAGCTGGTCCCGAAGTTCCATCTGCTTCGACTACGCTGCTAAGGGAGGAGTCCCCGGCAAGGGAGCGCTCACCGGCAAGGGAGAACTCTCTGGCAAGGGGCAGTTCTCCAGCAAGGGACAGCACCGTCGATCCTGCGGCGGCCGAGACCGCAACTGCAGATCTTGGCACAGGTAATTCACTTGTCCAAAAACTTTCCCTTGGGTTCTTCTTCTTCTGATTTTCTTCTCTTGGATTTTTGATTGATTTTTCTCCCTTCTTTGTTCTTCAGACCCATCTGCTGCTGAGCCAATGGAGACAGAGGGAGCCGGCGAGGAAGGCGCGCATGGCAGCACTGACGACGCCGCCGCCAACGAAGAAGGGGCCGATGCTGATGAGACCGCCGGCAAGGAGGCCGCCAAGGCTGCCGCCGCAAAAGCCGGCGAGGGGTCGGGCGATCGCACTGACGACCCTGAGGCCGTAGGAGCGCCAGGCGCTGCGCCGACCGCCGATCCGTCTGCCGCTGCTGCGGAGCCGGGCTCCGAGGAGCCCCAGCCTGGCGCCTACTTGAAGGCCGGCGACGATATCTTCATCAAGCTACCCTGGGCGTCGAGCTCCAGGGCGCCGGTCGAGGGGGAAACTTTTGATGAGGAGGTGCTCGCCTCCGCTGGACTGTCGTTGGTCGACGCGCCCAGCAGCAGCAGTGGCAAGCCTAAGGAGGAGCGGCTGCTGCGGAAGCTGCTGTCACTCTACCGCGCACGGCAAGCCAAGCTGGCTTCCCGGGAAGCGCTTGTCGCGAAGGCGGGAGTTGATATGGAGAAGCGCGCGGAGGAGCTCCAGGGACACAATCAAGAAGCTCTCCGGTCCCTGGCACAGGAGCGGGAGCGACTCGCCGAGGAGCGCACGGCCTTCCTTCTCGAGAAGGCCGAAGCTGAGGAGGAACAAAGGCTGGCCACCGAGAAGCAGTCCGCGCGAGAAGGCGAATTGGTGCAGCGGAAGGCCAACCTCGACAGCTACGAGGAGGAGCTCGCCGAGTGCGAGCAAGCACTTGGCGGGGCGCTCAAGGAAGCAAAGGACGCTGCTGCAACCGCAGAGGCCGCCACGAAAGAGCTGGAGGAGAAGGTGGCGTAGCTGGAGGCCAACATCGGGAAGAGCGGCGAGGAGCTTGCCGGGCTCAAGCGTGAGCGTGAGAAGGATGCTGCCGCCCACGGTGAGCTACAAAGTCTTCTCGCTGAGAGGGGCAAGGAGCTCAGCGCCGCCAAGGATTCCAATGCAGACCTGGAGTTGAAGCTGGCCACGCTGACGCAGACGCTGGACGACGCCAAGGAGCGGGAGAAGATCTTGTCGGAGAAGGTCAAGGCTGACAAGGCGCTGCTGGAGAGCATCGCAGTTACCCGGAACTCATTCAGAGATACAGTGGAGCACTGGACCGAGGGTCTGGTGAATATTGCCGCAGTTATCGACGAGGAGCTGGCGCAGCTGGGGATGGAGGACTTTGGGTATCCCTCCGACGAGAATCTCCAACCCAGCGCCAAGCTCAGCCTGTTCTTCAAGGGCGTGGCGACGGCACTCCAGCGGCTCCGGGAGAGGATCCCAAAACAACTGGCCAACGAGTCGCGCAGAATCTGCGCCGGGGTTCTCCAGAAGGTTCTGATGAAGGTGGCCTTCCGCAATCCAGGCCTCAGCTTCACCAACGTCCTCAAGTCCTTGCCGCCAGACGCCGATCGGGACGCACTCAAGGCCCTTGTCACACCCATTGTGGACAAGGTGAGCGAGATCAAGAGGGTTGAGGGCGATCGCGTAGACTAGGCCGCCCATTTCTTCTTTTCCCTTGTCGCTGCTAATCATGTTATGAAAACAGTCTGTTAGAGCTGCGACAAGTTATCTTGTAATATAACTTTATTTCTGTTATCAATTTCTATGTTATTTCCTCTACTAGATTCCTTCCTTTGTATGTTTTTACCCTACGCTTCTAGGGAACTTGTCGGCGCAGGCACCCGAGCCGCGAGCGCTGAGTGCGGAACGTCAGCAGCCTGCTGGCGGCGCTGCTTCCGACAAGAAACCTTGTCGCGACTAGATGCAGCACACTTAAGTTGTTGAGCGGACTCGAAACAAAGTAAGGGCGCAACTAGCCACGAGTTGGTTCCTCCGCGCACAGGTTTTCCATACAAAGCAGGGTTGTTCGAGGAAGATAACTCAAAAATTTAAAAACTGATTGCTCAAACTTTGGCAACTTAGCTTTTCTGTCGTTTGCTTCCCGACAAGGCAAAACTTTGCTTGAACGACGCCTGGTCCATACCACAATCTTCTCCTCCCCCCCGGCAAACTTGTGTGCGAGGGAACCTTCTTTTCCTTTGTTGAAAAAAAAGAAAGAAGAGAAAATAATGATATGGAGCCCTTCGGCTCGTTATTGCTTACCGGATGTAGGTCCTGCACAAAGTGTTAGATAACGCATGCAAGAAAGAAACTAATGCATGAAATGGACAAGTTGTGCGGAGCACATGGGGTTTTATTTATGCACGGGATCTGCGCCCGGCTTTGTACAAAGGATTACATGCAACAGCGGCAAGACTTGTATAAAAGGTGGTTGCCGGAACGGGTTCTGGCAACCGCGCCCTACGGGAAAAACTTACGAAGATGTTCTATGTTCCAGGAATTGCTCACCGGAATGCCATCTTTGGTCTCAAGGCGGACAGCGCCGGGCCTAGTGACTCGTTTCACCCGATAAGGGCCTTCCCACTTCGGCGTCAACTTGTTGGAATTCTTGGCGGACTGAACGCGCCGAAGAACAAGGTCGCCTTCCTTGAAGCTTCTGGCCTTAACTTTGTTGCTATGGTAGCGGTGCAAAGCTTGCTGGTATCGAGCAGCTCGTATAGCAGCCTGAAGACGATCTTCCTCAAGGAGCAGCGCGTCGTCTTGTCACAGCTGTTCTTGCTCAAGCTCATCATAAGCGAGCACTCGAGGCGATCCGTATACGAGTTCCGTGGGGAGAACTGCCTCTGCTCCATAGACTAGAGCGAAAGGCGTCTAGCCAGTGGCTCGATTTGGCGTCGTTCTGCTGCGGCTGCTGCTTCCCGGTAGATCTTGTCGGCACAGATAAGAGCATCCTTCTTGTCGCCAGGGACAGAGATGACACTTATCGGGCCTGGCATTTTCAGTGCGTTGTACGCATAGTGAGAGGCTGCCATGAAGTTGGCGAGTGCCGGACGGCCAAGGATTCCATTGTAAGGTAATGGAAAGTCAGCAACATCAAACGTGACCCTCTCAGTCCTGAAGTTCAGCTCGCTGCCAAATGTTACCGGCAACGTGATCTTTCCCTTCGGCTTGCTCCTTCCCGGGTTGATTCCTTGAAATGTACCGGTCTCTTCGAGCTCGCTATCAGGGATCTGGAGTTTCTGGAGCACCGCAGAGGAGATCAGGTTCAAGCCGGCCCCGCCGTCAACTAGCATCTTAGTGACCTTGAGGTTGCGGATTGTTGGTGAAACCAACATCGGCAAGCACCCGACCGCAGTTATGCGATCAGGGTGGTCCTCAATATCAAAGATGATAGGCGTGCTGGACCATTTCAGAGGCTTGCGTGACTCGACGGGTGGTTCTGCTACATTAACTTCCCGCACCCACTGCTTGAGCTGACGGTGCGAGGTATGCAGAGAAGCACCACCGTCAACGCACAGGACCTCTGTGGCTTTCTAGAACTCCTGCTCATCAGTCTCCTCATCATCCATGTCTTCATCATCGTCGTCATCTTCATCCTTGTCGCGGCCGCGAGGAGGTCTGTCTCCTTGCCGCTGCTTGGCCTTGCCGCGGCGTCCTCCTCGGCCGGGACGTTTCTTGCCAGATCCCCCAGCACCTTCCTGGGCCTTCTCCTTGTCGCGCCGCTCGTATTCAGCTTTCTGTTGCTCAACAAGCTGCTCGACTTTCTTGCAGCTCTGGAGATCATGGCCCTTGGTGCGGTGGATCTTGCAATACTGCTTGTTGGTGCCTCCTGCTTGTCGGTGACCGCCACCTCCGCGGCAACCTCCTTGCCGGAGTCACCAGCTTTGGCTTTCTTGGCGCCACCACCGTTGCCGGACTGCTCAACAACTAGCACCTCTTTGCCTTTCCTCTTCCTGTTGTTCCGCCGCTGGTTTTTCCTTGCCGGGGCAGCATCTTCACTGTCAGATCCTCCCGCTCCTACATTCTCTCCGGGGAGTCTCCTCCCTTCCTCAGCACGTGCACACTTGTCGGCCAGTGCATATAACTCACTGGCGTCCCTGATCTTGCACATCGCCATTTCCTCCCGCATCCTGCGGTTTCGCACATTCTGATTGAACGCGCTGATCACCGCGGCAGGGTGGACGTCTGGGATGTTGTGCTGCACACTGCTGAATCTCTAAATGTACTTGCACAGGGGCTCTCCTTCCTTTTGGGCGAGCAGATGAAGATCACTCTCCTGGCCATGAGGCTTGTGTCCGCCTGTGAAGGCGCCAACAAACTGATGGCACAGATCAGCCCAAGAGGATATGGAGTTATCCGGCAAGTTCATGAGCCAGGATCTGACGTTGGGCTTGAGCGCCAGCGGGAAGTAGTTGGCAAGGATCTTGTCATCCTGTCCCCCGGCAGCCCGCACCGCAATGGTGTAGATGCTGAGGAACACCACGGATGCGTCTTGCCGTCGTACTTCTCCGGTATGTCTGGCTTGAAGTTCTTCGTGCTGGGCCACTGGACTTGCCGCAGCTCATGAGTGAATGCAGGGCAACCTACCGCGTACGGCAGATCGCCTGGTTCCCCTGCCGCATGCATGTCAACAGAGGGCCCAGCGCGCTTGTCGGATTGACGTCGCGCTTCTCTTCGGCGCTCGATGCGAGTTCGAGCGTCTTCTTGTTGTCGATCATGAAGAACTTGGCGCTGATCACGACGAGCTCGTGGATCCGACGATGCGGTGGAGTCGCTGTCGAGGTGGATCCGGCGAGTCGGCGATCTTGGCCTTCGGGGTGGTGATTGCATGGTAGTTGTACCTCCACCCGTTTCGTCGCCACCGGCTCGCGGCCGGCAACCCTGCCGCGGCGGCGACGCGCTTGGCCGCCGTGGAGTGTCGCCGTTGGCGTAGCCGATGAGACTCTGAATGATGGCCCTCCATTCGTTGATCTTGTCCGACGTCGGAGGGTAATCTAGGAGCAGTTGAGCTCGCGCCAAAGCTTCTGCTGGAGTGGTGGGTGGCAGTGGCGGACGGCGTGAGGAGCGGGACGTGCTCGGACTTCTAAAGATGTTAGAAGGAGCAGTATCCCGTCCAGGCGACCGTGCCCCGCTCGTGCCAGCACACTGGCGTGCATGCTGGTCTTGAGCGCCCCGAGATCCACCAGCTTGGTCTTGGCCTATCATGCGTATGGCACTGCGAGTGCCATGACGTTGTTGGTCTTGCGCCTCCTAAGAGTGGCGCGGAACATGTACAGTCGCCGAGGTTTGTGCAGCCTTGTCCTTGGACCTGGCAGCATCATAAGCTTCCTCGTCGACGTCCATTCTTCCGCCAGCGTCCATTCCACCACCCGTTTGCTCCAACGGTGGCGGAAGTGACGTGGACGGAGCGGCTGCCGCCGAAGTCTTCTTCTTCGGTGGCATGTTGATGAAGGGAATGAAGATCTAGCTCATGTGAACGCCGGATCAGGTTCACACAATCTCGACGCCCCCTACCTGGCGCGCCAAAGATGTCGGGAAACTGATCCATGGACATCTATGGGGTCGGCGGACCGAGCCCCTTTCGGTTCGGCGGGGGGCGGAGATCACACGAAGAGCAGATCGAGGCGAAGCACACGAGCAGTTTACCCAGCTTCGGAGCTCTCCGGAGAGATAACACTCCTACTGCTGCTTGTTTGATTATCTTGTGTTCTTGCTCCAGAGAGAGAGCGTAGTGTTTTTCTGGGTTGCGAACCAGTCGAACCCCCTTTACGTTGCGCATGGGCCTCCTTTTATACGCTAAAGGGGTCACCGACAGGTGGCAACGCAGAGAAGGGTACAAACGTAAAAAGTGAGGTGGTTGGTACAGTTACTTGTACAGTGCACCCTACCTAACCCTGACGGCAGGGGACAAGGGCATTAAATGCCCGTCTGAGTCGCCCAAACAGTGCAAAAAAGGACCGTTAGGGGCGCCACCATTCGCCACGATGGCGATCTTGTCAGCTTCGCATGCCACTGTGCACCACTGGCTGCACAGCCTCCCTCCACTCGCGCCTGGAGAGGCCCCCAGAGCGACACGTTGGTGGATGCGCTGGAGCGTGGGCACAGAGTGGCCGCCTGCCGCGTCAAGCGCCTTGCCGCTGCTGTTATCTTGTCGGGTCCGGAAGCTTGTCGCTCACCGGGCCTCGAGGTACCTTGGTTGGTCTTCCCGGCAAGCTCCTCTTGCCGGGGCCTTGTCTCCTGAGCTTAAATACTTTGTTCTTGAATGGCTCCAAGGGAACCACAGAGGATCTTGGCGTTCGCCCGGCAAGCCTTGCCGCGGGGTGCTGCAACTGCCCGTGCACAAGTTCGGGGTACTAGGGTACCCCTATTCTAGTACACCGACACCCCTGGAGGTAGGCCCTCTGTCGGGGAGGTGCTGATGAACCTTCCCCTGGCAGAGGACCCATGGTCTCTGAGGGCGCCGCTGGCGTCCCCTTTACCCCTTTGCTTCGTCCTGGTTTCTGGTCAAACCAACGGTGGTAGAGGGAGGCGCAAGGCGGGGCCCCGTCTGGCGATATGAAGTAAGGCTCATGCCTGTGAAGATCTCTGCTCGTGAGTAATAATGAGTGGGGCTATACACGCCCCGGAGTCTCAGGAGCACCGCCCTCGGGCCTAGGGGCTCCCTCCCACGCCTAGTGGCAGCACTTAGCTCCGCGCTAGTGACAACACAAGAAAACTAGACTAGGTGCCGGACGCAGCCATTTTCTCTTAACCTCTTTTCTGTAGCCCTATTCCTGGCTTTGGACTTAAGTGCAGGTTGAATTTTCATTGCTATGCGCGGGGGGTTACTTTTCTTGTTCGTTTGATTTCTTGCCATCTGGTTCCTTGCCAAACTCGGAGTTTGCACCTGCTGCCTCCCCCCTCGCGAGCCCCTCGACAACAGGGGCTGGGCGCGGCATGCGCGCGCTGCGCGTATGCACTTCCACGGCTGGCGCTTGCTCCTCGTGACGCCCTCTCGGGCGGATCAGCAGGCCCTTCAGGAGCTCACGACCTCACGAGCTGGCCGGAAGCTGGCCCTGGCCAAGGTAAATTTTAGCAGTAAACTCGCGACATGACTCACGGGCCCATAAAAAACACATCTTCAGCTTGGACTAAGGAATAGAGGCAGTAATCTGTTTACATGAGGGGCACCCCCTCCCAAAATGCTCTCACAACTTTCAGGGCCGTGCCCAAGTTTTCGCTTACAGGCTCAGCAGTGAGGGAGCACGGGCTCAATCGGACATATCGCTCGTCGCGTCCTCCGGGACGCCCTCGGACGCGTCGCTGGCATCATCGTCGCCATCGCTGGTGCCACCATCCTTGTCCCCAGCATCACCGTCACCATTGTCGGCGCCGCCCGCACCATCTTCGATCACGTCGCCTTCATCCGCAGCGACCACCACCACGGCATCCTCTGATGTGAAGGCTCTGACTAGAGCATCCACATTGTCTTCCACCCAGCGCGCTAGGTCGTCCCGGATGGCCTCGAGCATGGGGGAAATGGCGGCGGCGAAGTCAAAGTTGGAGTAGGTGTTCTGGAGGTGGCTGAAGACACGGGAGAACGCTCGCTTGAGCAAACCGCGGCTCCTCTCCTCGACAAGCACGCGAGCCCTCTCGGACCGATTTTCCCAGGCGTGTCACCACGTCCGTGAAGAAGAGGAGGTGACTGGCGTAGTCATCCGAGTGGGAATGAGGTGCATTTTTGTCAGATGGCGCCCAGTGTTGCATTGGCTCTGGTCCTGAGGTTTTGGAGCATGGCGGCGTGCTCGCGCTCCATCGTCTGCCTCCGGAGCGCTTCCTCCCTGTCCTACTACGCGGAGGATTCGGTGCCGGCAACCCGCTGCTGAAGGGAAAGCAGCTCGGTGCATGCGGAAGCCATCTCGGCTTACGCTGAAGACAGGGCGGCTGCAGCGGCTTTCTCGCGACGTTCAGTCTCATCCAGCCCTGACCTGAGGGCATTGGTCCTGCCCACCGCCTCGGCTTCCACAAGCTTCAACTTCAGGCCGTACCTGCCAACAAGGTCTGCGCGAGCCTTGGCCGCCCAGCGATCGACTTCCTCCTGGGCCTTGGCCTCGCGCGCGCCGACAGCGTCCTCGGCTTGGGCAACCTGGCGCTCCCTCGTCTCCAACCGCTCGAGCTCAAGGCTACGCTTCGCGGTTCCAGCGCCAGCGCTTCCTCACACTTCAGGATCTCTTCCTCCTTGGCAGGCGTCCCCTTCATCGACGCTAGGGCATCCTTGCGCGCCTCCACTTGCTGCTCCATGGAGGCACTCCAGGCTTGGAGCTCCCACGCGCGCTTCTCTGCAATCTCGCGACATCGATCAACTTCCCGAGCTTCTTCCAAGGCACGGGCGCAAGCTTCGCGCGAGGTCACAAGAGACGCCTCGGCCTTCGTGTTATCAAGCTCGCGTTGGTGGTGCCCAAGGTTGATGGCCACCTTCACCTTATGCCACTCTTCCACCAGCCGAAGACCCTCGGCCGCAGGGCGCGCGTCTACATCTGTGAGCTCCCCGCCAAGCCGGTTTATCCCGCCCATCACCTCCTGGAAGAGCTCATGGCGGACAACGCTCCTTTCGTGCGCAGCTTTGAGCATGCAGCCGACTCCGTCCTCCACAGCGAGGGCCGTCGACGGGACCCGAAGCGGCTCGCCCCTTTCCTGCAGGGGGTTGGGGGCAGGCGCCCCTCCGGATGCCGGTTGGGATTCAGCAGGAGCCCGGTTGGGATGAGGCTCGCCGCTCGAAGAAGGAACCAAGACCAAAGCCATCCAGTCGACGTCCATAACTAGAGGAGGAGACCTTGGCACGCTCATCACACCCCCGACGAGGCCACGAAGAAGAGACGGCAGGAGCGAGGGCTCAAGGAGCCAAGCCAGTGCATCTGCCTCTCCAGCCGACCCTGCGACGGTGGAAGCATGTTGGCCTGAGACGCTCAAGGCTAGCAGAAGTTCCAAGGCAGGAGGAGTTTGCTTCCCGAGGGGCTTCGCGGCCTTAGCAGATGGGATGCTGAAGAACCACCATCAGGAAGGGAAGCAACACTCAAGGAATTACAGAGATAAGGTACTTACTCATCTATGGCGATGTACTTCCTCTGTTTCAACGGCCGGAAAGCGCCGCTGCCACTGCTTGGGGACCCCTTCCTCTTGTGGAGTGCATCAAAGTCTAAATGGATCCGGCTGAAGCATTGGGCATGGCGACCAGCGCAGGTCGTGGCAGGTGAAGTGCCTGAGGGGATGACCTCAGGAGCACCAAGCTGGAGAGAGCCATCAAGTACCGCCTCGTGACGGCCTCCAGAGGCCTCAGGAGCAGCGGGTTGCATCACCCCCTCGACTACTTCCTTAGCACGGGAGTTGAGGGATCCCGAAGTTGACGCCTCAGGAACCGCGGGCGGCTCTAACGCCATGCCACCCGCGCCTCCAGCTTCCGGTCATGCTTTCCCCCTGCGTCCACTCTTGGGGCAAGTTCGGCGCCGGCAGCAAAGATGGGTACCACGGTGACAGGGTTCTCACGGGACCCCTCAAGGCCAACCGGACCCAGCCCCCATTCATCAAAGGACGGTATCTGCCCCACGAACTCCGCCTTGTTCGGGCAGCAGTACAAGAGACAGCCTTCTAGTGGCATATCGGCTGGCGAGGGGTTGCCTGCCAGGACCTCGAGCACTGTTCTTTGTGTCGCAAGTGGAAGCTCAGACTCCTGGAGCATCATGTGATCCGGGCCGACGGATAAGGCCCACATCAGCTGGGAATGGCGCTGAAGAGGGGCGATGCAGAGTCGGAGGAACTCCTTCATCACCATGGGCGGTCTTTCAACCTCCTCATCCGGAGCCAGTCGAAGGTAAGACGGGGGATTGTAAGCTTCTCATGAGCCCAGCCGGAGCTGGGAACAGCGGGCGCGGACGGAGACGAGAGCAACGGGCTGAGAACCCTGACATCCACGTACACCCACCGCATTGGGAACTCGCTCGCATACGGCGGGAGCTCGAAGTCAATCCACGAGCTGGCCGTCGCCGCCATGGCTTGGAAGCTCAGGCACCCCGAGCGTTGCCGGGGGTCGGTCAGGTGCAGCGAGAAGAAATGGCGCAGAAGGGCCATGGAGGGGGTGATGCCCACCATGGACTCGTAGGCGAAGGCGAAGATGGTAAGAAGAGTGACAGATTGGGGATATAAGTGCAGCAGATGAATCTGGTAATGGGAAAGTACGGCGTTGAAGAAGGCGGAGAAGGGTGGAACCAGGCCAGCACACAGGGCATCGATGAAGAACTGAACCTCGGTGGCTGCTCTATCAACAGAAGCTCGGGACACCGGCCAGGCTGCTGTCCTACCCCATTCGTTGAAGCTGGTGGCGAGCGCAAGGTAGACCTTGTCCATGGCCTCCTAATTGAGCACTCGTGATTGGCCAATAGAGGGCTCGATGGCAGGAGGCGGGTTGACTGAGGAGAGGGGCTTCTTCCCTTTCTCCGTCTGGTTCGGCACCATATCGATGGGGAGGACTGAGCTCAGGTTGGGTTGGGAGAGAAAGCTGAGGTTCGAGGAAGCGAAGGAGTCGGGGTGCGTTGCTAGCAAGGGGGAAATAACTGTGTGGGACGCCATGGCCGCCTAGCCAGGCGGATATCAAGGCTGCATGGGGAAGCAGGCCCACCCACGTACAATTGATCTCCACGTGTCAAATAGGACCGCGGGCTGATGGGGCCCGTGGTGCTCCGCGCTTGTCCTTTGGCTTCACCTCAAAGCCAAGCGCGAGCGCGCCTTGGGCCCGGGGGCTATTGTCGGTGTTTTGGGAACGGGGGTCCCCAGACTTGCCTGCATGCGGCCCGCAGCGTGGCTCCACCAGCGGCCCTGTACGGCCCATCTTCACCAGCAAACATTCAAGACCCTCGCGAGGGGCCAAGCCTCTCGAGGCGGACGACGCAAGACCTCCTCGGGGGCAGACTCACCAGGCTGGCTCGTGAGGGGCGGAGAGATCAAGGCGAGGGGCACCTCGCGAGGTTCCTGTGACGCAAGCCATGACAACTGGAACCAGGCGGGCACCAGCGTGCGCTGTGTCCTCATTTCCTCTTTGACGCTAAAGGGGCAAGCGCAGGCGAGGAGTCCCGAGGCACCAGGCAAAGGTTTCCATATCGGTGCAACAAGAGCAAGACCAGCAGGACGACAAGATGGAGGTCACCGTGGAGCCCAAGACGGCGTCACCACCAGAGCCTTTGGCGGGCGAAGACCACTTTTGTCAGGATAGCTTGTACTAGTTGTCTCCCTTCGAATTTGGCCGTTGTGGGATCCCTTCCCTCTCAATATTTGGGAAAAGGACCAGGGCCTCTATAAATAGGGCTAGCCACCACCGTAGCCAGGAGGGCCTCATGAGGAGACGTAGAGAGATCTGATTCCGATCTTGAACCACACAAGCACACCAAGCACAAGAACACCTCTCCTCGCGAGGCTGTTCTTCCCTTGTACTGTTCATCCTCGGCCCAAGAGGCAATCCACCACACCACACTGGAGTAGGGTATTACACCACAACGGTGGCCCGAACCAGTATAAATCTTGTGTCTCATGTTCTTTGAGTTCGTCGAGCTAGGCCGTGAGATCGTATAGTGCACAAGCTAGAGAGGGGAAGAGATCTTCGTGCGCACCCCAGTGTTTGAACCTCATGGGTTTTGCCGGAACCCGAAATCCATCACCGTTGGATGGACATCGTACAGTCACTGGACCTAGAATCGTTCGTATTGACTAAGTTGACAAAGCCCTCCATCCGCGTCAACTTACTAGGCCCACAAGTCAGCCTCCAACTATGGTGGGTTCCAACTACGATGGATGACGGCAAGGCCTAGGAAGGGAACGACACAGAGCCAGGGAAGACTCGGCAGTTGTTTCCCGCGTGGAGGGAAGTACGAGGGTTTACTGGTTCGCCTACCGTCGCCGGAGAATAACAGCAGGTGTGGGTGCGTAGAGGGATGGCTAGGCCAGCGATGGGAGTACGGTGGGGCGGTGAGGCCTGCGCGGCAGCATAGCCGGCCGCGGGAAGAGGGAGTAGGCAGTCCCGCTGGTGCTTGTTTGAGCGGTTGGAGTAGGAAGAGCAGAGATTGAAGAAGCACGACGGTCGTTGGATGTACATCCAACTGCCATTGCTCTCGTGTGTTGACTAAGTTGACACGGCGTTGCGTGTGCATCAACCTTTTTTCGGAAAGCGTACGCGTCAACCTATAGTAGGCGCACAGGTCGGCTTCAAATGTGTGGAAAACAGCATACAACCCATCTGCCATTATTTCTAATAATTTACAGCCCATTTGCTAATTCTTAAGGATTTTTTTGGAGCCCATCTTCTTTTTGTTAGCATTACAGCCCATATTGTGGCCACGAGTAAAAATTATACGAAGTTTTGCATATTTCGGTGTGGTCAACTGTTTTTAATCTCGAAATTTCGAGTCACATTCAAACTAATTTGAAAAATATTTATATAAATATAAAATCCAAATAATTGTCCATGCATAAAAATTATTGGAATTTAAAATCTTGTAATGAAAAAAATGAAATTAATTCCCGGTTTGATGTGTTTTAAAAATGTACAACCCATTTCTCATTAGTGATGGCCCATTTTCTAGGCAAGTCGAATGAAACTCTCCTCATCTTGAAAGATTTGTAGCCCAGCAGGGCTGACAAAGCAAGTTGGCCTCATTTGGGTATTTCTTCAAAAAAGTAGAACTGGGCTAGCCATTTTCAGCAAGAAAAAATACAACTGGGTTCATGATGTCGTAAACATAAATAAAACCCTGGCTAGACGGGCCACAGGCCTTGCACAGGCCCGTTGTTACCCTGATCCGTCACCAAAACTAGTATAAATAACAATTGCTTGTTCCTCAAAGAAAGTAAATAACAATTGCGCGACCTGCTGGGTCCCAGGTGTCAGCCGCTCGTTGTGTAATTCTCTCATTTATTGACTATGTTGACAATGGCGTGAGCCCTAGATGTCCAACCATTAGGAGGAACCATTTTTTGGGCCTGTAATTATGAGGCACTTGCTTGCACACTGCCATGACGCTGGTGGATCCCTACTATCATCCTCTCCACGTATAGTCTCTCAGTTGTTGACGACGTTGACAACACAAGAGGGCGGCGCACCGTGCATGGCGAGCGAAACAATGTGGAGGACGACGACAGGGTCTCGGACGAAACGAACAAGAGCCGTGGAAGATGTGACGGTCTAGTCGTAGGCGGAGGGGAGTATTGTAAGTGCATCTAGTGCCCCTTAGTGATTTTGGTGTACTGAAGACTTATAGGTTAAGGGACTAATGCATTTGTGACTGTACACAGGTCTATAAGTCTTATGAGCAGTTTGATATTTATGATGAAAGTCGGCCCCTAAAAATGAATGTCTTCAGCTGAAGACTTTTGTTTTCTTGAAGACATTGAAAGTGAGGAAATTGGTGTGACCTTGAAGATTTGATATTCCTGTGAGGATTATGAAGCGTGAAGACTTTTGTTTTCGTAGTTTCATTTCTCTTTCTTGAGTCATAGGAAACACCGTACTGTTAAAGGGGGTCGAGGTAAAACTAAGGAAAAGTTCCAAATGATGCTCATCTCAAAATCATACACCTAGCCAATCCTTCTGAGTGAACCCAGTGGGAATCCCATACAGTTCAGTCAATTTCTTCAGTGACAGAGGCAAAGATCTTCTGGTCTCTGAGGATTTTGTTCTGACTGAGGTGTTAGGAATTCGCCAGTGCAGATTTCCTATAAGTGAGGAACATGATAGCCCTGAGGAATTTGATAGCTCAAATATCCGACTGTTGTTGTGCTACGCGCCAGCTGTCCGAAAATATCTACCCACCTAATGGTCATATCATTAAAGGGTATTTATGTCTTATCATGTCAGGCTGCTCCCTAGGCTATAAATAGCCACCCCCTACAACCACTAGTTGGTTGGCTACTCCTAGAGAAACCAACACTTGTCATTGAGAGCATCCCATCCAGAGAGTACTTTGAGCGAAAATCATCAAGGGAGGAAAAAGCCAAACGCAAACACCTACAAACCCAAAGTGATTGAGCATCACTGAAGAGATTGTTCCTATGTGGAATGGATGCTTGTTACCTTTGAGGACTGTGCATCCTCTAGACGGTTAGGCGTCATGGTCTATAGCATCCAGGAGGAAATTGTGGATCGCCAAGTGATCGAGTCTGTGAAGGTTTGGAAGTCACCTGAAGACTCACCATGAGTGATCAGGCGAGGTCTGTGTGATCTTAGCTCAAGGATAATACGGTGAGGACGGTGATCTTAAATACGTAGCTGCTCCAACCAGACGTACGAATGCAACAGCAGTTGGAACTGGTCTACCAAATCATCGTCTTCACCAAGCTACTAGTTCTATTTCCGCAACCCTTTCATTTCCTCATTCTTGTGTTGAAGTACTTGATCGTTACTGTTTGAACAATTTGACTGAAGACTTTCTCAATCACCTCAATCCTAATTCTTCAGTCACCTTGTCTTTAGCCTACTTATCCTGTTTATACGCTTCTTGTACTCTGTGCATGTTTTCATTTCATCATGATGACTGTGCTACTACTCTGTTACACTTGCATCTGAGTACTTATTCCGCTGCTAGTTGTTCGTGACTTAGGAATTTCCTCACAAAGAAATTCCTCAGTGACGAATTTGTAAAAATCTCCCATTCACCCCCCTCTAGTCGATATAACGCAGTTTCAATTGGTACCAGAGAAAGGTACTCCCTTGTTATATGTGATTTTGGTATAACCACATGGAGATTTAGTTATGTAGACCGCAGGAATGAAGAAAGTGACATACCCCATCTTTGACGGTCATGATTATCCCAAGTGGGAGGCCGTGATGAAGAAGCGCCTCATGGCGATGAACAGCGAGCTGTGGACCGTCACAGAGATTGGTGTTACTTATCTTTTCAAGATGGTAGAGGCTGATGATATTCGCAAGTACACTCGACTTGACATCATGGCAAAGGACATCATCTGCTCCTGCTTGTCCCGAAATCAGTTCAACAATATTATGCATCTTTGCCATGTGAAGCTTATCTCGAACCGAATCTCTGACATCTATGAAGGTCATCGAACTCGTCATGATCCCTGGTTTGAGGATTTCAAGGAATCACTCAAAACGATGAATTTCGGTCCTGAACCATCATCATCTGCACCATGGCTCATGGAAAAAGGTGCCAGGGTAACTGAATATTTCTCATTTGAGTCTAGTGATGATGAATCTGGTGATGAATTTGGACCCAGCTATACCAAGCTTGCTTATATTGCAACTGAACAACAAAATACTTTGGAAAAGGTTCAAAATATGTTGGGGGAAGAAATGGATCATACTCAAACTCTGACTGAAAATCTTCAGAGACTTCAGTCTAAGTTTGATAACCTTAAAAGTCATCATAACACTCTCTTAGCCGGTCATGAGAAGCTTTCTTATGAATTTCCTCAAAGAAAGCAAGATATTGAGAAGCTAAGGGTGAGTTATGAAGTTCTTCAGAAGGAACGTGATTCATTGCTTGCTCAGCAGATCAATTCCCCTCAGGTTCAATTCATTCCACCATGTTTGAAATGCATTGAACGTGAATCTACTAATTCTTCACCTGAAAGTTCAAATGCTTCTATTGCTGCAAATTCTTCAATTGTCTCTATGGTCACAAATTCCTCATCTGAGGATACCACTAGTATCACTGACAATGCAGGGTTGAAGGAATTGTATGTGACAGGCATGTACAAAAGTCTCAAAGGGCATCAGGCTCTTTGTGATGTGCTTAAAAAGCTGATCCTCAACAGGAACCCTAAAAAAAGGGTATTGTCTTTGAGAGGAAACTCAATGCTGATTGGACCTACTGGAAACCTGAGTAGTATCCCAAAACCTCATGGGTTACTACGAAAGGACCTCCCGTAGATCCATCCACTTTATCTGGGTTTACATGTGAATCTTCATATTCTTCTGATGATTCATTTGACTCCAACTATAAACTGTTCAAAAATCAGAATGGTGAAGTATTTGCTAGATATGTTGGAACTAACTGCAGGAACGGTCCCCCTATGACGAAAATATGGGTTCCCAAAAGGTGCCTTGAAAGTCTTCAGGTGAATGTCATCATGACACCACCTGTGAAGAATAGGAACCCCAGATCAAATTCTTCATATGAACCAAAGTCTTCATATGGCTCCAAGTCCTCATATGGACCAAATTCCTCATGTGGATGAAATGCCTCATATGGATCCAGATCCTCATATGAACGTCACCGTGCTAACACTTCTGTTTCGCAGGGAAAGTCTAAGGGCTATGAATATGTGCATTGTTCCTCAAATCATTATGTTCATAAGTCCTCGAAGAATTTCTCTACTTATTCATATGCTTACTCTAACCCCTCTTCTGTGAAATGAAGTGGATTGGCTTCTATGCCACCTTTTTCTTATGGAGCTCGCAGAATGATGAACTCTTTGCCACCCGTCCAAATGTGAGTGGTGAAGAAAAAGAACTAATCTCTTATGCAGGGTCAGGTCTCCAGGAGAACTTAAACGTCTGAAGAATTTGCTGGAGACCTGAATATGCTTGAAAGGACACAAGCTAATCATGAAGAAATGAATATTCATTTATCATGTCCTTATACTGCTATTTCTGTTGTATTGTTTGATGAAATTCAATCTGATGAATTTGATGCATATTCTTCACTGATGAAGTATATGAGTTTGTAAGTTGCACTAATTCATCTGCAGGATGATCAACACAAAGCTACTGAGTGGGTCCTTGATAGTGGATGTACAAATCACATGACCGGTGACAAGAACTTATTGATGGGCACTGCTTTATCTCCATCGCTTCTGAAGCATATCACCTACGCTGACAAAGGCAAAAGCAAGTCTTCGAAGGCTTTAGGAGAGGAGACTTGTATATTGTTGATTTCTCTACAGGACCACAACCTGGCACATGTCTACTTGCAAAAGCTTTAGAAGGCTGGTTAATTATGGCATCGACGACTAGGTCATGCTGGCATGAGGAACTTGCACATACTTGCGAAGAAGAAGCACGTCATTGGCATTTAGGGTGTCAAATTCCTCAAGGACCATCTGCGTGGAGCTTGCAAGGCTGGAAAGATGACCAAGTCCAAGCATCCCTCGAAGACTATCATGACTACCACTCGTCCATTTGAATTGCTTCACATGGATCTCTTCGGCCCTATTCACTATGCCACATTCACAAATGTTGCATCTTTATATGGCTTTATTATTGTTGATGACTATTCTCGTTACACATGGGTGCATATCATCACTTACAAAACTAAAGTGTGGGAAGTCTTCAAACGATTTTCCTCGAGGGCTTCAACAAACTTCGGTGTGAAGATCAAGCACATTAGGAGTGACAATGGGACCGAGTTCAAGAATTCTGGTCTTGATGACTATCTTGATAAACTTGGTATTACTCACGAGTTATCTGCTCCTTATACTCCTCAGCAGAATGACGTCGTGCAGCGCAAGAACAGGACTCTCGTTGAGATGGCTCGCACAATGCTTGTTGAATACAAAATGCCTCCTCGCTTCTGGCCTGAGGCAATTGATACTGCGTTCCACATCAACAGGGTATATCTTCACAAATTCTTCAAAAAACCTCATATGAACTCCTCACTAACAAGAAAGCCAAAGCGAGTTATTTCAAAGTCTTTGGTGCTAAATGTTGGATTAGAGATCCTCATCACAATTCTAAATTTGCACCGAAAGCACATGAAGGTTTTATGCTTGGATACGGAAAGGACTCGCACACCTACAGAGTCTTCAACACCGTTCACCATAGGGTTGTTGAAACTGTAGATGTGCGGTTCGATGAAACTAACGGCTCACAAAGAGAGAACCTACCTCCTGTGCTAGATGAAGTGTCACCTGAGGAATCCATTAAGCTCAAGGATACTGAGGATGCCATACGTACCGAAGAATCTTCTGAAGAAGTCATTCCAGAACATGAAGAACATCATGCTGGTGCACCCAAAGAAAATGGCTCCGAAGAAAATGTTGAGCCCACTCAAAGTCGTCAACCTGCTCATCCTCACATCGCAAATGAAGTGCAGATTGAGCAAATCATCGACGACATCAACGCACCAGGTCCTCTCACACGCTCAAGGGCTTCACATTTGTCTAACTTTTGTGGGAACTTTTCTTTTATCTCTATCACAAAGCCCACCAAAGTTGGTGAGGCATTTCTGGAGCCTGGGTGGATACAAGCGATGCAAGAGGAATTACATCAATTCGAGCTCAACAATGTCTGGGAACTTTTCAAGTGACCAGACCCAGGCAAGCACAATATCATGGGTACCAAATGGATCTACCGCAACAAGCAAGATGAAGATGGCCTTATGGTGAGGAATAAGGCTCGTCTTGTAGCTCAAGGCTACACACAGGTTGAAGGAATTGATTTCGATGAAACTTTTGCACCTGTTGCTAGACTTGAGGCTATTCGCATATTGCTTGCTTATGCTAACCATCATAATATCATCTTATATTAAATGGATGTGAAAAGTTTATTCCTCAATGGTAATCTTGAGGAAGAAGTATATGTTGCTCAACCCCCAGGTTTTGAAGACCCTAAGCATCCTGACAAAGTCTTCAGACTCAATAAGGCTCTCTATGGCCTCAAGCAGGCCCCTCGGGCATGGTATGATACTTCGAAGGAGTTCCTCATGAAGAAAGGCTTCAAACCAGGTTCACTTGATCCAACTCTTTTCACCAAAACCTATGATGATGAATTATTCGTGTGCCAAATATATGTTGATGACATTATCTTAGGATGTACTAACCAACATTACTGTGACGAATTTGCCTATATGATGACTGAGGAATATCAAATGTCTATGATGGGACAATTAAAATTGTTCTTAGGTCTTCAAATTCGTCAACAACGCAATGGCATCTTAATATCTCAGGAGAAATACCTGAAGGATGTGTTGAGGAAATTCGACATGCAAGATTGCAAAGGCGTCAAAATCCCTATGACCACGAATGGCCATCTATGCACTGATGAAAATGGTATAGACTTTGATCAAAAGGTATACCGCTCCATGATTGGCTCTTTATTCTATCTATGTGCATCTAGGCCAGATATTATGCTTAGTGTTTATATGTGTGCCCATTTTCAAGCTACACCGAAGGAATCACACCATAAGGCTATGAAGCATATTCTTCGATATCTAGCTCACACTCCAACACTTGGATTATGGTATCCCAAGGGCTCGGATTTTGATCTCATTGGATATTCTAACTTTGGCTATGCTGGTGAGCATGTGGATCGCAAGTCAACATCAGGCACATGCCATTTCCTTGGATGATCCTTAGTATGTTGGTCCTTGAAGAAGCAGAACTGCGTATCACTCTCTACTGTTGAAGCTAAGTACATTGATGTTGGTTCATGCTGTGCTCAATTGGTATGGATGAAGCAAACACTCAAGGACTATGGCATCAATGTGAAGAATGTGACACTCTACTGTGACAATGAGAGTGGCATCAAGATTGCTCATAACCCAGTTCAGCCCTCGAAGACAAAGCACATCCAGATTCGTCATCATTTTCTTCGAGATCGTGTGTTGAAGGGCGACATCTCTATTGAGCTCATGAAGACTGAAGAATAGCAAGCCGGTATCTTCACAAAGCCCTTGGATTTGAAGAGATTAAGGAAGTTGCGGTGTGAGCTAAATATCTTGGAATCTTTGAATGTTCTTTGAAAAAGACACACATCCTAACACTTATGCAAAATTGATGACTTAGATGTGCAACACACGAAGTAACGTTTTTCTTCAATCAATGAAGACTAACCCTCTAAGTGTGAAGAAATTAACGAAGAATTTGATTCTTAGAGCCCTACGACAATTGTATGCAGCGTCTAAAATCATCATTCTTATACGATGGGTCACGCCACCAACAAAAGTTGAAAATCTTGAATTTGAGTTTTTGAAATTCCTCAGTTGTAGAAATTCTTCAACTTTGCAAAGTCTTCACTCTTTTCGAGTGTGTTCTTCATTGACTATATATATATATATGAGTTTTTTAGTCCTCTACAGCATTCACTTATTGCTAATTCTTCAAGTTGACTTTTCTGCTAAGTGAATGTGATCGGACCCTCTTATGTCGCTTGAAGCTACCTCGGTATTTCCCCAAAGAGGAAGGGATGATGCAGCACATCAGCGGTAGGTATTTCCAACAAATGTGAAACCAAGGTTATCTAATTAGTAGGAGAACCAAGCAACACAACGTAAACAACACCTGCACACAAATAACAACTACTCGCAACCCGACGTGTAAAAGGGGTTGTCAATCCCTTTCGGGTAACGGCGCCAAAAATTGGCAAACGGACGTGAGAGAGTTGTAAATATTGATAGATAGAACGCCAAATAAAATAAATTGCAGCAAGGTATTATTGTATGTTTTGTTGAGTAGATCTGAAAATAAAAGGCAAATAAAAATAGATCGCAAAGGCAAATAATATGAGAAAGAGACCCGGGGGCCGTAGGTTTCACTAGTGGCTTCTCTCGACAAAAATAGCAAACGGTGGGTAAACAAATTACTGTTGGGCAATTGATAGAACTTCAAATAATCATGACGATATCCAGGCAATGTTCATTACATAGGCATCACGTCCAAGATTAGTAGACCGACTCCTGCCTGCATCTACTACTATTATTCCACACATCGACCGCTATCCAGCATGCATCTACTGTATTAAATTCATGGAGAAATGGAGTAATGCAATAAGAACAATGACATGTAGACAAGATCTATCTATGTAGAGATAGACCCCATCATTTTATCCTTAGTAGCAACGAAACATATGTGTCAGTTCCCCTTCTGTCACTGGGATCAAGCATCGTAAGACCGAACCCACTACAAAGCACCTCTTCCCATTGCAAGATAAATATATCAAGTTGGCCAAACAAAACCCAAATATTAGAGAAGAAATACGAGGCTATATGCAATCATGCATAAAAGAGATCAAAGAAACTCAAATACTTTCGTGCATATAGAAAGATAGATCTGATCATAAACTTAAAGTTCATCCGATCCCAACAAACACACTGCAAAAATAGTTACATGATATGGATCTCCAAGAGACCATTGAATTGAGAATCAAACAAGAGAGAGGAAGCCACCTAGCTACTAACTACGGACCTGAAGCTCTACAAAGAACTAGTCTCGCATCATCGGAGAGGCACCAATGGAGGTGGTCAACCCCATCTGTGATGGTGTCTAGATTGGATCCGGTGGTTCTAGACTCTGCGGTGACTGGAATTAATTTTCGTCGACTCCCATAGAGTTTCTGGAATATTGGGGTATTTATAGAGCAAAGAGGCGGTCCGAGGGCACCTGAGGTGGGCACAACCCACCAGGACACGCCTGGGCCTCCAGGCGCGCCCTGGTGGGTTGTGCTCCCATCGGAGCACCCCCCCCCCAGGCGCTGCCTTGGCCCATTAGGTGTCTTCTGGCCCATAAAAATCTTCGTAAAGTTTCGCTACATTTGGACTCTCTTTGGGTATTGATTTTCTGCGTTGTAAAACACATGCAAAAAACAGCAACTGGCACTTGGCACTATGTCAATAGGTTAGTACCAAAAAATGATATAAATGACTATAAAATGATTATAAAACATCCAATATTGATAACATAACAGCATGGAACAATAAAAAATTGTCCGACGTATCACCTTCCCCCTCTATGCTAAACTCAACCCAGTCTGTTCACAAATTCTTCATGTGCGTTCTATTTGAAACTGATTCAAAATCATCACTGTGTCCTTGTCAGCTGAAGAATCTGCAAATGAAACATTAAAATTTTCATATCTTGAGTTTCGGCTTTTGCCGCTCAAACCGTTCTGCATCCCACGATGAGATTATTATATTCACCCATGATTTAACACGATCTCCACTTCACAGTACGTGGGTGACACATGTCGCTAGGATGAGAAGGGTCAGGGACACGTTCGTCCATTTTCCTTGGACGAGCGGTTTTTCACCTCGGCGATAAATACCCCTCACCCTCCTCTGACCTCATTTATCCCGCTCAAGCTCTCTGACCTAGCGCCACCGCTACCTTCCATCATTGCCGGTGAGGAAGAGCTTCACTGCCTCGACCTCGTCGTCGTCGTACTCATGGCGGCCACAGAAATCTTCACTCCGCCGCCGCCATAGCTGTCTTCCGCCGCCAAGTTAGGGCGTGGACGATCTGAACGGACGAGCTTCTCCACTTCTACTCTCAGTTCGTCGTGTTCTTCGTCACGGGTAAATAAAATCTATTTTTACTGCCCTTGTTGATTTTGATGATTTCCAAAAAATCTTCAAAAGGTGTTTATTCTTCAACTTCCATACCCTTGTACACCACACACCAGTTCTTGATTTGTTTCTCTAAGCAGCGTTTTTCCTCAAGATTCCTCAATTGTGTGGATTCTCAATCTATACAACTCTGGAACCTAAGTCAAGAACGCTTAGTGAAATTCCTCAAGACACCCCTGGTCAAATTCCTCAAACTTGTATCTTTTGAAAAACATGTGAGAACGCATATGACCTCTCCAAGTTCTTTGCACATATACTTTGTTCACAGGTACACATGTCCGCTACTGAATCTCTAGGTTCTCATCAACTTAACTCATTTATAGTGTTCCTCGAAGACAAATTGCATACCTCTTCTGAAAAATAGATTGTTCAAAATCCTCAAGTGAAGAAAATGGCTGATGGCAAAAGACCTCAGAAGGGAGGCAAGAGACCAGAAGTGAATACTGATTTCAAGATCCCTGATGATATCTGTGGACGGTACTACACTCCTGATGAAGCAATTCATGGCAAGGAGACAAAGAATGAGCGCAAAGTGCGCATTCAGAGGATAGAGAGGAGATGGGCCCGAGAATGGAGGGAGTACAGATATGTGACTCCAAAGTACATGAAGAAATTCGCCGTACACCCTCCATGCCCAAGACCTCCATTGGCACCAGGCCAAGAAGTTGATCCCTCTAGCATCAAGCGTGGTGAGGATTTTCCAAAAGAATGGGCAAAGCGGCAAGCTAAGTTGGCCAAAATGGCCAAAGAAGAAGTGAAGAAATTCAATGAAGACTCTGCTTCTGCCGCTGCTGAGGCCTCTGCTAGCAAGCCTAAGAAGGCTATGCCAAAGAAGCCTGCTCACAAGCCCGGTTCCTCAGCTGCTATGCCCTCATGGCCAAGCACTTCTATGCCCTCGCGGCCTGTTCCTCAAGCTACTTCCTCAAAAGCAGCTCCAGTCCCCACTGCAAAATCCTCAGCAACAACTGCAAAGTCCTCGGACCTGCGCATCTTGCCTCTTGCCAATGGACCACTGGAATATATATTGCTTCAGGGGCATCTGCAAGTTCTTCAGCTCCTCCACAATCTTCTACAGGCCCAACCTTGCTGAAGAAGGCCACTGCTGGACGAGGCACAAGACCAAGTCCTCACAAATAGTAGGTTGCTTTTCAAGTACCATCTAGTGAAGACGAAGCTGATAATGAAGAACAAGCTAAAATCATCAGAGACAGACAGCGAAGGGCCGCTAGATCCAAAGGTAGTAATGTGCCACTTATGCTGGATCCAAAGTTGGTCCTCGACTTCATCGACATATGGCACAAGGACCCCAATACTCCTTTGCATGAGCTGAACCTCAGTCCTGGCCAAAATCATGTGTTGTCGGCCTTCATTAATGAGGAAAAATGGAAATTTGAACAGGGGAGGAAAGTCAAGAAAGCTTAGTACAAGAAAGAGCGCTTTTTGAAGAACAATGTTCTGAAGCTATCTCCTGATGAACTTGTATCTCTGCAAACAAAGATCAAGGGCCTCAATGATGAATTTGACAGATACTATGTCGATTGGCTGGGAGCCAAAGTCAGATTCGTCAAGCTGACCAAGACCTTCACTCCAAATGTTGCAGCCTCTACGCGACATGAAATTCCTCATGCTAAGACATCTGCTCAGCCTACTGAAGAACATGCAAGCATAGCTGATGAAAATCGGACCGTTGATGATTCTGAAAGTACCAGGGCTACTGAAGAAATTCCAGCCTCTGAAGAAATTGCCAAGGCAACCTCCAATGTTGCGCCTGAAGAACAAACCAGGCCAGTCGAAGAAACTGCTACTGTGCCTGAAGAATCTGAACCTGCCAGGGCGACTGCATCAGTTGCACCTAAAGAAACTAAAACTATTTCATATGCTCCTCCTGCAACGTCATCACAGATGAAAAACATTAACCTTCCTTCTACATCAGAAGCGAAGAAGACCAAAGCTGCAGAGAAGGCAGATGTGAAGAAAAGGAAAGCATCTACAACCTCAGAGTCTCCAGCTCCTAAGAAAGTGAAGAATTTGATGAGCTCATTCGAGAACCCAATTGATGTTGTTCCGATATCAAGCATGACATCAAAAGAGATTGTTCCCTTTGGTGAGGAATACGTCATTTCAGATGACAGTGATGAGGAAAATCCTTCTGCTGCTTCGTCAGAGCAGTTGGATGAAGAAATTGAAGTGGATAATATCCCTTCTACTTCGCTGCTATCATCGCCCATGCCTCAGTTCACTGCTGATGAGGCGGGCCTTGAAGAAATTGATGAAGAAGACGAGGATGTGGACATTGGGTCATCAACTCCTATCCTGAATGATGACTATTGGGAAAGTCATCACCCCAATTCACCTCTGACAACACCTCTGCACCAACTTCCTAAGTCCCCGGTCTGAATCGAAGAAATTCATACGGGCTCTGAAGGATATCAAGCCTCACTTGTTTCTATTCCCAAAGAAGTTCCAGCCGCTAGTGCTGAAGAAATGGAGACCAAGGCTGCTGCTGATGAAACTGCTACTAAAATTCCTTAGCCTGTGGCTCCAGAGGTTGTGCTTCAAGAGGCTGCGAAGACTTCAACTGTTAATCTTCATCCCAAGCACAGAATCCTCACACCAACAAGCAAAAATTCAAAGTTGATGACTTCTTTGCTGAGCATCATTACTTCACTGACTAAGATCCATATGACTCTGCTCGACTCTGTCGCAAGCGTTTTTGGACTACCAGCCTAATGAATTTCTATTCCTCGCAGTTGTTTGATAAGGATAAGGTCTTTGACCATGAGCAAATTCCTCTGGTCGATATGGAGTCTCTTCCATGCTTCACCCCAATCCTTAGTATTCTTCATGATGCTGGGCTACTTAACTTCTGCACCGACATTTGTGATTGGAATGAAGAACTCATTCTTCAGTTCTATGCCATGTTGCACATCACAGGCAATGTTGAATATGTGAATTCATGGGTGCTTGACTGGATGACAGAAAACACTCACTACAAAGGTCCGGCCTCTGAATTACTTCATGTCGTTCCAGTCAGTCCTCCCACTGAAGGTGCAAGGTGCATCTATGATGAAATAGAACTTTCAAATCATCTAATGCAAGTGCTGATGAAGCCTTTGAAGCCTGGCAAAGCTCCAAAGACCATGTTCCTCGTCAAGCAATTGCTCTATGTGCCAAGGACAATATACAGAATATTGACCAAACTCCTCAATCCAATCAAGGGCCACAACTCTGATGACGAAGAAGTTGTTGGCATCATGAAGAATCTGCTATTCAATATCATACATGCTATTCCTATCAACTACCACGATTTCTTCATGAGGACTTTCGCCAATGTAGCTCTATCACCTTTTGAGTTGAAGCCTTACGCTCCTTGGATTATGAGATTCATCATATCAAGGTCTTCAATTCATTACAAAGCTGATTGCCAAAATCATCTCAGCTATTTGCCCCCGATTGAGAAGGGAAAGGCTATTGTTATAGATGAAGGCACTCGTCCATTCGATGGACAGTTTCGCAAAGCTGCATCATATTCCACCAATGATGACTCTGCCACACATGATACTGCCGCAAATGCTTCAAAGCAATATCCTCAAGCCACTGCTCCGCGTGTGATGACTAATCGTGTCACACCCCTAGCTAGTTAATGCTTGCTCTTGCATCAATCATCTTGCATCATGTTTAAATTTATGAAAGTTGAATTGGGGAAAGTGGAAAGCCTCAGAAATCATTTCTAAAAAATGATCAACATTAAAAATTGCTTCAAATAAACCTAAGAAAATGCCCATGTTCATTTCTGGAAATATTGGCAAGAGGTAAAATTCAAACCAATATTTTTGGAATCACAAAAATTAAGTCAATACTTATTTGAATTGGAGCTACTAATTCCTACAAAATATTTGGTAGCTCCAAATATTCTGAAACTTGGTGAGGGCCTCTGGTTTAAGTCAGATAGTGCCCATAAAAGTTTGCAGAATTTTATAAAGTGATTTAATATTTAAACTAAGTCAAAACATATTGCAAAAAAATAGAAAATAGAAAGATTTATAAAGAGTAAGACAGAGAGAGAGAGAGATAGTACCTGGGCCTTACCTGGAGCCCAAGTGACTGGCCCAGCCCACCTTCCCGGCTCCCTGTCGTCTTCCTCCCCGTGCCAATAGGTAGCGCGCGTGGCCGAGGCACGTCGGCACGCGCCCGGCCACCTCCTCCCTCCCTGCCTGCCTGGCCCCTCCTCGACGCGTCCGGACGACGCCACGCGATCCCCAGAGCTGTCTGGCTCTCCCTCTCACTCCCCCGAACGCTCTCCCCCTCCTCTGTTCTTCCCGCCCGAATGCCTCTGTCGCCACCGCTCGCCACCACCATGGACACCGCCATCCCGGCGACCCCTGAGATGCCCAAGAGCTCCGCCTAGTACCCCTCTTCCTCCTCGTCGAGATGTGCAACGCCGGACTCCCCCGAGCGCCTCCACGCCGTTTTCTTCAACCTCCCGACGCCGGAGATCTCCATCGCCGCCCCGCTTGCTCCGGCCCCTCCCCGAGCCCACTGACCAACCCTGCGGAACCGATGTGAGCTCCTACGCCCCTCGCCCCTCTCCCTATCGACACGTTCGTCCTCTAGCCATGTTTTCCACCTCGGCCGAAGCTCGTTGCCTCCGTCCATGGCGCCGCCATGGCCACAGCCGCTGCCACCCGCGTCTGAGCTCATCAGCGCGCTCAGCGCACCCCTAGGAGCACGATGCACTCACTAGCTCCTCCCCTGGTGCTCCGTAGCCCCTTTTCCATTGATGTCTGAACTCCAGCTACCGCCTTTGAGCTCGTCGCCGTCGATTTAGGTCACCCCCAGTGAAACCGATTGCTCCACTAGATGCGCGCGGACGCTAGCTCGCCGTAGCTCCAAACCACGCTGCAAATCACCGCCTGTAGCGCCTTCCAGAGCAACTCCGGCGTGCCACCGCCGTGCCTTTGGTCGCCGGCATCAACTGCTGACGTGGCGTCGGATTAGTTAGCACTAATGACCCGGCTAAACACCCTTAGTGCCACTGCCATGTGGGCCCTGTGCCTGTTTAGTTTAGTTTAATTTTCTGTTTAGATTAGTTCATAACCCAGTGGGACCCACTATCAGCATTGACTTTGCTGACGTGCCTTTTGACCGGTCCCACCTGTCTGTGACTCGAGCCAGCACTATGAGACTGACGTGTGGGACTCACTGGTCAGGTTTGACCCGGGGCAGCCCTGTTGACCTGTTGAGGTTAGCATGACCTAATGCTGACGTAGTAAACATTTTCTAGAATTAAAATAAATCAGAAATGATTTATAAATTTTAGAAAATGTTCTAAACTTCTAAAATTCATATAAATTCAACCGTAACTCAGAATGAAATAAATTATATATGAAAAATGATAACAAAAATCCAATCTATCCATTTGTACCATTATCATTCATGTTAGAACAACTTATGGCTGCTGTTTAGGACAATTCAATTAAATGGCATTTAAGAAAGCACATATGGGGTTTGAATTTGAACCTAGGGTTCAAACCAACTTCATTTAACATGTTTCTAGTTGCATTAGCTCAAAACACAGCATATTGACATGTCATGATCATGCATCATATTGTGCATTGCATTGATTGTGTTTTCCTTCTCTCTTGCCAGTGTTGTTCCCCCTCGGTAGACGTTGTTCTGATGTTGTGACCGTTGACACTGATGAAGACTCAATGCTATCTTCAGAAGTGCCAGGCAAGCAAACCCCCTTGTTCATTCTGATACAATCCCACTCTCTCGCCCCTGCTCTCTTTTACTGCATTAGGACAACAACGATTCAGCTGTTACATGCTGCGGTAGTTGAACCCCTTTCCCCTGCATGACGTGTCATTGCCACAGTAAATAGATGAAACCCACTAGCATGAGTAGGAGTTGTTTGAGCTCTGATGTGCCTACTCATTCATGCTTGTTTGTCATGCCTCCTATTGCTTAGAGTTGTTTCAGGTCTGATTCATCGGGGATGAATTGGAAAGCTGTGAACATGTCCTACTGTGTGTGAGCTAAGTGTGTTTAACACGATTTGGTAAAGGTATCAATGAGAGGCCATGTAGGAGTACATGGTGGGTTGTTTCATTGGAACCGTCCTTAAGCACCGAGATCTGTATGTGTGATTTAAGAACCAGCTACTACCATGCATTGGGCCCAAAACCAATGGACCCTCTCGGCTTCTTAACCACCCTAGTTCTCTGTCCAGGAGTTGCCACTAGTTTCTGGTGTTTATAGGATTTGTGTTGGCGGCCGTGCGTAGCGCTGACCCTAGAGGTGGGCTATGATGCGGTAGATACACCGTGGCACGGTGTAGCGAGTCGCCCGTTTGGTGTCTCGGGAACCCTGTACACATTGTTCGGGGTCGTATGTGGAAACCTCGGCCTGACTCCCTGCGGATGGAACCTAGATAGGCGATAAACCTGTACTAGAGACTTGAGTGTTTAGGTAGGCCGTGGCCGACACCCTCGTTGGGCTTCCGCTTGAAGGTTGCTGAGTACATGTCGTGTAAACGGCGGTAAGTGGTGAGAGCGTGTATGAAGAAGTACACCCCTGCAGGACTACTTAGTTGCCTATACAGTTCATAGATAACTTGAAGTGGATACTCTAAAACTCGCAAGATAAGTGTGAGTGCTATGGATGGCCTTCTCGTCGGGAGACGGGAGCGGATCCATAGTGGTGTATTGAATGGTGAATATGTGGACTCGTGTGTGCCACCTCAAAAGAGTTGCTTGCAGTCGTAGTTCAGGTTAGCCACTGAGTCAAAGCTGGCTTGCTGCAGTTAAACTCCACCACCCCCCTTGTTGATAACAATGCATATGTAGTTAGTTCTGGTGTAAGTCTTGCTAAGTACATTTGTACTCACGTTTGCTTAATTTATGTTTTGCAGAGAGATGTCAGTCTCGCTGGTAGTTCGTGGGGACTCCGACGTTTAGCTTGATACCTCAGCTACGATCTTGTGCCCTCACCAAGATCTGGTAGATAGTCAGGCTTCTAAGCCTTTTTCATTGATAAATGTCTGTACTCAGACATGTTAAGCTTCCGCATGCGCTTTGATTTGTATGCTCTGAATGTTGGGTCATGAGACCCATGTTTGTAATATCTCGCTCCTCGGAGCCTAATGAATAAATACTTGACTCGTAGAGTTATGTTGTGATGCCATGTTGTATTTACACATATCGAGCATATTGTGTGTATGATTGAAATGCTTGGTATGAGTGGGATCCGACAATCTAGTTGTCTATCCTTGGCAGCCTCTCTTATGGGGAAATGTAGTCTAGTGCTTCCATGAGCCATAGTAGTCCGCTACAGCCCGGTTCACCGGAGTCCTGCTAGCCCTGCACTACTGCTCAGGACACTTGACTGGCCGGCATGTGTTTCACTTCGTCCCTGTGTCTGTCTCTTCGGGGAAATGTCACGCGGTGACATCTGGAGTCCTGCCTAGCCTGCTACAGCCCGGGTTCCCGGAGTCCTATTAGCCCAGTGCTACAGCCCGGATTCACACGCTGCTGACTGACATGCTCGATGTGATTCATGTATGCATGTCCCCATAGGTTGGTGCCGCTTTGGGTTCACGACTAGCCATGTCGGCCCGGGTTCTCTTTCATATGGATGCTAGCGACACCATCATATACGTGAGCCAAAAGGCGCAAACGGTCCCGGGCCATGGTAAGGCAACACCCGTGGGAATACCATGCGTGAGGCCGCAAAGTGATATGAGGTGTTACCGGCTAGATCGATGTGACTTGGAATCGGGGTCCTGATAGCTTTTGGTATAGTCACTGCTTGTTCTTGCATCAATCATCTTGCATCATGTTTAAATTTATGAAAGTTGAATTGGGGAAAGTGGAAAGCCTCAGAAATAATTTCTAAAAGATGATCAACATTAAAAATTGCTTCAAATAAACCCAAGAAAATGTCCTTGTTCATTTGTATTCCAACCATCATCTATCAATTGATAGTCAGGAGTAATTGTGCATCCGTGTTATCGATGCTTATTATTCTTGTGGTTTGTCAAGCCATTCTAGTTCAGAATGAATAGGAGAAACAAACTCCAGTACCTCATCCATTTCTAGGATTGGGTCAAAGTAGTTGTGTTCCGCAGATCAAATATTAATCTAGCTTTTGTTCTGTTCTACCTTGGAGTATTACCATCTTTATATTAAGATTATCATGGGAACTGCACACCATCCTATGAACTCTTGATACAGTGATACTTCTTGCCATCATTATTCATTCCTCGGCACCATGTTATTGTAACCGGAATGCCGACAAGTGAATCGTGATGTGTGAAATCAATACTCCGAGCAACTCGTTGCTTGGTAGTAATGGACAATATTCTCATTCTTAGCGTGTTGGTTATTGAATCGTCATTCTAAGATAGATTGTGCTACCTAGTCCTTATTTCCGGTGCACTCTTCGATGAATGAGTTAGGATTATTCAATCCCTTGCTTATTTAATCATATCTTCTTGCTCTGAAAAGGAAGATTGTTCTCGAGCTTAGTAAAATATTGGTGGTTCGTGATGTTCCGAGTATCTTCTCGGAAGTATTACCAGGTTGTCACCTGACCGCTATGTTGAGTTCGTGATCATGTTGGTTTTTCCTCCAAACCACCCATTCTCCAAGAATCTGTGTTGGATACCCTGAGCTAGTTGGTTAAGCCAAACAACAACTTGGAGAGTGGGAAGATAAAGCTTGTCTGACTTAGTTCATGTTAAGGGATATCTTTTTGTGTGTGTGTGTTGAAGAAAGATGATATCTCCATCAATTGGTCCTCGTGATCGGTTGTTGGATCTAGTTCCTCGTCAAAACTTTGACTTGACTATGGGCTATCGTCAACTCAAATCAGAACCAACGATGTTCGTAATGTTGTCTTACTCATGGTTGATCCCTCGAGCATACACCATTACATCTTTGGTCTGACCAATGCTATCACCGTGTTTACATGATGGTGGAAGTCCAGTGATATGGAAATTCCGATGAGTTGCTGTTGAACCCATCAGCAGCATTTTGTCTCCCCCATGATTCATGTTGAACATCAACCTAGTGTTGGAAACTTTGTAAGCAATGCCTTCGTGTTCCGCTCATGAAGCTTATGCTTGGATGGAAGAAGTGACTTCCTCAAATTCATGTGCATTTGATGCAAGTTGCCGCCGTGAGTTCGGGAAAGACTGTTTTTGTTTCCTTTGGTACCATCCCAAGTCAATTATGCATGTGCGAATGTATTCTATGGTATGGTAGATTAATTACCTCCACTCCATATGTATACCCTAGAACACCAAGCCACTGATTGGTTTTTTCAAAGAAAAGAAGTTCATGCGCTAATCCTGAAGGGCCCGGACGGATATGCACAAGACTTCGTTATCTCAATGATGGTTCCTAATCAGAACTCGATAGTGTTTTATTGCAAGAGTACCATGTGATCATGCTTGTCTGGGACAGTGTGTTCACATGTGTGTAGCAGAACCAACTCATGTTTTGGAGCATACCATCATAGTTCATTTCTTGAGAATCTCACAACGTCATCTCGTCGATTTATGTTGCAAAGTTTCTTTTCAGACATGCTGAGTCTGAAGTATCCTATCACCAATCGGATCTGAATCTCAGGCAGATATGATGGTTGGAACATTCCCAACATTTGCATTTTGTTCCCAGCTTGCACCCCATTGTGCCAATTTCCCATGGTTTGCCCTTCTAGCAATTGATGTTCAGGATCATCTTCAGAAGTGGTCCTACCATGGGTTCCATCCATTTTCGATGATAAGCAAATCATCCATCGCGTTTTCTTCAACAAGGTAGTCCACATCATCCATTCTAGCCTGAGTATGTCGTTCTCTCGAACTCTGTCAAACGATCGTTTGTGAATTGCCTTAGGTTGGTATAGAGAGTTTCAATGATCGATGTATCAAAAGTAATTCTTTTTGCCACTTAAGGGAATAATTCTACGAGTCATCTTCCCAAAGGTGCCCCGTTTGTTCCGAAGGGCAACCAACTCCTTACTACGTTGACGCCGTTCACCACCCTCCTAAGTGTGGAATTGTTGTCTACCTAGTGAACCTTCATCATCTGTTACACTCCATCCCTCTGGATGTATGTTTCGTGTCTCAGCTTGGGAGATGTTTCAATGTCTCACGCCATGAGTTGATCCTGAGTTGTTCGATCTTCGAGAAAATTGATCCTTCTGGAGTTTTCCGTTTCCTCTCATTGTCATGTTAGTTGGAGTTCTCAGAGAAAGGCATCGAGACAAAGATGGTGATCGTGTCACCGTTCTTATGAAGTGCAACCTGGATCGTGAAGACTGTCGGATTTCGGGTTCCGGCAGACCCTTGAGGTTTGAACACTGGGGTGCGCGTGGAGATTTCGCCCTCTACCTACCTGCACCCCTCCGCCTCGCTAAGATCTGAGCTATGGAAAGAACAACACAAGAGACACAGGGTTTATACTGGTTCGGGCCGCCGTTGTGGTGTAATACCCTACTCCAGTGTGTGGTGTGGTGGATTGCCTCTTGGGCTGATGATGATGAACAATACAAGGAAGAACAGCCTCGCGAGGGTCTGTTCTTTGCTGGGGGGGCGAACTGCTAGGAGGAGTTCAGTCACCCTTCTCTCTCTCTGATTTCGATCAGATCCTTCATCCTCGATCTCTGTCTCTAACCTTCCTTTTACCTCGAACCCGAACCTTTATCCTTGTGGGTGGCTGGTCCTATTTATAGGCAATGGCCCTGGGCCTCTTCCCAAATATTGAGCAGGAAGGGCGCCAACAATTGGGCATTTTGAAGGGGAACATCTAGTACACTTATCCTGACTAAAGTTGGTCCTCGCCTGCACAAAGCTCTGGTGGTGACGCCGTCTTGGGCTCCACGATGACCTCCATCTTGCGGTCCTCCTGGTCTTGGTCTTGTTGCACCGAAACGGCAACCTTTGCCTGATGCCTCGGTACTCCGCGGTTGCACTTGCCCCCTTTGCACCAAAGGGGAAAGGAGGACACTGCGCGGGCTGGCGCCCGCCTGGCGCCCTTGGTCGTCATGGCTTGCGTCACGGGCACCTCGTGAGGTACCCCGCCTTGATCTCTCCGCCTCCTCGCGAGCCAGCCTGGTGAGGCCGTGCCTGAGAAAGCTCCGTGTCGTCCGCCCCGCGAGGCTTGGCCCCTCGCGAGGGTCTTGGGTCCGTGTTGATGAAGATGGGCCATGCTGGGCCCCCCTTTGAGCCACGCCGTAGGCTGCAGGGAGGCAAGTCTGGGGACCCCCAGTCCCAGAACGCCGACAGTAGCCCCCGGGCCCAAGGCGCGCCCGGACATGGCCGTGTAGGGAGGCGGAAGGGCGAGAGCGAAGCGTCGCGGCCCTAACAGCCTGCGGTCTTGGGTGCTGCGTGGCGGTTGATTGGACGTGGGCGTCTCCACTTCCCCATGGCGCCTCGGCAACTGCATGGATTGGACAAATCCCTGCATGCAAAGCAGGTCATGATTACCTGCTATAGTGGGGGCCGACGGTTGGCCCTCGTCGGCTATAAGTACGGATCGGCGCGCGCCCTTCCAGTTCATCCCCCTTTGCTTCTCCTTCTTCTTCATGGCCCCGTCGAGGAGGTTCTCGGCCACAGAGAAGGGGAAGGCTCGCCGGGTAGAGCCTGCCTCTCCCTCGCCCAAGCGTGGCTGAGGGCGCCCTCGCAAACATCCTGTGGCCACCACGGCAGCTCCCCGCGCTCGCGGAGACGATTTCCAGCATGGTGACGGGCGGACTGTTGCGGCCGGGGGGCGCGCTTCGATCGCGCGTCCCCCTAGGCCGCGCTTTCGCGCTTCAGAGGTGCTGCCGGAGTTTGTTGTGTGGTCGGCGGAGCCGACTAGCACCCGGCTTCCACTTCCTCGCTTCCTCCTCGGCGAGCTCCCGGGCGGCCTCTGGCTCCAGGCTAACGGCTGCTGCAGCCGGGCCTCATGGGCTTCGTTGGAGGTCTCCGTAGCCGGTAGCCTGGCCCTAGCCCGCGGTTGGTAGACATTTGCCCGCGCGCGTGGCCTGAGCCGTCGATGCACCCTGCACTTCAAGTTCGACGGCGATGCCACCCTCTACGTGAGGGTGTTTGGGGAAGATGGTCGCCGTGCAGGGTGCTGCCCTGAGGACGATGACCGCGACCGGGAACCCAGCTCCGGCGATGATGGAGAGGACAGCGCTCGCGCGACTGGCGGCGCTCAGGGTTCCCCAAGCTTCTCCGGTTCTTCTTCAGGCGGCGACTCTTCTAGCGGTGGCCGCGGTCAGCCTCCACGCCGTCGTATCTGCTTGGGAGGTGGTAGCGTGTCTGCCCGCCGTCGCGCCTCGGTGAAGCGCGAGAGGGAGTCGGCCTGAGCTCCGGGGGCAGCTCGAGTGTTCCCTGCAGGCCGGTGTGAGGCGAGCTGCACCTGATTCGTTCTTTCTTTCCATTTTTCCTGCATAAAAAGACAGTAGTGTGGAGCCCCGCGGGGGCGTGTTTGGGTTATTGCTGTTAATCATCGTTTTTCTTCCATTATCGTGCCTTCCGGCTACGTGCCCGCGCGTGGATAGTTCCCGGCCCTAGCCGTGGGGGGCGACCGACCCAGGCCCTGTGTTCGTGTTGCGGTGCCCGTGGGGCACGGACTGGAGGGGTGCTCCTGTAATGGACCCAGGTCGCGAAACCTTTGAACGACTAGGACAGGAACACTCGCGAGGGCGCTCGGCTGCCCCCCCTCGCGAGGCCTTGCATAAGAGAAATCGAGGCAGGAGAGTGAAAAGTCGAAGAACCACAAGCCAAAGACGGCAACAGCTTCAATAAAACTTCGAATGAGAATGAACAAGCCAACTGCGGAAAGCAAATGAAAAAGCCGCGTCTGGCACCTAATCTAATCTTCGACGTCTTCTCACCAGCGAGGAGCTAACTGCTGCCACTGGGCGTGGGAGGGAGCCCCAGGGCCTGAGGCCGGCGCTCCTGAGACTCCGGGGCATGTATAGCCCCAACTCATTATTACGTGAGAGTGTCACGGGCGGCGAGCTTCACAGGCGTTGGCCTTCTTCACAGACTCCGGGCCTTTTCCAAAACGCGACAGCTTCACAGGCATTCGCCTTCTTCACATGCTCTGGGCCTTTTCCAAAACGCGACAGCTTCATAGGCATTCGCCTTCTTCACAGGCTCTGGGCCTTTTCCAAAACGCGACAGCTTCACAGGCATTCGCCTTCTTCACAGGCTCTGGGCCTTTTCCAAAACGCGACAGCTTCACAGGCATTCGCCTTCTTCATAGGCTCTGGGCCTTTTCCAAAAT
>NC_041392.1:457568020-457626052 GCF_002162155.2 Triticum dicoccoides | reverse complement strand
AATGCGATAGCTTCACAGGCATTCGCCTTCTTCACAGGCTCTGGGCTTTTTCCAAAACGCGACAGCTTCACAGGCATTTGCCTTCTTCACAGGCTCTGGGCCTTTTCCAAAACGCGACAGCTTCACAGGCATTCGCCTTCTTCACAGGCTCTTGGCCTTTTCCAAAACGCGACAGCTTCACAGGCATTCGCCTTCTTCACAGGCTCTGGGCCTTTTTAGGGGTAGAACCTTCGGAGGTGCTGGATGTTCCATGCGTTCTGGACCGGCACCCCCTCCTGAGTCTCCAAGCGCGCGGAGCCGGGCCTGGAAACATGAACAACCTTGAACGGGCCCTCCCACATGGGAGAGAGCTTGTGCAATCCCTCCCTGGAGAGAACCCGCCTGAGCACAAGGTCCCCTACCTCGAGTGTTCTGGGGCGGATGTTGCGGCAGTGATATCGTCGCAGTGCTTGTTGGTACCTCGCCGCTCGCAGCGCGGCTTCTCAGCGACGTTCCTCCCCCAGCACGAGGTCCATCCCCCGCATGGCGTCCTGCTGCGCCTCGTCGAACGCCAGGACCCGCGCGGAGCGATGTCTAACCTCATGAGGGAGGACCGCCTCGGCTCCGTAGACCAGGAAGAACGGGGTCTCTCCAGTCGGCTTGGTCGCGGTTGTGCGGATGAACCACAACACAGACTGAAGCTCGTCGTACCAACCTCTGCCGCAGGCCTCCAACTTCTTCTTGAACGTCCTGGTCTTGAGGCCCCTCAGGACCTCTGCGTTGGCTCGCTCGGCCTGGCCGTTGCTTCGGGGGTGCGCCACCGAAGCGTAGCATATCTGCGTTCCAAGGTTAGCACAGTATGTTTTGAAAAGGTTACTGGTGAACTGCGAACCGTTGTCCATGATGATGCGGTTCGGCACCCCGAACCGGCTCACGATGCCCCTGATGAACTTGACCGCAGAACCCGCGGGGATGGTGCGGACGGCCTCTACCTCAGCCCACTGGGTGAACTTGTCCACGGCGACGTAGAGGTAGAGGTAGCCCCCTGGCGCCCAAGGAAACGGGCCCAGGATGTCCAGCCCCCAGACTGCGAATGGCCACGAAAGGGGTATAGTCTGCAGGCCTCCTGCTGGCTGATGGACCTGCTTGGCATGGAACTGGCAGGCCTCACAAGCTTTCACTAGTTTGACAACGTCATTGAGTGCGGTGGGCCAATAAAACCCACTGCGGAACGCCTTGCCGACGAGGGTCCGTGATGATGAATGATGTCCATAGTCTCCGCCGTGTATATCTTCTAGCAGTTCCTTTCCTTGCTCCCTGGAGATGCAGCGCAGGGATACACTGTTTGGTCGCTTCCGGTAGAGCTCTCCATCCTTGATGCAGTATGCCGTGGCCTGCCGTGCTACACGCTCCGCTTCCTCCTCCTTCTCCGGCAGGGTCCCTTGTGTTAAGTAACTCCGGAGCTCCGTGATCCAGCACCCCTCCTGAGGTTCCATCGTCAGGAGCAGGCATGCTCCTGAGGCCGGGCCACAGGCCGGGGCTCCTGAGGCAGGTGGCTGGGGGAGCTCCTCCCAAGGCTGAGTCATGTTTGACAATGACGGCAAGGCTGAGGGCTTGAAGAGCCGCTCCTTGAAAGGCCAGGCTCCTGAGGTAACCACCTGGACGCCCGTTTGGCGATGTCATCGGCCTCCTGATTGGTGCCACGGGGCACATGCTGCAACTCCAACCCCCAGAACTGCTTCTCCATCCTGCGGACCTCCGCAAGGTAGGCTTCCATGTGCTCATCTTTTGGCTCGTACATCTTGTTGGAGAAATTGACAAGGAGCTGCGAATCTCCCTTGATGGTGAGGCGTTTCACCCCCAGGGCAGTTGCGGCCTTCAAGCCTGCTATTAAACCTTCATACCCTGCTATGTCGTTGGAGACCTTTTCACCTTGCTGGAAACAGAGCTGCACAGCGTAGTAGAGCTTGTCCTGAGTGGGCGATATAAGCACCGCCCCAGCCCCAGCGCCATGCCTGGAGAACGCCCCATCGAAGTACATGACCCAGCCTTCTGGCGCCTCGCTTCCCGGGGAGAGGGACCGATCCTCGTCGGCCTTGAGGCCTGGTGCCTCCATCCATTCTGCCACAAAATCCGCCAATGCTGCTCCCTTGATGACTCTGGTCATGCTGAATTCGAGCTGAAACGCTTGCAGTTCTATGTTCCACTCAGCGACCCTTCCAGCTGAGTTAGGGCTCCTAAGCACTCTCTCCAGGGGGTATGACGAGCCGACCTTGATGGGATGACCCTAAAAATAGTGCTGCAGCTTGCGCGAGGCCACCAGTAGCGCGAGGAGGAGTTTCTGAGGCATGGGGTACCGTGCCCTCACGTCCCGCAACACCGTGCTGACGAAGTACACTAGGTGCTCAACGAGGTTGGGTGCGTCAGTGCTGGTGGCTCCCTTGGGAGACCATGGCGCCTCCTGAAGCGACGAGGCCTCCTGAGGCTCGCCATCTGGGAGAGGAGCCTCTCCCGCCTCCGGTGCACTCCTCTGCGGCGGCTGATCCTCCTCAGCCGCGGTGGCCGTTTCTGCGGGCCTTCCTTGTTCCAGTTTTGCCTTGTCCCGGGCTGCTGCTGTGGCTTTGATGCGACGCTCCTCTCTAACCGCCACCAGGGCTGTGCTGGCGGAGTAGGGAGTGGCGGCGAGGTAAAGCATCAGGGGCTCTTGAGGGTGCGGAGCCACCATGACCGGTGGGCTGGTCAGGTATCTCTTGAGATCCTGGAACGCCTTGTCGGCCTCTTCAGTCCACTCAAAGGGCCCCTTTTTCTTCATTAGCTGGAAGAAAGGCAGCGCTCGCTCCCCCAACTTGGAGATGAAGTGCCCTAGCACGGTCACGCGCCCAGTGAGCTTCTGCATTTCTCTGAGGGTCTTTGGCGGGCTCATGTCCTCGACCGCCTTGACCTTTTCCGGGTTAGCCTCGATGCCTCGGTGGGACATGAGGAAACCCAAGAGCTTGCCCGAGGGGACTCCGAACACACACTTCTCCGGGTTGAGCCGTAGGTTCACTGCGTTGAGGCTCGCGAAGGTCTCCTCCAGGTCTTGTATCAGGGTCCTGGCCTCCCGAGACTTTACCACAATGTCATCAACATAAGCCTCTACATTCTTCTCGAGTTGCGGGCCCAAGGTGATGTGCATCAGCCACTGAAAGGTCGCCCCTGCGTTACGCAACCCGAATGGCATGCATGTGTAGCAGTACACCCCACACGGGGTTAGGAAGGCTGTCTTTTCGACGTCCTCTACCGCCATCTTGATCTGGTGATACCCGGAGAAGGCATCCAAGAAGCATAGCAGGTCGCATTCCGCGGTGGAATCGACGATCTGGTCGATGCGGGGGAGCGGGAACGAATCTTGCGGGCATGCCTTGTTGAGGTTGGTGAAGTCGACACACATGCGCTCCTTCCCTCCCTTCTTTGGCACAACGACAGGGTTGGCCGTCCAATCCGGGTATCGGACCTTGCGAATGACCCCAGCGGCTTCTAATTTGTGGGTCTCTTGGACGATGAAGGCCTGCTTTTCTGTGGACCGCCGCCTTGCCTTCTGCTTCACAAGGCGCACGTTGGGGCACATGTTGAGGTGATGCTCGATTACACTCCTAGGGATCCCCGCCAACTGGTCAGGCTCCCAAGCGAATACCTTCTTGTTCGCGCGGAGGAACCCGACCAGGGCCTCCTCTTGCTCGGGTTCAAGGTTGGTGCCTATGGTGAAAGTGGCGTTGGTGGACCCGTCCTCATCGATGGGTATCTGCTTGGTTTCTGCCTTGTCTTGGGTGAACAACTGTTTCTTCTTGGCGGGTGCAGCCCCCTTGGGCTCGGGGGTCTCCGAGTCGGCGGGCTGTGCCGCCGCCGCCGTCTTGAAGGCGAGCTTGAGCACCCGCAGCGCGTCTCCGGTGTCCCCGTGCACGGTGAGGACACCGCTGCTCCCGGGCATCTTCATGAGGTTGTACGCCGGGTGCGTCGCGGCCATGAACTGGGCCAGCGCTGGGTAGCCGAGGATGGCGTTGTAGGGGAGGCCGATGGGGTGATGTCGAAGTCGACCAGCTCCGTGCGGAAGTTGCTGTAGGTGCCGAAGGTTACTGCGAGCCTGATCTGTCCCAAGGAGCTGGATGATCCGCCCCCAACGCCTGAGAAGGGCCGGCTGGGTTGTAGCCGTTCCAGGGGTATGCAGAGGAGGTTGAAGGTTTCGACCGAGAGCACGCTGAGGCCCGCACCGCCATCGATGAGAGTTCTGGTGACGGCCACTTGGCAGATGGTGGGGGTGCACAGCATGGGGAGCGCATCCGAGCAGGCCGAGTTGGAGGGGTGGTCCTCCGGGCTGAAGGTCAGGCCGGCCTTGGGCGCCGCCCGGTCCGGGAGAGCCCCCTGCCGCGTGGAAGCAATGCTGACCCGACGGATGAATGGCTTGACGTGGTGACTTGTAGGCGGCGCCTGCGAGCCGCCCAGGAGGGCCGTAACGACCGGGGGTGTTGGTGTAGCGTGATGGGTGGGGAAGAAGCCGCGGGGCTCTTCCCAAGAGGCCACGGAGGCTGCCGGCAGGTGGAGCAGCCATGCGCGCAGAGCGCCGGTGAGGGCCATGGGGAGCCAGTTGGCCATGACCCTATCGTCACCCCCAGCTTCAAGGTTGGCCTCCTCGTACGCCAGCAAGAAGGCCAGCGGATCAGTCGCGCCGCCGTGGCGCGGCGGCGTCGTTGGCTTGAACTTGTCCGGCCGCCATACCCGTTGCAGGGCTGTGGCCAGGGCTCGGAGCCCCTTGGCCCCCGTGCTGGCGCTGGCGGCCGGGGCGGGCGACGCGCTACTCATCGCGAGGCAGGTCGTGGCGGTGGCGGAAGGGGAAAACTCTGGTGCACCCCTACCTGGCGCGCCAAATGTCGGATTTCGGGTTCCGGCAGACCCTTGAGGTTCAAACACTGGGGTGCGCGCGGAGATTTCACCCTCTACCTACATGCACCCCTCCGCCTCGCTAAGATCTGAGCTATGGAAAGAACAACACAAGAGACACAGGGTTTATACTGGTTCGGGCCACCGTTGTGGTGTAATACCCTACTCCAGTGTGTGGTGTGGTGGATTGCCTCTTGGGCTGATGATGATGAACAATACAAAGAAGAACAGCCTCGCGAGGGTCTGTTCTTTGCTAGGGGGGGCGAACTGCTAGGAGGAGTTCAGTCACCCTTCTCTCTCTCTGATTTCGATCCGATCCTTCATCCTTGATCTCTGTCTCTAACCTTCCTTTTACCTCGAACCCGAACCTTTATCCTTGTGGGTGGCTGGTCCTATTTATAGGCAATGGCCCTGGGCCTCTTCCCAAATATTGAGCAGGAAGGGTGCCAACAATTGGCCATTTTGAAGGGGAACATCTAGTACACTTATCCTGACTAAAGTTGGTCCTCGCCTGCACAAAGCTCTGGTGGCGACGTCGTCTTGGGCTCCACGATGACCTCCGTCTTGCGGTCCTCCTGGTCTTGGTCTTGTTCCACCAAAACAGCAACCTTTGCCTAATGCCTCGGTACTCCGTGGCTGCGCTTGCCCCCTTTGCACCAAAGGGGAAAGGAGGACACGGCGCGGGCTGGCGCCCGCCTGGCGCCCTTGGTCGTCATGGCATGCATCACGGGCACCTCGTGAGGTACCCCGCCTTGATCTCTCCGCCTCCTCGCGACCCAGCCTGGTGAGGCCGTGCCTGAGGAAGCTCCGTGTCGTCCGCCCTGCGAGGCTTGGCCCCTCGCGAGGGTCTTGGGTCCGTGTTGATGAAGATGGGCCGTGCTGGGCCCCCCTTTGAGCCACGCCGCAGGCCGTAGGCACGCAAGTCTGGGGACCCCCGTTCCCAGAACACCGACAAAGACCGTGTTAGTTTGTGTCCCCTCCGTCCTCTTACCTCACGTCTTGAATCTCGGGACGAGATTCTTGTTTAGTGGGGGTGAGTTGTCACACCCCTAGCTAGTCACTGCTTGTTCTTGCATCAATCATCTTGCATCATGTTTAAATTTATGAAAGTTGAATTGGGGAAAGTGGAAAGCCTCAGAAATCATTTCTAAAAAATGGTCAACATTAAAAATTGCTTCAAATAAACCCAAGAAAATGTCCCTGTTCATTTCTGGAAATATTAGCAAGAGGTAAAATTCAAAACAATATTTTTGGAATAATAGAAATATTTATTTGGGTCTTTGAATTAAGTCAATACTTATTTGAATTGGAGCTACTAATTCCTATAAAATATTTGGTAGCTCCAAATATTCTGAAACTTGGTGAGGGCCTCTGGTTTAAGTCAGATAGTGCCCATAAAAGTTTGCAGAATTTTATAAAGTGATTTAGTATTTGAACTAAGTCAAAACATACTTCAAAAAAATAGAAAACGGAAAGATTTATAAAGAGTAAGACAGAGAGAGAGATAGTACCTGGGCCTTACCTGGAGCCCAAGTGACTGGCCCAGCCCACCTTCCTGGCTCCCTGTCGTCTTCCTCCCCGCGCCAATAGGCAGCGCGCATGGCCGAGGCACGTCGGCACGCGCCCGGCCACCTCCTCCCTCCCTCCCTCCCTGCCTGGCTCCTCCTCGACGCGTCCGGACGACGCCACGCGATCCCCAGAGCCGTCTGGCTCTCCCTCTCACTTGCCCGAACGCTCTCCCCCTCCTCTGTTCTTCCCACCCGAACGCCTCCGTCGCCACCGCTCGCCACCACCGCGGACACCGCCATCCCGGCGACGCCCTGAGATGCCCAAGAGCTCCGCCTAGTACCCCTCTTCCTCCTCGTCGAGTTGTGCAACGCCGGACGCCCCCGAGTGCCTCCACGCTGTTTTCTTCAACCTCCCGATGCCGGAGATCTCCATCACCGCCCCGCTTGCTCCGGCCCCTCCCCGAGCCCACTGACCAACCCTGCGGAACCGCTGTGAGCTCCTACGCCCCTCGCCCCTCTCCCTGTCGACGCGTTCGTCCCCTAGCCATGTTTTCCACCTTGGCCGAAGCTCGCTGACGCCGTCCATGGTGTCGCCGCGGCCACAGCCGCTGCCACCCGCGTTCGAGCTCATCAGCGCGCTCAGCGCACCCCTAGGAGCACGATGCACTCACCAGCTCCTCCCTTGGTGCTCCGTAGCCCCTTTTCCATCGATGTCCGAACTCCGGCCGCCGCCTTTGAGCTCGCCGCGGTCGATTTAGGTCGCCCCCAGTGAAACTGATTGCTCCACTAGATGCGCGCGGATGCTAGCTCGCCGTAGCTCCAAACCATGCTGCAAATCACCGCCTATAGCACCGTCCCGAGCAACTCCGGCGTGGCACCGCCGTGCCTTTGGTCGCCGGTGTCAACTGCTGACATGGCGTCGGATTAGTTAGCACTAATGACCCGGCTAAACACCCTTAATGCCACTGCCATGTGGGCCCTGTGCCTGTTAGTTTAGTTTAATTTTCTGTTTAGATTAGTTCATAACCCGGTGGGACCCACTGTCAGCATTGACTTTGCTGACGTGGCTTTTGACCGGTCCCACCTGTCTGTGACTCGAGCCAGCACTATGAGACTGACGTGTGGGACCCACTGGTCAGGTTTGACCCGGGGCAGCCCTGTTGACCTGGTGAGGTTAGCATGACCTAATGCTGACGTAGTAAACATTTTCTAGAATTAAAATAAATCAGAAATGATTTATAAATTTTAGAAAATGTTCTGAACTTCTAAAATTCATATAAATTCAACCGTAACTCAGAATGAAATAAATTATATATGAAAAATGATCAAAAAAATCCAACCTATTCATTTGTACCATTTTCATGCATGTTAGAACAACTTATGGCTGCTGTTTAGGACAATTCAATTAAATGGCATTTAAGAAAGCACATATGGGGTTTGAATTTGAACCTAGGGTTCAAACCAACTTCATTTAACATGTTTCTAGTTGCATTAGCTCAAAACACAGCATATTGACATGTCATGATCATGCATCATATTGTGCATTACATTGATTGGGTTTTCCTTCTCTGTTGTCGGTGTTGTTCCCCCTTGATAGACGTTGTTCCGATGTTGTGATCGTTGACACTGATGAAGACTCAATGCTATCTTCAGAAGTGCCAGGCAAGCAAACCCCCTTGTTCATTCCGATACAATCCCACTCTCTCGCTCCTACTCTCTTTTATTGCATTAGGACAACAACGATTCAACTCTTACATGCTGCGGTAGTTGAACCCCTTTCCTCTGCATGACCTGTCATTGCCATAGTAAATAGATGAAACCCACTAGCATGAGTAGGAGTTGTTTGAGACCTGATGTGCCTACTCATTCATGCTTGTTTGTCATGCCTGCTATTGCTTAGAGTTGTGTCAGGTCTGATTCATCGGGGATGAATTGGAAAGCTGTGAACATGTCCTACTGTGTGTGAGCTAAGTTTGTTGAACACGATTTGGTAAAGGTATTGATGAGAGGCCATGTAGGAGTACATGGTGGTTGTTTCATTGGAACCGTCCTTAAGCACCGAGATCTGTATGTGTGATTTAAGAACCAGCTACTACCATGCATTGGGCCCGAAACCAATGGACCCTCTCGGCTTCTTAACCACCCTAGTTCTCTGTCCAGGAGTTGCAACTAGTTTCTGGTGTTTATAGGATATGTGTTGGCGGTCGTGCGTAGCGCTGACCCTAGGGGTGGGCTATGATGCGGTAGATACACCGTGGCACGGTGTACCGAGTCGTCCGTTTGGTGTCTCGAGAACCCTGTACACATCGTTCAGGGCCGTATGTGGAAACCTCGGCCGGACTCCCTGCGGATGGAACCTGGATAGGCGATAAACCTGGACTAGAGACTTGAGTGTTTAGGTAGGCCGTGGCCGACACACTCGTTGGGCTTCCGCTTGAAGGTTGCCGAGTACATGTTGTGTAAACGGCGGTAAGTGGTGAGAGCGTGTATGAAGAAGTACACCCCTTCAAGGTTAACATCATCTATTCGAATAGCCGCGTCCGCGGTAAAGGACTACTTGGTTGCCTATACAGTTCATAGATAACTTGAAGTGGATACTCTAAAACTCGCAAGATAAGTGTGAGTGCTATGGATGGCCTTCTCGTGGGGAGACGGGAGCGGATCCATAGTGGTGTATTGAATGGTGAATATGTGGACTCGTGTGCGCCACCTCAAAAGAGTTGCTTGCAGTCGTAGTTCAGGTTAGCCACTGAGTCAAAGCTGGCTTGCTGTAGTTAAACTCCACCACCCCCCTTGTTGATACCGATGCATATGTAGTTAGTTCTGATGTAAGTCTTGCTGAGTACATTTGTACTCATGTTTGCTTAATTTATGTTTTGCAGAGAGACGTCAGTCTCGCTGGTAGTTCCGTGGGGACTCCGGCGTTTAGCTTGATACCTCAGCTATGATCTTGTGCCCTCAGCAGGATCTGGTAGATAGTCAGGCTTCTAAGCCTTTTTCATTGATAGATGTCTGTACTCATACATGTTAAGCTTCCACATGTGCTTTGATTTGTATGCTCTGAATTTTGGGTCATGAGACCCATGTTTGTAATATCTCGCTCCTCGGAGCCTAATGAATAAATACTTGAGTCGTAGAGTTATGTTGTGATGCCATGTTGTATTTACACATATCGAGCATATTGTGTGTATGATTGAAATGCTTGTTATGAGTGGGATCTGACAATCTAGTTGTTTGTCCTTGGCAGCCTCTCTTATGGGGAAATTTAGTCTAGTGCTTCCATGAGCCATAGTAGTCCGCTACAGCCCGGTTCATCGGAGTCCTGCTAGCCCAGCACTACTGCTTAGGACACTTGACTGGCCGGCATGTGTTTCACTTCGTCCCTGTGTCTGTCCCTTCGGGGAAATGTCACGCTGTGACATCCGGAGTCCTGCCTAGCCTGCTACAGCCCGGGTTCCCAGAGTCCTGTTAGCCCAGTGCTACAGCCCGGATTCACACGCTGATGACCGACATGCTCGATATGATTCAGGTATGCATGTCCCCATAGGTTGGTGCCGCTTTGGGTTCACGACTAGCCATGTCGGCCCGGGTTCTCTGTCATATGGATGCTAGCGACACCATCATATACGTGAGCCAAAAGGCGCAAACGGTGCCGGGCCATGGTAAGGCGACACCCATGGGAATACCGTGCGTGAGGCCATGTAACCCACAAGTATAGGGGGTCGCAACCGTTTTCGATAAGTAAGAGTGTCGAACCCAACGAGGAGCTGAAGGTAGAACAAATATTCCCTCAAGTTCTATCAACCACCGATACAACTCTACGCACGCTTGACGTTCGCTTTACCTAGAACAAGTATGAAACTAGAACTACTTTGTAGGTGTTGTTGGATTGGTTTGCAAGAAAGTAAAGAGCGCGAAAATAAAAGCTAGGGGCTGTTGTAAATAAAGAAGCAATAAAGTAAATATAGCGAGTGTGGAAAAGTGGTGGTAGGAGTTGCAAAATTGCCCCTTAAGCAATTGACTACTTTACTAGACCGATAGCAAGTATTATGTGGGAGAGGCCACTGCTAGCATGTCATCCCTGACTTGGAATTCTATGCACTTATGATTGGAACTATTAGCAAGCATACGCAACTACTAATGTTCATTAAGGTAAAACCCAACCATAGCATTAAGATATATTGGTCCCCCTTCAATCCCGTATGCATCAATTTCTATGCTAGGTTGAAGCTTCTGTCACTCTTGCCCTCCAATACATAGTCCTATCAACATACAACTAACCCTATGGTGTGATCCACGCGCGCAAGCATATGATGGGCACCAAAGGACAGCAACATAACCACAAGGAAATTAAATCAATCATAGCAATTCATCAACCACCGATAGGACAACGAAAATCTACTCAGACATCATAGGATGGCAACACATCATTGGATAATAATATGAAGCATAAAGCACCATGTTCAAGTAGAGGGTACAACAGGTTGTGGGAGAGTGGACAGCTATAGATATAGGGGGAAGGTGATGGAGATGTTGGTGAAGATGGCGGAGGTGTTGGTGAAGATCGCGGTGATGATGATGATGGCCACGGCGGCATTCCGGCGCCACCGGAGGAGAGGGGGAGAGGGGCCTGTCGGATTTCGGGTTCCAGCAGACCCTTGAGGTTCGAACACTGGGGTGCGCATGGAGATTTTGCCTCCTACCTCCCTGTACCCCTCCACCACGCTAGGATCAAAGCTACGAAAAGAACAACACGAGGGACATAGGGTTTATACTGGTTCGGGCCACCGTTGTGGTGTAATACCCTACTGCAGTGTGTGGTGTGGTGGATTGCCTCTTGGGCTGATGATAATGGACAGTACAAGGAAGAACATCCTCGCGAGGGTCTGTTCTTGGCTGGGGCGATGAACTGTTGGGAGAAGTTCAGCCTCCTTTCTCTCTCTCTCTCTCTCTCTCTCTCTCTCTCTCTCTCTCTCTCTCTTTCTCTCTCTCTCTCTACCACCTCTCTACTTGTCGAGCCCTTGGAGGAGACTGAGCCGAACCCCTTGCTACGCGGGTGGCTGGTCCTATTTATAGTGGCCCTGGTCCTCTCCCCAAATATTGAGCGGGAAGGGAGCCAACAATGGCGGGCTAATTTGAAGGGGGACAGCAAGTATCAACTATCCTGACAAAAGTAGTCTTCGCCTGCGCAAAGCTCTGGTGGTGACGCCATCTTGGGCTCCACGGTGACCTCCGTCTCGTAGTCCTCCTAGTCTTGGTCTCGTTGCACCGAAACAGCAACCTTTTCCTGATGCCTCGGTACTCCGCGGTAGTGCTTGCCCCCTTTGCACCAAAGAGGAAAGGAGGACGCTGCGCGGGATGGCACCCGCCTGGCGCCCTGAGTCGTCATGGCTTGCGTCACTGGCACCTCGTGAGGTACCCCGCCTTGATCTCTCCGCCTCCTCGTGAGCCAGCCTGATGAGGCCGCGCCTGAGGAAGCTCTGTGTCGTCCGCCCTGCGAGGCTTGACCCCTCGCGAGGGTCTTGGGTTTGTGCTGGTGAAGATGGGTCATGCTGGGCCCCCCTTTGAGCCACGCCGCAGGCCGCAGGCAGGCAAGTCTAGGGACCCCCGTTCCCAGAATGCCGACAGTAGCCCCCGGGCCCAAGGCGCGCCCGGACTCGGCCGTGCAGGGAGGCGGAAGGGCAAGAGCGAAGCGCCGCGGGCCCTAACAGCCTGCGGCCTTAGGCGCCGCGTGGCGGTTGACTGAACGTGGGCGCCTTAGCAGCCGCGCGAGTTGATAAGAGAGTGGCGTCCTCCTAGGCCCTTCTTCTTGCTTCCCCCGGTTGCTGTTCAGATCCCCTTTCCTGCGCTTCTCCTCCCTTCCTCCGAAATCTCCAGATCTGCTCTGACCGTGCGACCCAGGAAGCCATGGCGCCTCGCCACCCCCAGCCGCGGCTTGGTACTCGTCTGCCCTGGACCCGCCGAACGTGTCGGAGACGGGCCTTGCCCGGTTGCGCCGGATAGCAACGGCGCGAGGCATCGACGGGGCGAAGGTGTTCAAGGCCGGCTCTGCCACCTCTGAGGGTCAGAGGAGCACCTTCTATCCACTCTTCATAAGCGCCATTGCCGCTGTCCTGGTGCCTCCCTTCTCTGAGTTCTTCTTCTCTGTTCTCCGCCATTACAAGCTGCAGGCTCTACATCTCCATCTCAACTTCGTCCTTCTCCTCGCGATCTTTGCTTATTATTGCGAGGCCCACGTTGGGGTGCAGCCCTCAGTGGCCTTGCTGCGCCACTACTTCTCCCTCCGGACCTCTCGCGGTCCTACTTCCGCGTGCACGAGCTTCGTCGCGTACGGTGGCGCCATTGCCATCTCAAACTCTGGGAAGAGGATCGAGGGCTTCAGGAGCAAGTGGGTCTTGGTGGACGCTGAGCGCATCCACCCCCGGCTGATCTTGCCCACCGAGCAGCCTACGAGCTCCAGCAACTGGGGTCAAGCGGAACTCACGGATCCCCACGCGAAGATGGTGTTGGAGAAGATGGACGCGGATCTGAGGCCGGCCGACATGGCGGCGGCAAAGCTGACCGGCGCGCCGTTGCTGAGGGAGTTCCTGGAGCACCAGCTGGCTCCGCTTCGGCCGTACTCGCTTCCAATGTGGAGGCCCCGTCCGAGCCCCGCGGCCTGGGACGACGGAGACTTGGCCGCGGTTCTCCAATCTCTAGTCGGGGGCAATGTGGCGAGGTTGGAGGGTGCTCCTACGCCCTTGTTCCTTCGCGACGACTGGGAGCGGGTAGTGAAGTCCATGCCCGTCTTCAACGGGGAAGGGCCCGTGCCCCTGGAGGCTCCCGAGGGACCGGTGGATGTGCCCTCCGGCGACTCCAGCGAATAAGAGGAAGGAGGGGAGCGCGGAAAAGGGCCTGACTCCGAGGCGACTGACGCAGAGTCGAGGGCTCCCCTCCCCCGGTGCAGGTCTCGCGTTCTCCGCCTCTCTCCAAATGATGACGACGAGGACGATGACGAAGACGATGACGAGCAGGACGGCGGGAGCTCGCCCCCGATTCTGAAGAAGGACAGGACCGGGCTGATCTCCCGCGGGTCTCCCCCGGCCCCGGGGCGAACCGCAGGCGCACCTTCCGCCTCCAAGCTTCCCGAGGTTGACCCTTCCAGCCGGCTTTCAGGCTTCAAATTTGTCCGGAGGCCGCTTGAGCTCACTGGCGATGACCCATAAGCGTTCGATTCTTGTTTTTATCTCTTGCTCTGCTTCTGAGGCTTGACGCCCGCATCTTTGGATAGGTTGGCGCCCGCAGCGAAGAAGTCAAAGGGGGTTCCTGAGGTTTCGTTCGTGACAGCGCCCCTGAAGGAAGGTGACCGCGACGCACAAGCGTCTCCCGCCCGGTCATCCTCGCGGGGCCTGACTGAGCCGGCTGGGGCGAGCTCAGCCCCCACGGCCCAAGTGGCTCCCGAGGTGCTCCCGTCGCACTGCCACAGCTGTCAGGGCGCGGCAGACTCCACCTCAAGATGCTGCGGCCGTGCTGCCGCCTTCTCCTCCTACTCCACCGGCTGCTATCTCCTCGACTCCTTCCGCCGTCCTGGACCGCGCTGCTGCTGAGTTGGACCGGCTGCGGCAGGATCTTCTCGGCGCCGACCCCCGCCTAGTGGCCGGGCGCTTGGAGCTGGTTTCTGGATGGGTTCGCTTCGACACTTCGATCCGGGCGGCGCTGGTCCAGGCCTCGACGGCATGCGACGAGGAGAAGCAGGCCGTCCTTGAGGCAAAGGCTGCTCGCGATGTAGCCCTGGGAGAGGTGGTCGACGCCCGTGGTCGCTGTAAGGTGCTGGAGGACGAGCTGCAGGGCCTGCGGGATCAGCTCGCGAAAGAAGTTTGCCTTCGCCAAGAGCAGGAAGAGGACGTGAAGGCTCGCGAGGCGGTCGTCGAGGGCCGGGAGGCCAAGCTCAAGAAACGCCATGACCGCCTAGGCGCGCTGGAGCAGGAATTGGGGGCGAGGAAGGCCGAGCTAGACAGCAAGGCCCTGGTCCTCGCCGAAGACCGCGCGGCCTTCACGGAGCTGGAGGCGAAGGCTCGCTCCTCGCTGAGGACGCTTTACGACAGCGGCCTGGAGAGCCCACTGGCTGGCGCCGAGGATGGCCCCGCCAAGCTGCTTCCCTTCTTGGTCCACGCTCTTGAAGATGTCGCCCTTGGCCTCGGCCCCACGGTCGAGGCCGAGGCGCGTGTTCTGTCTTCTGCAGCACTGACGCGGGTTCTCACCCACATCCACCTTCGCGATCCTGGGTTCGACCTTGACAGCCTGCTGGAGCCCGTGAGCGGCCAGCGTGCGGCGGCTGCTACCGAGGCCGTGAAGGGTCGCGCAGAGGCTCTGCTAGGGAAGTTCCGGGCCTTCAGCACCAAGTCGGAGCAAGGCGCCGTCGACCCCGCTCCTCCATGAGGCGAACTCACGCCGCGCCGCTCCCCCGCCGTCAAGTGACTCCATCGTGGCTCCTGTCCTGCTTTTGATTCCTGCACATATATCATGCCTTGGGGAGGCGTTTAAACTTGCGCCTGATACTGGGACAACAGTGTGGACTGTAACATTTGCTTTCGAATTCCTTTGCAATTTGTGCTTTTCCTTGCTACTTGCTTACGTTCTACGCCGGCAGAGCCCGGCCCCGCGCGTACCTCACCCAGCAATAGCCCCGACCGGAAACCAGGACGGGACCAAGGAGTGAGGGGCTACATGACAAGTTAGGCTCCTGAGTCGCGATGCTCAGGAGTCCCCCTTGGCGCACGAACAACAAGTAGGGAGGTGTGATGTGGGCGGATCCACCGTTCTACATCTGCAGAGCCCGGTCACGCGCGTACCTCACCCAGCAATAGCCCCGACTGGAAACCAGGACGGGACCAAGGAGTGAGGGGCTACGTGACAAGTTAGGCTCCTGAGTCGCGATGCTCAGGAGTCCCCCTTGACGCTCAAATGGCCTTCATACCTTGGCTCCGCTTGGGGAGAGGCGCGCGACGAACCAGGCCCGTGGGCACCTGGCTGGGCGGTGTGCCTCTGGGCGTGACCCTGGCGCAGCCCCCGTGCCCAGCCCCCTCACGCGGCACTCCCGAGGGGAGGCGTTGCGATGAGGCTAGACACTGAGCACTGGGCTCCCTGAGGTTGATGCGGCCCAGAGGCCACCCTCGGTTGTTTATCACCAGCGCGGAGCATAGCGCTTCCGTATGAGTACGGGCATAGCCGCTCCTCGGCAGTGTCGTCAGCCAGCGCGGAGCATGGTGCTTCCACTGGTGCATGGGAGGGGGCCCCCTCCGGGAGGAGCCCCCGGGGCGTGTACAGCCCCGCCCTGACACGTGGCTGGCACGGTAGGGCCTGGTGAGGTGTATCTGGGCACCCGTGAGCCAGCGCGGGACTCACGGGGCCCTACCTCTAGGCGGGTTGCGCCTGGCACTGGGCCTTATCTTGTGTTGTGTCCCTGCAAGTTCGGTTAGATGCCTGCACTCTACGTCCTCGGGTCCCGGCCCTCGAGCTGGTCTCAGCCGTCGCTGGTATGCCAGGTCGTGATGCCGTGGTCAAGGCCAGAGGGTGAGGGCTGGAGAGCCAGTAAGAGCCCTGAGTCGCGATGCTCAGGTACCCCCCCTTTAACGTGCAAGTGGTCAACATGGAGAAAAGGAGGCGCCGCGGACCGGCATCAAATAATCAAGCATGGCAGTTCTAAAGCATAACCGGAAATGAGTGCAAAGGGGTACACGCAGCTGAGCCTGGCCCGAGCGGCTTGGGGATCATGCAGCCCGAGGGGTGTCCCCAACAAGGTAAGCTAATGACGCGAAATGAAAGGGATATACGCCGCAGGGACGAACCCACGTGGCATGGGAATAATGCAGCCCTGGGGGCGCTCCCAGCTGGAAGTGAAACTTGAAAGATGTCACCTGATGACGCTGAAGACGAAGGGGTGTTGGTGTAGCCGGCTCGGTGGGCTGCGGGAGCCGATCCTCATGAGCCCCCAGGCCCAGGGGCCTCGGGAGGCTCCGGAGGCGCTGGCGGTTCCTCGCGGGCCATCTTCATCTCCGCCAGGGCTGCGGAGCACCTAGCCTCTTGTGCCCCCGCGATGTCCCTCATGAGGCGCTGGTGCGCGTCAGCCGCGCTCGGCAAGCCGTAAGGCATGCGAACATAGCTGTGGGGTGGACCTCCGTAGCACCCCACTCGCGATGGCCAGAGGCGCTCCAGGGAGGCGACTTGGTTGAGCCCTGGTACGTCGACGCAGACGCGCAGCCCGCCATCCTCGCCTGGATGGGGGGCCACTGCTGGTAGGCGGCAGGCGCCTCTCATGACTCTGGACTCCTGTAGCTCCTGAATGTCCTTGCTGACGAACTCCTGTGGGTCTGGATCTCCTTGCCTTGCTCCTTCTTGAGGGAAACATGCTCTGAAACACGCCTCCATGTGGTGCCCCAGCGCCTCCCTCGTGACCCTTGCTAGGTCGGTGGCCCTCCAGGGGAGAGCCCCCGAGCCCTGCCTGAGGAGGGCGCGCTTTCCTATGCGATGGAAGGAGGTTCCCCCTAGGCAGGCACGGGCCTAGAGGGGCCTACCTCCTGAGGGGCCAAGCCGGACGATGTCTTCTTCTTCTTGGGGGCGGCCTCGGGAAGCATCCTGCTTCCGTGATCTGGGTCCTCCAGTGATGCGGCCTGAAAGGCTCGCTCCAGGGAACACACTGCGTCCTTCTCTTCACAGGGCACCGTGATGACTCCGCCGCTCCCTGGCATCTTGAGGACGTTATAGCCGTGGTGAGTCACGGCCATGAACTTGGCCAGCGCCGGGTACCCGAGGACGGCGTTGTACGGCAGGCGGATGTGAGCGACGTCGAAGTCGATGAGCTCGGTGTGGTAGTTGTCGCGTGCCCCAAAGGTGACGGGGAGGCGGACCTGCCCGATCGGGACTGTAGAGCCGTCGGTGATACCGGAGAAGGGCTTGGTTGGCTGAAGCTGGCTGTAGGGCACTTGGAGGTTGTTGAATGTCTCCATGGACAGGACGTTCAGCCCTGCCCCGCCATCGATGAGGGTCTTGGTGACCACCACGTTGCCGATGATTGGGGAATAAAGCATCGGGAGGACTCCGGCTGTAGCCGCACACTTGAGTTGATCTGCTGAGCTAAAGGTGATGGCACACGCCGACCACCTGAGAGGGCGCGTAGCTTCGAGCCTGGGGAGGGCTGCATTCACTTCACGGGCGAACTGCTCGAAGATGCGCTGAGAGGCTGGGGCCTGAGCTCCGCCCAGGATGCAGGCGATCGCGCGCGGCTCCTGGAAGCCCCCAGCCTCCTCGTCCTGGCGGCGGTCCTCGTTTCTCCTCGGCTGCGGCGGCAGCGGTGGGAGGCCTGCGTCGCCTTGCGGGCGATCCTCGCGAGGCTGATCCCTCCAGCCTCCCTCGCGAGGTGGGTCTTGCCAACGATCCTCGCGAGGTTGGTCGCGCCATCCCTGGCACGGGCCACGGTCTTCCCAGTGCCCTGTGTTCCTTGCTCCTCCTCGGCTGTATCCCCGGTCACCACGGTCAGGGCGACGGCCGATCCTTCCTTCACGCATGGCTCGGAGTTCTTGGCATTCGCTGGTGTTGTGGGTGTGGAGGTCATGGTACACGCAGTACCGGCTGCCCTTGGAGGGTTCGAGCTGATCTCTGCCCCGCTTGGTATCTGGTTCTGCCGCGAGCACGGCAGCCCCCTTGCGCTTCACTTCCTTGGCCTTGAGCTTCTTCTCTTCTGGGTCTGCGGCAGGCAGCTGAGAGACGCCCTTCCTCAGCCCTGGCGCACTTGTTCGCCAAGTTGAACAGCTCCAAAGAAGTGCACGGGTCTTCATGCATCGCCAGCTCCTCCTTCATCTTGACGTCGCGCACGCCGTCGGAGAAGGCTGAGATGATGGCCTCTTCAGTCACCTTGGGAATCTTGAGGCGTGCATTGTTGAAGCGCTGGATGTACTTCTGCAGGGTCTCTCCGGGTTGTTGCTTGATGCGGCGCATGTCGCTCACGACGGGTGGCCGGTCGCGAGTACCCTGGAAGTTGGCGATGAAGCGGGTGCGCATCTCTTCCCAGGAGGAGATTGTGCCTGGAGCAAGGTTCAGGAGCCAGGTGCGGGCCCCATCCTTGAGCGCCATGGGAAACCAGTTCGCCATGACCTTCTCGTCTCCGTTGGCAGCTTCGGTGCCCAGTTCGTAGAGCTGGAGGAACTCCGCAGGGTCGGCCGTGCCATCGTAGCGAGGAGGCAGGTCCGGCTTGAACTTGCCCGGCCACGCGACACTGCGCAGTTCGGTGGTTTAAGCACGGCAGCCTGCTGTGGCCACGGGGGGCGTTGGGTGATGGAGAGCCTGGTCTTGCATGTCCCCACGCGCCGGAGCAGGTAGTGCCCGGGCAGCTTCTGGCGGGCGAGGGACTTCTTGGCAGCTCTGCTCTTGCCGCGATGGCACCTGACGGAGCGGATTCCGCCCAGGGGCCTCGCGTCTTGGAGCCATGGCGTCTTCTTGAGGAGGAGGAGGCCGGGGCGCCGCCGGAGCCTCGTCGCCCGCGCGGGGCGGGGTGCGGTGCAGCGGAGCGGACGGTGCGGGGGAGCCCCCTGCGGTGCGGACGAGTTCGGCGACGCGGTCGAGCCATTCTTCGTAGACGTCGTCAATGGGACGGTAGCGCAGGAGCTTGTTTGCCGTTATGAGTGCAGCCCGAGCCTCCATGGGCGCGCGAAGCGCGCGGGACGAAGATCCAGCCGGGGCAAGTGAGGGAGTCGCGGTGCGGCCGTCTGGGCGCACGGATGGGTGCTGAGACGATGCTTGCTGCTCATCACCGGCCGGGCCGGTGGCTGCGTTGACGGCGGGCGACGGGGAACGGCGAGGGCGCCCGCCGATAGGGGCTGTCTGGGCGACGCGGGAAGCGAGGGCGGCCCGGCGCTCCGCGCGGGCCCGACGTGCGTCAGACATGGGCGTGATGGTCGGAGGAGAACGGAGCGGTGGAAGACGAATTCTGGTGCACCCCTACCTGGCGCGCCAAATGTCGAATTTCGGGTTCTGGCAGACCCTTGAGGTTCGAACACTGGGGTGCGCATGGAGATTTCGCCTCCTACCTCCCTGCACCCCTCCGCCACGCTAGGATCAAAGCTACGAAAAGAACAACACGAGGGACACAGGGTTTATACTGGTTCGGGCCACCGTTGTGGTGTAATACCCTACTCCAGTGTGTGGTGTGGTGGATTGCCTCTTGGGCTGATGATAATGGACAGTACAAGGAAGAACAGCCTCGCGAGGGTCTGTTCTTGGCTGGGGCGATGAACTGCTAGGAGAAGTTCAGCCTCCTTTCTCTCTCTCTCTCTCTCTCTCTCTCTCTCTCTCTCTCTACCACCTCTCTACTTGTCGAGCCCTTGGAGGAGACTGAGCCGAACCCCTTGCTACGCGGGTGGTTGGTCCTATTTATAGTGGCCCTGGTCCTCTCCCCAAATATTGAGCGGGAAGGGAGCCAACAATGGCGGGCTAATTTGAAGGGGGACAACAAGTATCAACTATCCTGACAAAAGTAGTCTTCGCCTGCGCAAAGCTCTGGTGGTGATGCCATCTTGGGCTCCACGGTGATCTCCGTCTCGTAGTCCTCTTGGTCTTGGTCTCGTTGCACCAAAATGGCAACCTTTGCCTGATGCCTCGGTACTCCGCGGCTGCGCTTGCCCCCTTTGCACCAAACAGGAAAGGAGGACGATGCGCGGGCTGGCACCCGCCTGGCGCCCTGAGTTGTCATGGCTTGCGTCACTGGCACCTCGTGAGGTACCCTGCCTTGATCTCTCCGCCTCCTCGTGAGCCAGCCTGACGAGGCCGTGCCTGAGGAAGCTCCGTGTCATCCGCCCCGCGAGGCTTGACCCCTCGCGAGGGTCTTGGGTTTGTGCTGGTGAAGATGGGCCGTGCTGGGGCCCCCTTTGAGCCATGCCGCAGGCCGCAGGCAGGCAAGTCTGGGGACCCCCATTCCCAGAACGCCGACAGGGCCCCCTTCTTCCTCTTCTTCCTTGACCTCCTCCCTAGATGGGAGAAGGGTTTCCCCTCTGGTCCTTGGCCTCCATGGCGTGGGAGGGGTGAGAGCCCCTCCGAGATTGGATCTATCTCTCTGGTTCTGCGTTCTGTTCTGGCTCTGTTTCACCATTTCATATATATATATGGAGATCCATAACTCCGATTGGCCTGAAACCTTCACCGTGATTTTTTTCTGAATATTAGCTTTCTTGCGGCAAAAGAAGAGCGTCAACCGCATTACGGTGGGCTCACGAGGGTAGGGGCGCTCCCTAAGGGGGGTGCCCCCTGCCTCGTGACCACCTCGGGCACTGGTTCGCGTAGATTTTCCTTCCGAATTCTCCATATTTTCCAAAAATAAGCTCCGTCTGTTTTTATCCCGTTTGGACTCCATTTGATATGGATATTCTGCGAAACCAAAAACATGCAACAGACAGGAACTGGCACTGGGCACTGGATCAATATGTTAGTCCCCAAAAATAATATAAAAAGTTGCCAAAAAGTATATGAAAGTAGAATAATATTGGCATGGAACAATCAAAAATTATAGAAACGACGGAGACGTATCAGCATCCCCAAGCTTAATTTTTCCTGCTCGTCCTCGAGTAGGTAAATGATAAAAAAAGATAATTTTTGATGTGGAATGCTACCTAGCATAATCTTGATCATATGTCTAATCATGGCATGGATATTAAGACACGAGTGATTCAAAGCAATAGTCTATCATTTGACATAAAAACAATAATACTTCAAGCCTACTAATAAAGCAATCATGTCTTTTCAAAATAACATGGCCAAAGAAAGTTATCCCTACAAAATCATATAGTCTAGCAATGCTCCATCTTCACCACACAAAATATTCACATCATGCACAACCCCGATGACAAGCCAAGCAATTGTTTCATACTTTTGACGTTCTCAAACCTTTTCAACTTTCACGCAATACATGAGCGTGAGCCATGGACATAGCACTATAGGTGGAATAGAATATGATGGTGGAGAAGACAAAAAGGAGAAGATAGTCTCACATCAACTAGGCGTATCAACGAGCTATGGAGATGCCCATCAATAGATATCAATGTGAGTGAGTAGGGATTGCCATGCAATGGATACACTAGAGCTATAAGTGTATGAAAGCTCCAACTGAAACTAAGTGGGTGTGCATCCAACTTGCTTGCTCATGAAGACCTCGGGAATTTGAGGAAGCCCATCATCGGAATATACAAGCCAAGTTCTATAATGAAAATTCCCACTAGTATATGAAAGTGATAACTCAAGAGACTCTCTATATGAAGAACATGGTGCTACTCTGAAGCATAAGTGTGGTAAAAGGATAGTAACATTGCCCCTTCTCTCTTTTTCTTTCATTTTTATTTTTATTTTTTGGTGGGCTTCTTTGGCCTCTTTTTTTGTTTGGGCTTCTTTGGACTCTTTTATTTTTCATAAAGTCTGGAGTCCTCATCCCGTCTTGTGGGGGGATCATAGTCTCCATCATCCTTTCCTCACTGGGGCAATGTTCTAATAATGATGACCATCACACTTTTATTTACTTACAACTCAATATTACAACTCGATATCTAGAACAAAGATATGACTCTATATGAATGCCTCCGGCGGTGTACCGGGATGTGCAATGATCTAGCGTAGCAATGATATCAAAAAACGGACAAGCCATGAAAACATCATGCTAGCTATCTTACGATCATGCAAAGCAATATGACAATGAATGCTCAAGTCATGTATATGATGATGATGGAAGTTGCATGGCAATATATCTCGGGATGGCTATGGAAATGCCATAATAGGTAGGTATGGTGGCTGTTTTGAGGAAGGTATATGGTGGGATATGGTACCGGCGAAAGTTGCGCGATACTAGAGAGGCTAGCAATGGTGGAAGGGTGAGAGTGCGTATAATCCATGGACTCAACATTGGTCATAAAGAACTCACATACTTATTGCAAAAATCTATTAGTTATCGAAAAAAAGTACTACGCGCATGCTCCTAGGGGGATAGATTGGTAGGAAAAGACCATCGCTCGTCCCCGACCGCCACTCATAAGGAAGACAATCAATAAATAAATCATGCTCCGACTTCATCACATAACGGTTCACCATACGTGCATGCTAAGGGAATCGCAAACTTCAACACAAGTATTTCTACAATCCACAACTACCCACTAGCATGGCCCTAATATCACCATCTTTATATCGCAAAACTATTGCAAGGAATCAAACATATCATATTCAGTGATCTACAAGTTTTATGTAGGATTTTATGACTAACCATGTGAATGACCAGTTCCTGTCATCTCTCTAAATAGATATAAGTGAAGCAAGAGAGTTTAATTCTTTCTACAAAAGATATGTCTGTGCTCTAACAAATGTAAGTGGTCAAAAGAGCATTCTACAAATGGCGGTTGTCTACGTAAAGAGAAACATGCAATCCAAACTTCAAATGATATAAGTGAAGCACATGAAGCATTCTATAAAGCCATACTCAAAAGATATAAGTGAAGTGCAAAGAGCATTCTATAAATCAACCAAGGACTATCTCATACCAGCATGGTACATAAAAATAAAAAGAAAAACCTAAATGCAAAAGACGCTCCAACACTTGCACATATCGCATGAACGAAACGAATCCGAAAACATACCGATACTTGTTGAAGAAAGAGGGGATGCCTCCCCAGCATCCCCAAGCTTAGACGCTTGAGTCTCCTTGAATATTTACTTGGGGTGCCTCGGGAATCCCCAAGCTTGAGCTCTTGCCTCTCTTCCTTCTTCTCACATCGAGACCTTCTCGATCATCAAACACTTCATCCACACAAAACTCCAACAGAAAACTCGGTAAGATCCGTTAGTATAATAAAGCAAATCACTACTCTAGGTACTGTTGCAAACCAATTCATATTTTGTTTTTGCATTGTGTCTACTGTAATATAACTTTTTCATGGCTTAATCCACTGATATAAATTGATAGTTTAATCAAAACAAGCAAACTATGCATCAAAAACAGAATCTGTCAAAAACAGAACAGTCAGTCTGTAATAATCTAAACATTCACCATACTTCTGATACTTGAAAAATTCTACCAAAATTAGGAACAATAAAAAATTTGTATAGGAAGACAGTGCAAAAAGAATCAGAACCATTTGATGTTCCAGCTAAAAATGTAAAATCGCCCACTACAGCCAAAGTTTCTGTCCTGCACCGTACAAACCATCAAGCAAATGTAAACATCCTAAAGGCAAACCTTGGCACATTATTTTTATAATACAATGGAATTGTACAAGGGGATTATTATTTTTATTGAAAATTTTATGTAATCAAGATTCACAAAGTTGTCGTGAGCATGAACAAAGTTCAAGGCTAGCTCCCACTTCAACAATGCTCGTCTTTCTCACTTTGACTTTCCTTTTTGAAAAAGTTTTGGGTTCCCCCCTTTATTTTTGCTATTTTTAAACTGTATGAAAGCACTCAACAGAAATAAATGACTCTCTAAAACTTCCGGGTTGTCTCCCTGGCAGCGCTTTCTTTAAAGCCATTAAGCTAGGCATATAATGCTCAAGTAGTGAATCCACCCGGATCCCAAGGTATATCAAAGCCAATTTTAATTAACAATGATTTGTAATTTAGTAGTGAGCACAAGGTAACATATATCATGTAATGACGAAGTCTAACTCTCTTCTTATGCATCGGCATGTCATAAAAGAACAATTCATGCACACCTAGTAAAGGGCAATGCATAGTATAAACAGTTTCTTGCAATCTTATCGTGTTGGAAACATAGAGAGGTGTAGATATAGTTCCTCTCTCATAATAATTGCAAGTAGGAGCAGCAAGCACATGCATATTATACTCATCAAAATCATCATGTGTAGTAGTAAAAGGCAACCCATCAATATAATCCTTAATAAGTGCAAACTTCTCCGATATAGTGTAGTCGGGAGAATTCAAAAAGATAATAGGACTATCCTGTTTGGGTGTAATAGCAACAATTTCATGTTTAACATAAGGAATTATAGCAAGTTCATCTCCATAAGTATAATTCATATTGGAATCTTGGCCACAAGCAGAATTCATATTGGCATCTTGGCCACAAGTATAGCAAGCATCATCAAAAAGGGATATTTCAAAAGAATCGAAGGGATCATAATAGTCATCATAGCAAACATCCTTCGGTAGGCACGAAGGGGAATTAAACAATGTATGAGTTGAAGAGTTACTCTCATTAGAAGGTGGGCACGGGAGATCAATCCGCTCTTCCTCCTTTTGTTCTTCGCTCTCCTCCTCATCTTTTTCATCCAATAAGCTCACAGTTTCATCAATTTCTTCTTCCATAGATTTCTGCAAAATATTAGTATCTTCTTGGACAGCGGAGACTTTCTTAATAAGTGCATTAATTTCATAATTGTATTCATAATTCTCATAGCAATATTTGAGGATAGCTAAATTTTCAGATCTATAACAAGCATCATCAATATCATCAAACTCTTTAAACATAGATTCAATTTCATAAGCACCCATAAAAGCAACAAATTCTTCTATTTGTTCCACATCATAGTAATCATATATACCTCTAGCATAAGAAGCCAAGGTTTCATTATCATTAAATTTGCATGAAAAGGGGAGGTGTGGAGAATTCATCCTAGAGCAACAAGTATAATCATATCCAAAGCATAGTTGTCTAGCATACCACTTCAATATATAAATTTGATCCCATAATAGTTTCCCTTTTGTGTCAAGCGATAATCCCTAAAGTATTCACGTTGATCCAACGTTACTCCCATTACCAAATTGAATGAGTTTTTCTCAGGATTATCAAAGTGGTACATAATATTTTTCACATATTGAGCATCGAGGGTTTTATGAGGTTCCTCATCTCCATAAGCAGCAAGTACACCTAATTTTTTTGGTATTTCGTGTTCCATATCCATAACTAAAGATAAAGAACAACTAAGAACAGCAAATAAAAATTACTTAGTAATAAAGCAAACAAGCACACACGAGAATATTCACCCCACGCTATTGCTCCCCGGCAACGGCGCCAGAAAAAGGTCTTGATAACCCACAAGTATAGGGGATCGCAACAGTTTTCGATAAGTAAGAGTGTCGAACCCAACGAGGAGCTAAAGGTAGAACAAATATTCCCTCAAGTTCTGTCGACCACCGATACAACTCTACGCACGCTTGACGTTCACTTTACCTAGAACAAGTATGAAACTAGAAGTACTTTGTAGGTGTTGTTGGATAGGTTTGCAAGAAAGTAAAGAGCGCGAAAATAAAAGCTAGGGGCTGTTGTAAGTAAAGAAGCAATAAAGTAAATATAGCGAGTGTGGAAAAGTGGTGGTAGGAGTTGTGAAATTGCCCTTAAGCAATTGACTACTTTACTAGACCGATAGCAAGTATTATGTGGGAGAGGCCACTGCTAGCATGTCATCCCTGACTTGGAATTCTATGCACTTATGATTGGAACTATTAGCAAGCATACGCAACTACTAATGTTCATTAAGGTAAAACCCAACCATAGCATTAAGATATATTGGTCCCCCTTCAATCCCCTATGCATCCATTTCTATGCTAGGTTGAAGCTTCTGTCACTCTTTCCCTCCAATACATAGTCCTATCAACATACAACTAACCCTATGGTGTGATCCACGCGCGCAATCATATGATGGGCACCAAAGGACAGCAACATAACCACAAGCAAATTAACTCAATCATAGCAATTCATCAACCACCGATAGGACAACGAAAATCAACTCAGACATCATAGGATGGCAACACATCATTGGATAATAATATGAAGCATAAAGCACCATGTTTAAGTAGAGGGTACAGCGGGTTGCGGGAGAGTGGACCACTGTAGATAGAGGGGGGAAGGTGATGGAGATGTTGGTGAAGATGGCGGAGGTGTTGGTGAAGATCGCAGTGATCATGATGATGGCCACGGCGGCGTTCCGGCGCCACCGGAGGAGACGGGGAGAGGGGCCCCCTTCTTCCTCTTCTTCCTTGACCTCCTTCCTACATGGGAGAAGGGTTTCCCCTCTGGTCCTTGGCCTCCTGTAACATCCCAAATTTTCAATTTGGAATGTTATACACTAGATCATCATTGCATATCATATTTATTGCATTTTGGTTGATCCTAGAAATTTTACGCAACTCAACGACCCTCGGAGAGAGTTCGGGATTTCGTTATTTTCTTATTTGAGTTGTCTCAAATTTTGAAAATAGGATCATTTGATTTTATTTATTTTATCTTCAATTATTTCTATTACAAAAATATGAGAGAGGGAATAAAATGACTTTCCCAAAATAAAGAAATATTGAGGATTTAATAAAAAAATCAATTAAGATTTTATTTTGGTTTTATTTGCTATTTTATTTAAATTTAGGAAAAATATACGTTTTTCAAAATTGCATTTAGGCCCCAAATAAATGTTCATCATGTGCGGCTTGATTTTAGAAGCCGGGGAAAATTTATTTCGGGATTTTTGGAGTCCGTTTAGTATTTCTTTTGTTTTTTCCGAGCGTAATTATTTTTTTTAAAGTCCGAACCGACCTTGGGCCGTAACCGGCCAGGACTCCTACTGGTCGGGCCTTTTTATAGCGCCCCGAGGACCCGGCCGAAGCCCAAGCCGCCCCACCCAAAAACCCTAACCCTAGCCGGCCCCCGCTGCAGCCGCGCTGCCCGCGCCGCCCCGCCGCGCCGCCGCCGCCCGCCGGACCCCCCGCCGCCCGCCGGACCGCCGCCGCCGCCGTTCGCCGGAGTCGCTAGAGGTAGTTTTTTTTCGCCTCCGGTTTTTCTCGAAAAACCGTTCGGTTTTCTGATGGTTTTGCTCGTTTTTTTAGTTTCGTTTTTTTAAATAGATCGGTTTTTCCGGTTTATTTAAGTAGCGAGCGTTCGCCCGTTCGTTCATTTTAACGAACGTTCATCGTTTTTCTTTTTCTCGGATTAAATCCGCGATTTTTCTGATCGTGATTTCTGATCCGATTTTCGTTTTAGTCTAACTTTTCGCTCGTTTATCAGAATCAGGCGATTCAAGCGCCTGGAGTTTCGCCTCGAAACCCTCTTTCCGTTTAACCAACTCAAACAAATTTTTGCCACTGTAAAAATTACCCTAGATCCAGAATAGTAAATGAAGCCTCTTTCATTTGTCATTTGTCTTTCGTTCTTTCGTTCGGTTTGATTCTTTTTGCCAACCTTAGTTCTTAAGTTGAACTTTCTGGTTAGATCTCTTATTTGAGTTTTACCTGTGCATTAGTTGAGTACTTATTGTATGCTTGTTTGTTTGCGATAGAGTACCTGGAGTGCGCCGCTTGCTACTTCGAATCGCTAGGTTTCCCGGATCATCAGCAAGGCAAGTAACACTTTGATCATGCTTTCCAACTACCCAGTTTTATTGCATTAGATCAATCCTCACACATTGCATGATTAGGATATAATTAAATTGTGGGTTTGGGAAGTAGATGAGGTAGAACCTATTACCTGTTATTATCAAACCTTTGGGAGTTACTTCTACGTTTGCTTATTATGCCATGCTATGCTAGTAGACGTGGATTGGGTGAGTGTATCCATGACAGATGTGAGATTGTTAATTAATGGTTTATTTAAGGTGGCAACTTAAACACACATCTGGGTGGATTGAGGCACCTGGGTATTCCAGCGATTGCCTGTTTTCTTTTGGACCGCCACCCAGGCTCAAAGGGATCATGAGATTATTCATGCTAGAAACTTCCGTGTGCAGCCACAAGCTATTATGGGCTCTAGCATAGTTGATTAAGTTGTGCGAACTCTTACAGTGGTAGACTAGGAGATGTAGGGGAAAGTAGGTGTAATGGTCTACCCGATCGTAAGGTGCTAGCGCTTCTGAAAGACTATGTCTCGGTCATCCGTGTCTCAAACACCATGTAGTGCGAGAAACCAAACGGAGGCGATCGATTCTTGTGGGGAAAAGTGCGCAAACCTCTGCAGAGTGTATAAACTAATCATGATTAGCCGTGTCCCCGGTTATGGATATCTTGAGTATCTAGTACCTGGATTATCATGTGAATCTCAACATGTTACTCTAAAATTTAATTTTGTTGGGTTTTGTTTAATGATGATGCTTAATTGGGATTGAGAATGCCGTCAACCATTCTCAATGTTTAACAACTACCATGATAGTTAAATAAAATTTATTCGTTTGTAGTAGGGAAAAATTGGCTTTACGCAAAACTGTAACCATAGAGATTTCCACTAGCCAAATATGCATATAGAATAGCCTGTTTCATTACATTACTCTTTATGTGTTACTTTGCCAGCATATTCCATGTGCTGACCCGTTTTTGGGCTGCAACGTTAATGTTGTAGACTTTTTAGATGACGATTAAGGAGTTTTTAGGTCGTGGTTCTATACTCAGTGATGCCGTTGGAGTTGATGGACTCACTTATCTTCCAAGCCTTCCGCCGTTATCGTTATTAGATGGCCTTAAGCCATATTTATTGTAATAAGTTCTCTTTTGAGATACTCGATGTAATAAGTGTGTGATTGCTACTCTGTTATAAATCCTTCAAGTACCGTGTGGTGTCAGCATTACTGATCCTGGGATGACACCTGAGCACAGAGATTGGACTGTTTGAGGTCTGGTCGCTACAATATGGTGTCAGAGCACACACTAACTGTAGGACACGACCACTAAGCTAAAGACCTAGATCACTACTCACTCTCTTCTCTTTCTGACTTCTTATCTTTTCTACTCTTTAGGATGGAGGAATGCAAGGAACAAGTTCACGCAACCGGATGAAGATACACCCTTTGGACGTCACTTGGAGGAAGTCACTAGATACCTAAACATAGGAGTACCAAGCTTCACCAGAACCTACAATGCCACTTTACCTGAAGAGGAGCGCTGGATGATTCAAGTTCAAGTTCCAGGAAGGACATTCATGCCAGTCACTGAGCCCATAGAGTTTTCTTTTGATGCACCAACTTGGAGTCTAGGAAAGAGCATGGCAGCTCACATCGCCATGGGACGTATTGGAGAAGTCTACCGCAATGATCTTAAGGATACTATCTACCAGATTTGTGGGCGCCGAGATGAGCACTAGGAGATGATCAGCACCAGGAAGGATAGATCAGTTGCAGCTTTTATCCAGGAGTTAAACCAGCACATTCGACGTCAGGAGAACCAAATGTGCGCCGACATGATAGATCTGAAGAAGGCAAGGACAAAAATCAAAGAACTGGAGGAATAACTCAAGGCTACATGTGAAGATATGAAGAGGAAATCGAAGTATTAGTGGAGAAGAATGACGATCTGATCAAGAAGATCGGAATATTCATGGGAGGCCCTACACTAGTAGAAGAAGATGAAGAACCTAAGGAGATTCGTCCAGAAGACTACATCATCATCGACGACACCGACTCGGATCCAGATGATAGCCATCATGACTATGTTGATGAAGCTGGAGCAGATATCATGGAGTCTGCAACCGAAGAATATTTTTAGTAGACCACCTCATCAGTAGTAGTAGTCCACCATGTAAATATAGTAGTCCGAGCACTTTCGCGATAGTTAGATCGATTATATGCCTTTGTTTGATTGATTGAATGAAGTGAATTGTTTGCTTTTGCCTCATGTGCATATGGGTAGTGTTTTCTCTTTAGACCCCTCTCTATTCTTAAATCTCATCTTTTATAAAACCTCAGATGCCTCCGGGGCGTGACCTTGGATTTACCTTCCCACCGGAGCTCACCCAGTTGATCCAGTAGCAGAACACATTGATGCAGTTGTTAGTCCAGAATCAAAATCAGGGAACAACAACAACAACCCACCACCACCACCACCACCTGTTGATCACTTAGCTCGTTTTCTTAGGCTGAATCCGCCGGTGTTTTCCAGTAGCATCGAGCCGATAGTAGTAGATGATTGGCTCCGCAAGACAGCTAGGGAATTGACCACAGCAGGATGCACGGATGCGGAAAAGGTGAAGTTTGCCGCACATCAGCTTGAAGGACCTGCAGCATCATGGTGGGAGAATTTCACAGCCACTTTCCCTGTCGACACTGTCACGTGGGACCAGTTTCAGCAGGCTTTTTGAACTGCCCATGTTTCAGCAGGAGCTATGGCCATAAAGAAGCGAGAGTTTCGCAACTTGCGCCAAGGAGGACGGACAGTTGGCCAGTATGTGGAGGACTTTAGTAAACTAGCACGTTATGCCCCAGATGACGTTTCTACGGATGCAGCTAAGCAGGAGAAGTTTTTGGAAGGACTGAATGATGAGTTGAGCATGCAGTTGATGGTAGCAACCTTCAACAACTACTAGGAGTTGGTAGATCGTGCTCTCATGATTGAAGGGAAGCAACAACAGATTGAGAATCGCAAGAGGAAGTATGGACAAGGGAAGTACAATTCAGGAGCTCAGTAGGAGCCACGTTTTACCCCTAGACCGGGAGGACATTTTCAGCATACCCATGGAGGAGGTAGCTCGCACAATCACAATGGCACCAAGAATGGTAATGGTAATGGAGGAAGCAACGGCCAGAACTGCACCAACCCATCGAACCCAGCCAAGAGAGACCTGAGCCAAGTCACTTGATTTAAGTGCCAGAAGACCGGACATTATGCCAATGAATGTCCTGAATCCCAAAATGGAAATGGCAATGGAAGCTCTAGGAAGAAGTTGAACCCTTTCAACAGGGGACAGGTGAACCACGTTAATGTGGAGGAGGTTGAAGAGCAGCCGGATGCAATAATCGGTAAGTTTTTGGTTAAGTCATTTACTGCACTTGTTCTTTTTGATACCGGTGCATCGCATTCATACATATCAAGGGGATTTGTGGATAAGTATAACCTGCTCACCAAAGTTCTTAGAACACCTATGTTAGTAAGCTCACCAGGAGCGGAGTATATGGCTAGCCAAGGATGTTTTCAAGTGCCATTAAGTATAGGTAGGCATGTGTTCCCCTCGGATTTGATAATATTGGAATCACAAGGTTTGGATGTAATTCTGGGTATGGATTGGTTGTCGATGTATGGAGGAAACATCGATTGCGCCAGTAAGTCGATCTTGCTTACCACCCCAGAAGGGAGAAGGATCAAGTATGTATCCCGGCATGTGCCGAAGAGGACTCAAGTAAATTGTTTAACAGGAGTTGTGCGGGAGGAAGTACCAGTAGTGAAGGATTTCCCTGAAGTATTTCCAGAAGAGTTGCCAGGCATGCCACCGGATAGAGATATTGAGTTTTTGATTGAGCTTTTGCCAGGCACAGGGCCAATATCAAAGAGACCATATAGGATGCCTGCAAAGGATTTGGTGGAAATCAAGAAGCAGATTAAGGAGTTACTGGATAAGGGATATATTCGCCCAAGTTCATCACCTTGGGGATCACCAGTACTTCTAGTGGAAAAGAAGGATGGATCGTTAAGTATGGTTGTTGATTATCGAGGATTGAATGAAGTAACCATCAAGAACATGTACCCACTACCAATGATCAATGATCTGTTTGATCGATTGCAAGGAGCTAAGGTATTTTCCAAGATCGATCTGTGATCAGGATACCACCAGTTGAAGATTCGAGAACAGGATATACCTAAGACGGCTTTTACCACCAGGCATGGGCTGTACGAGTATACCGTTATGTCATTTGGTCTGACTAACGCACCTGCATATTTTATGAACATGATGAACAAAGTGTTTATGGAGTTCTTGGATAAGTTCGTCGTAGTGTTCATTGATGATATCCTGGTTTACTCGAAGAATGAAGAGGAGCATAAGGAGCATTTGTGTTTGGTTCTTGGAAAGCTCAGAGAACATCAATTATATGCCAAATTTAGCAAATGTGAGTTTTGGTTGAAAGAAGTTGGATTTCTCGGACACGTTATATCCGGAGAAGGTATAGCAGTAGATCCCACTAAAGTTGATACCGTGACCAAGTGGGGAGCGCCAACGACAGTTGGAGAGATCCGGAGTTTTCTTGGACTCGCAGGATACTACCGGAGGTTTATTGAGAATTTCTCAAAGATTGCGAAGCCTATGACGGAGTTGTTGAAGAAGGATACCAAATTCAAATGGACTGAGGAATGTGAGGCTAGTTTCCAGGAGTTGAAGAAACGTTTGGTTACCTCACCAGTGTTAATTTTACCGGATCAGACCAAGGATTATGAGGTGTATTGTGACGCTTCACGTCGAGGACTTGCAGCAGTGCTTATGCAAGAAGGAAGAGTTGTTTCATATGCCTCACGACAACTTAAGCCCCATGAGTTGAATTATGCTACGCATGATTTGGAGTTAGCAGCCGTAGTGCATGCATTGAAGACTTGGAGACATTTCCTGATTGGAAACCATTGCGAGGTGTACATGGATCACAAGAGTTTGAAATATATTTTCACACAGAAGGAGTTGAACCTCAGACAAAGAAGATGGTTGGAGCTCATCAAGGATTATGATATGAAATTGCATTATCACCTCGGAAAGGCTAACGTAGTAGCTGATGCGTTGAGCCCTAAGAGCCATGTCAACACCCTAATGACGGGAGATTTACCAAGGGAGTTAGCCGAAAATCTTCGAGAGCTATGTTTGGAAATAGTTCCAAGAGGCTATGTAGCAGCATTGGAGATTCAGTCTACTTTGATGGATAAGATCAGAGAAGCTCAAAAGACTGACAAGGAGATTGCTTCTATTAAGGAGAAAATAAGCAAAGGAAAAGCTAAGGGATTTCGTGAGGATGAGCACGATACCTTATGGTTTGAAGACCGTGTCTATGTACCAAATGATTCGGAGATCAGGAAGTTAATTTTACAAGAGGCCCATGATTCACCGTATTCGATTCACCCAGGAAATACCAAGATGTATTTGGATTTGAAGGATATTTTCTGGTGGACCGGAATGAAGAAGGATATTGCGGAATATGTAGCGGTTTGTGATGTATGTCAAAGAGTAAAGACAGAGCATCAGAAGCCAGCAGGATTGCTACAGCCATTGCCGATACCCGAATGGAAGTGGGATAAGTTAGGCATGGATTTTATTACAGGATTGCCCAGAAAACGTTCAGGCTATGACTCGATATGGGTTGTAGTCGATCGTTTGACAAAGGTAGCTCATTTCATTCCAGTAAAGACTACCTATACCAGTGCAAACTTGGCAAAGATATATATGACCAGAATCGTTTGTCTGTATGGAGTTCCAAGGAGCATAGTATCCAATAGAGGAACCCAATTTACCTCAAAGTTCTGGAATCAGTTGCATGAAACTTTGGGAACCAGACTGGAGTTTAGCACAGCTTTCCACCCGTAGACAGATGGACAGACTGAGAGAGTCAATCAGATTTTGGAGGATATGCTAAGAGCTTGTGCGCTAGATTACGGATCTAGTTGGGATGAGAATTTGCCGTATGCAGAGTTCTCTTACAACAACAGCTATCAATCCAGTTTGAAGATGGCCCCTTTCGAAGCCTTGTACGGAAGGAGGTGCAGGACCCCATTGTCCTGGGATGAAGTTGGAGACCACCAGTTGTTCGGACCAGATCTGATAAAGGAGTCTGAACAGAAAGTGAAATTTATTCGCGATAGGCTCAAGGTAGCCCAATCCAGGCAGAAGAGCTACGCAGATTCTAAATGCAAGGAGACAGTTTAGAAGTTGGAGACCGAGTTTATCTTTGAGTATCTCCACTTCGAGGAGTTAAGCACTTTGGAGTTAAGGGAAAGTTAGCGCCACGTTTTGTAGGCCCATACAAAGTTTTGGAGCGTATGGGAGAAGTCGCCTACAAGTTGGAATTGCCCGAAGGATTGTCGGGAGTTCATGATGTGTTCCATGTATCCCAGTTGAAGAAGTGCCACGCAGAGATGGCTGACATACCGCTGAGAGATACGGTACCACTGGAAGCAATTCAGTTGGACAGTGATTTGACATATGAGGAGAAACCAGTTAAGATTCTAGAGTATGCCAGTCGAGTCACCCGCAGCAAGGTTATCAAGTTTTGCAAGGTTCAGTGGAGCCACCACACGGAGGATGAAGCCACCTGGGAACGAGAGGAAGATTTGCTGAAGGACCACCCTCACCTATTTTCTAGCCAACCCGAATCTCGAGGGCGAGATTCATCTTAAGGGGGGTAGGTTTGTAACATCCCAAATTTTCAATTTGGAATGTTATACACTAGATCATCATTGCATATCAAATTTATTGCATTTTGGTTGATCCTAGAAATTTTACGCAACTCAACGACCCTCGGAGAGAGTTGGGGATTTCGTTATTTTCATATTTGAGTTGTCTCAAATTTTGAAAATAGGATCATTTGATTTTATTTATTTTATCTTCAATTATTTCTATTACAAAAATATGAGAGAGGGAATAAAATGACTTTCCCAAAATAAAGAAATATTGAGGATTTAATAAAAAAATCAATTAAGATTTTATTTTGGTTTTATTTGCTATTTTATTTGAATTTGGGAAAAATGCGCGTTTTACAAAATTGCACTTAGGCCCCAAATAAATGTTCATCCTGTGCGGCTTGATTTTAGAAACTGGGGAAAATTTATTTTGGCATTTTTGGAGTCCGTTTAGTATTTCTTTTGTTTTTTTAGCGTAATTATTTAAAAAAAAGTTCGAACCGACCTTGGGCCGTAACCGGCCAGGACTCCTCCTGGCCGGGCCTTTTTATAGCGCCCCGAGGACCCGGCCGAAGCCCAAGCCGCCCCACCCGAAAACCCTAACCCTAGCCGGCCCCCGCCGCCGCCGCCGCCCCGCCGCCGCTGCCGTTCGCCGGAGTCGCCGGAGGTAGTTTTTTTGCCTCTGGTTTTTCTCGAAAAATCGTTTGGTTTTCTGATGGTTTTGCTCGTTTTTTTAGTTTCGGTTTTTTAAATAGATCGGCTTTTCCGGTTTATTTAAATAGTGAGCGTTCGCCCGTTCGTTCATTTTAACGAACGTCCGTCGTTTTTCTTTTTCTCGGATTAAATCCGTGATTTTTCTGATCACGATTTCTGATTCGATTTTCGTTTTAGTCTAACTTTTTGCTCGTTTATCGGAATCATGCGATTCAAGCGCCTGGAGTTTTGTCTCGAAACCCTCTTTCCGTTTAACCAACTCAAACAAGTTTTTGCCACTATAAAAATTGCCCTAGATCCAGAATAGTAAACGAAGTCTGTTTCTTTTGTCGTTTGTCTTTTGTTGCTTCATTCGGTTTGATTCTTTTTGCCAACCGGAGTTCTTAAGTTGAACTTTCTGGTTAGATCTCTTATTTGAGTTTTACCTATGCATTAGTTGAGTACTTATTGTATGCTTGTTTGTTTGCGATAGAGTACCCGGAGTGCGCCGCTTGCTACTTCGAATCGCTAGGTTTCCCGGATCATCAGCAAGGCAAGTAACACTTTGATCATGCTTTCCAACTACCCAGTTTTATTGCATTAGATCAATCCTCACACATTGCATGATTAGGATCTAATTAAATTGTGGGTTTGGAAAGTAGATGAGGTAGAACCTATTACCTGTTATTATCAAACCTTTGGGAGTTACTTCTACGTTTGCTTATTATGCCATGCTATGCTAGTAGACGTGGATTGGGTGAGTATATCCATGACAGAGGTGAGATTGTTAATTAATGGTTTATTTAAGGTGGCAACTTAAACACACATCTGGGTGGATTGAGGCACCTGGGTATTCCAGCGATTGCCTGTTTTCTTTTGGACCGCCACCCAGGCTCAAAGGGATCATGAGATATTTATGCTAGAAACTTCCATGTGCAACCACAAGCTATTATGGGCTCTAGCATAGTTGATTAAGTTGTGCGAACTCTTACAGTGGTAGACTAGCAGATGTAGGGGAAAGTAGGTGTAACGGTCTACCCGATCGTAAGGTGCTAGCGCTTCTGAAAGACTACGTCTCGGTCATCCGTGTCTCAAACACCATGTAGTGCGAGAAACCAAACGGAGGCGTTCGATTCTTGTGGGGAAAAGTGCGCAAACCTCTGCAGAGTGTATAAACTAATCATGATTAGCCATGTCCCCTGTTATGGACATCTTGAGTATCTAGTACCTGGATTATCATGTGAATCTCAACATGTTACTCTAAAATTTAATTTTGTTGGGTTTTATTTAATGATGATGCTTAATTGGGATTGAGAATGCTGTCAACCATTCTCAATGTTTAACAACTACCATGATAGTTAAATAAAATTTATTCCTTTGTAGTAGGGAAAAATTGGCTTTACGCAAAACTGTAACCATAGAGCTTTCCACCAGCCAAATATGCATATAGAATAGCCCGTTTCATTACATTACTCTCTATGTGTTACTTTGCCAGCATATTCCATGTGCTGACCCGTTTTGGGCTGCAACGTTAATGTTGCAGACTTTTCAGACGACGATTAAGGAGTTTTTAGGTCGTGGTTCTATACTTAGTGATGCCGTTGGAGTTGATGGACTCACTTATCTTCCAAGCCTTCCGTTGTTATCATTATTAGATGGCCTTAAGCCATATTTATTGTAATAAGTTCTCTTTTGAGACACTCGATGTAATAAGTGTGTGATTGCTACTCTGTTATAAATCCTTCAAGTACTGTGTGGTGTCAGCATTACTGATCCAGGGATGACACGTGAGCACAGAGATTGGACCGTTTGAGGTCTGGTCGCTACACCTCCATGGCATGGGAGGGGCGAGAGCCCCTCCAAGATTGGATCTATCTCTCTGTTTCTCTCTGGTTCTGCGTTCTGCTCTGGCTCTGTTTCACAGTTTCGTATATATATGGAGATCCGTAACTTCGATTGGCCTGAAACCTTCGCCGTGATTTTTTTCCGAATATTAGATTTCTTGCGGCAAAAGAAGAGCGTCAACCACCTTATGGTGGGCTCACGAGGGTAGGGGGCACGCCCCCCTGCCTCGTGACCACCTCGGGCACTGGTTCGCGTTGATTTTCCTTCCGAATTTTCCATATTTGCCAAAAATAAGCTCCGTCCATTTTTATCCCGTTTGGACTCTGTTTGATATGGATATTCTGCGAAACCAAAAACATGCAAGGAACTGGCACTGGGCACTGGATCAATATGTTAGTCCCAAAAATAATATAAAAAGTTGCCAAAAAGTATATGAAAGTTGAATAATATTGGCATGGAACAATCAAAAATTATAGATACGATGGAGACGTATAAAGGCCGCAAAGTGATATGAGGTGTTACCGGCTAGATCGATGTGACTTGGAATCAGGGTCCTGACAAATCGTGAGCTTCTCCTCAGTCTTCATCAGAAGGTCGATCACAACCAGAAGTGGGTCAAGCGTTAGTTTGGTTCAATTCTTTAGAATATGAAGATCACGCAAAACATTGTGAAGAAGAACCATTATTACTTGCATGAAGTTTTTGATCGCACTTGGGCTGTATTGTATCACCTCTACGGTGATGAAGATCTCAAGGAGATGGGCGTCAAACAGGACTTTGACTGGTCACAGCCGACTTCGAAGAAATTCAAGAAGGTCAAAGTTCCTCACTTGGTCGCCAGTTCATATTCTTCATCGCGCGAGATGGATGAAGCTGAAGATTTGAACGACACTGCGGCAAGCCCTACTCCAACAGATGACCCCAACGAAGCTGGCGCTCCTCCATCAACATCATGATGATATTCTTTAGGGGCGTTAGTCCTCATTTTTCGTCCATTTTGGTCATTCGATGACAAAGGGAGAGAAATTTGAGTTAGTCTTCAAGAGGGTCTCTATATATGGGTGTTTTTTTGTTAAGTTGCAACTCTCGCTCTTCTGAAGTGTTTGTTGATCGAGTTGTAAACTTTAGTCCTATGGTGGTCTAACACTTTTGCACTGTTTTCTTCATGCTATTTCCTCAAGTTCGTTAATGCGCGCAGGCTGAATTTCATCAGACACCATATTTCATCATGCATTTCAAATTCTTCATATCATATGTTAAATGCGTGTATGAATTACAAGATATAGAGGGAGATCTCCATGATTCTACTCAACAATGTGCATTTGCTATTCAAAGCAAATTCCTCACATATGCACATCTTCAGGTGAAGTTCTTCTATATCTTGCATTCAAATTCCTCAATATCAGTATTTACACTTCATATGTTTATCCCCGTTGAAAACTTAACCTATATTGTCATCAATCACCAAAAAGGGGGAGATTGTAAGTGCATCTAGTGCCCCTTAGTGATTTTGGTGTATTGAATACTTATAGGTTAAGGGACTAATGCGTTTGTGAGTGTACACGGGTCTATAAGTCTATGAGGAGTATGATATTTACGATGAAAGTCGACCCCTAAAAATGAATGTCCTCAGCTGAAGACTTTGGTTTTCTTGAAGACTTTGAAAGTAACGAAATTGGTGTCACCTTGAAGTCTTGATACTCATGTGAGCATTATGAAGCGTGAAGACTTTTGTTTTCGTGGTTTCATTTTCTCTTTCTTGAGTCATAGGAAACACCGTACTGTTAAAGGGGGTCGAGGTAAAACTAAGGAAAAGTTTCCAAGTGATGCTCATCTCAAAACCCTACACCTACCCAATCCTTTCGAGTGAAGCCATTAGAAATATCATACAGTTTAGTCAATTTCTTCAATGACAAAGATGAAGATCTTCTGGTCTCTGAGGAATTTGTTCTGACTGAGCAGTTAGGAATTCGCCAGTGCGGATTGCCTATAAGTGAGGAACATGATAGGCCTGAGGAATTTGATAGCTCAAATATCCGACCGTTGTTGTGCTACGCGCCAACTGTCCCAAAATATCTACCCACCTAATGGTCATATCATTGAAGGGCATTTATGTATTATCATGTCAGGCTGCTCCCTAGGCTATAAATAGCCGCCCCCTATAACCACTAGTTGGTTGGCTGCTCCGAGAGAAACTGACACTTGTCATTGAGAGCATCCCATCCTCTGAGGACTTTGAGCGAAAATCATCAAGTGAGGAAAAACCCAAACCCAAACACCTACAAACCCAAAGTGATTGAGCATCAGTGAAGATATTGTTCCTGTGTGGAACCGACGCTTGTTACCTTTGAGGACTGTGCATCCTCCAGACATTTTGGCGTCATGGTCTACAGCATCCAAGAGGAAATTGTGGATCATCGAGTGACCGAGTCTGTGAAGGTTTGGAAGTCACCTGAAGACTTACCACAAGTGATTGGGCGAGGTCTATGTGATCTTATCTCAAGGAGAATACGGTGAGGACTATGTGTCCGGGACTGTGTGTCCTCGGATTTAAATACCTAGCTGCTCCAACCAGACATACGACTGTCACAGCAGTTGGAACTAGTCTACCAAATCATCGTCTTCACCAAGCTACTGGTTCTATTTCCTCAACCCTTTCATTTCCTCATTCTTGTGTTGAAGTACTTGATCGTTACTGTTTGAAGACTTTGACTGAAGACTTTCTCAATTTCCTCAATCCTAATTCTTCAGTCACCTTGTCTTCAGCCTGCTTATCCTTTTTATATGCTTCTTGTACACTATGCATGTTTTCATTTCATCATGATGGTTGTGCTACTACTCTGTTATGTTTGCATATGAGTATTTATTCCATTGCTAGTTGTTGGGACTTAGGAATTTCCTAACAAAGAAATTCCTCAGTGACGAATTTGTAAAAATCGCCTATTCACCCCCCCCCCTCTAGTCGATATAACGTACTTTCAAGTACGAGGGTTGACTGGTTCGGGTGTAGGTGCGTGTTGGGGCTGACGTCGCCGGAGAATAACAAGACATGTTGGGGAATAGAGGGAGGGACTGGCCAATGTTGGAGGGTACGGTAGGGCAGCGGAGGCGCAGCCAGCCGAGGGAGGCGGGAGCAGGCGGAACCGACAGGGTGGTTTGGTTTGGGCGGCTGGAGAAAGAAGACAAGAGATAGAAGATACACGACAGATGTTGGATGTCAATCCAATGGCTGGTAGGCAGAATCGTTTGTTGACTAGCTAGTAAGTCGACACCACCTTGGATAGGCTTTTTCCTCATGGGTCCCAAATGTCAGAATCCAAATCTGTCACGGTCATGCAGCCTTTCTTATGAAAATTGACAGCCCATTTGGTGTGGTAGTTCAAAATAAGTTTGTGGGTGCTGGTGGGGGCTAATCACTTGGGTTCTGTAACGCACAGTGAGCTCAAGCAGCCGGCGAGGGTGATGTTATTTCCCTTGGTTGGGATTTGTTACAATATATCACTCTAAATTAAACGAATGGCAAGCCATTTGCCTTGTTTCAAAGAAAATATGACAGTCACAGCCGAGTTGAAAAGGGCAACAACATCTAACTCCAGCTTACAAACTGCACAAAAGCACGAGGGTTAATTGTTCATCAGGTTTAGACAAAACCCAGATTGAAAAGGGCAACAACATCCAACTCCAGCATTGTTTTTGGCACTCACAGTCAAATGGATTGGTCAAGTCCATAGAATGAACATCCTGGGTCGTAAAACTTACTGGATTATGACTACAAGATGTTGTAAATAGAAGCCCGGCACGTTCAGAAGCTCTTTTGTCCACCTAAAACTCCATTTTTTGCTCTTCGACATACCCATCAGTCAAAACCATGATGTTGATAAACTTAAGCCTGATGGACAATAGTAACTTTGCATTCAGCAGGAAGAATGTGACAAAACTAGTGTTTGCATGGTTGGCTACATATCGATTTTGCGTTATTGTCTTCAATCGAATGTCATGAGAAGTGAGAAAATCCCGGTGCTTACGAATCCACCGATTGGTTATAACTTTCTCACCCCGTCCTGTTGCCTAAATAGACATGAAGATTGAAAACAGTTAAGGTCTAAATAAAGAGTGTCGAAAGAGCAACAGCTGAACTTTAATTCTAGTACACTATATGCGAGCTTCCAATGTGCGTGAAATTATCACCTTTATATACAACTTCTCCAGACATGGAAAGCATTGCAGCAAGCCAATAATCTTGTTCAGATCAAAACTATTCATTTCGATATATAAGATCTTGACAGAATCTAGCATCATTGATAGGCTATCCATGGAGAACCTCTTCATTGAGCATAGAACATAATATTAGTACAAAATGTGTACTCCAAGATGATATATAACTTGTGCACAAAAATTTAAAATGTAGCTTATGGTTACAAGTGTAGATGATAATATACAGTACCTGAAAAACTGTGGAGCCAAACACCATCTTGAAATGAGCATAGAGATCCTGTATTACACCCAAGGTCTCCAGTTTAGGCGCAGAGAGGGCGGTTATTTGCGACGGTGAATAGCTAGAATCAAGGATCACCTTTGAAGTGAAGGGGCATCTTGGATGATGAATTGCCCCATCAAAAGAAATTCCAATTCTTACAAGGTTAGGCGACTTTATTTGGAGACAACCGATTCTAACTGTGAAAACAAGCACCAAGCACTCCAGGGCAGGGCAACTGGAGTGGATGATGTTGTGCAATGAGGCCTCCGATATACGAACCCGCGCAAGTGGAAGTTTTTGAGAAATGGGAGTCGAAGGTTTAGTACCAGATTGTCTGGTAGGCAGCACAACATAAATGTGGCGGTGTGGACAGAGGGGGAAACCATGAGATGGATATCGGTGCTAAGGGCACAAGTACATGGCGTTTGGTATCTAGTAGGTGATTTCCTGGGGAATAGTAGAACTCAAGCAGCTGTAGTTCTGTGAATTCAGGGGATTTCAGCCAGGCGTCCATCGTGAAGGGCATGGTATGCTTGCTCGGGTAGCATGATGGGATGCAGAGGCTTTGAACGGAGCCCTGGTGGGAGGAGATGATGGCTCTGGGGAGTTCAAAATCATTAAAGAGAGATAGCTGACGACAGCCGAGATTAAGGGGCATGGCGCACCATAGAGGGCGCCACCGACTTGAGAGGACTTGGGTGCGGCAGCATTCCTTGGTGGGGAAGTGAGATGATCTCCCCAAGGATGGCGTCCGGGAGATCGCTGATGTGGTCCATCCGAGATTCTACGGGTTCCTGGTATCCGGTGGGGGCGGGCTCGCCGCTTCTCCGTGCGCTGCCGGGTGCAGGATCTACAACAGGCATCGTTGCTGGCAGGAGCCTCATCTTCTTCGCGTTGGGGTCAGCCGACTTCATTTTCCTCAAGGGTGTCGCGTCGAGCTCACGGATTTGAGCAGAGTAACGAATGATGAGCCTTGTTGTAGTGTGAGTGAAGAAGAAGGGGGGCTAGGGTTTTTCTGTAGTAGTGATGAAGAAGGGGAGCTGGGGTTTTCTGTAGGAGTGAGGTGAGGAATTTGGGGGTACGAGTTGAGCGAGATAATGTGAGGTGGGTGGGACTCAGGAGGAAGAAGAGCACCTAGGTTTTTTGGGGGGCGGTGTGCTGGGTGTGGGTAGAGCCTCTCATTAAGTAAATATATGGGCTTTTGAATTGATTTTATTATTACTAGGGTGGATGGGTTGTTTTGTCTTGGGCCCAGAGAAACAACTACTATTAGTATAGTGGAGACACTCTACAGCTACCTAGAAAAACAATTACTACTAGTACGGTGGATACACTACCGCTTCTGGCTCCTCCGATGTCATCGAAACGTCTCCCTCTACTGAATGTCGTTTTACTTTTGTTCACCGACATGCGGGCCATGCAGCGCGTGGGCCCAAATGCCATCCACCAAATAAGAAGGTAGTATGCAGGCGGAGAGTCACCCCGGTCATAGTGCAGCAGTAACGAGCCGTCGTATCACAAAACCCCACCTCCCTGCAGTCTAAGTTTGACGCACAAAGCAACCATCATTTCACTCTTTGCTGAATCCCCTTCTCCCTCGCCGTCTTCAAGAAATCCAACACTCGCATCTGCCACCGTTCTTCTCTCCCAATGAAGGGAACGTAAGCGGATCCGTGATGTTGGTATATTTTCGTTCAGAAAAAAAAGAACTTTTGCAAAGCAGTAACCGATCCTCACTCTCTCTTTTGTTTCATTGTCATTGCGATTGTGTTTTCCTTTCAGTGGTCTCCTAGTATTCGTCAGTTTCATGATGGACCAAGGAGAACCAGGCAAAGATCTGCCAATGTTGGAGTAGACGCGGGAGGCTAATCCCCACGAGACAGAGAGCTCCAAGAAGATGGAGGCAGCCACCAAGCGGACCCCAAATACGCTCACGGCCACTTCTAAGATGGTCAAAGCCCCGTTTGAGGTTACAGCCCCCGTGGCCCTGCAGGAGCAGTTTTCCCCCTTCGAGGATGCCCCCCCCCCCATGCTGAGCTAGCCAAGCTGATTTTCTTCTTTGTTGATCTCGATTGTGCTTTTTCATCTAAGTATGTGGTGATAATGCAAAATTTTATTAGCTTCGATGGCATGCTACCTTCCCTGTCATGCATACTTTTGACTCTACATAGTGGTTTAAATAACTTGTGTTTCTTATATTGAAAAGTAATTCAGAATTTGTTTCTGTTTCAGTTAGAGCCCTGATGCTGACAAGGATTGTCTGGTTATACATGTCGCTAGCTATGAGGCGGATGACCTGAATATACGCACTGGGAAAACAGAGTTCTTAGCTTGTTGGATCCTAGAAGCCATTTGCACTTATACCAATGTCAAGATGTATTCCAGCCTCACTGTTGTCAGGCATGTTGTCTAGGGTGTACTGAAGCACAAGAAGTTCAAAGCTACTCCTTCATTTGTGAGGCATACTGTTCTTGTCAAGCTTATGCAGGAAGATGACCTGGCATCCCTCCACAAACAAGTTTATGAGTGGCAAGGCCACAAGGCTATCTTTAGGAAGGTTCACAGGATTGAGCTGCTGCGGGACATCCTCGATGATGTTCATGGCAAGGTCCGTCTTGTGTCCATCACAAATTAGATTGAGACATGAAATAGTTTCCCCAACTAGTGTTTAATAGTAATTTGGATTGTGTCTAATTATCCGAACCTTGCCTATTATCGAGCCCTCTGGGCTAGTACTCTGTTTGAATCCGTCTATGGGAACTGCTGCTACTTTTGTGTGCCCGTGAATCATGTGAGAACCATCCTAATTGTTGCCGAAACAGATGCATCATTACTAGTTTTTTCATGAATATGGCATGGTAAGACATAAGTTGTCGCAGTTTATCATAGGAGCAGTGTGTGTTTGATGAAATAGAGTACTCGTTCGAGAACTGTGCACCGACATATACATAGGGTACATAAGGCCGGTTAAGTACTTGTAAACACTGTTGGTGCTACCCCACTTGTAAACAGTTATGAAAAACATGGCACATTGGCTCAGCTCGCTTCAACACTAGAAAAGTCGTATATCGACCAGCTAACAATCAATAATCTGTTGTCTGACATATAAGAAACTATGTATCTTATTACAGTGGTTCATGCAGTTAACTGAGGCCACAATGTAAATTCCAAACGTTCACACGCTAGTCCAGCGTTCATGTGGAACATTCACATTAAACTCGGCTTCATAAAATACTTGAAAAGCATAAGTTAAGCAATTTTATACATCTCAATGATTCGTAGAACATAACAAACATATACTAGTTCACATCAAAAGACAAAGTTGTGAGAAGGTTTACAAATCAGGAAATATGGTTATTTAAACAGTGACAGTTATTTGCAGTGGCATATGATTAACAACAGCATCTATTGTGTTATAATTGGCACTACATTGATAGTATGAAAGTTCCCTTAAGTAAGTAGCATCACACCACTTCAACACTGCCACTAGATTAACATGCAGAACAATAGCATTAGTATTACTATCATGTGAGTACACATGGTCAGTAAATGTGCAATCAAATTTGTGCAGTTCCACTGGGATGAAGCAATGTTAGCGGTGTGAGATTTAAGTGTAACTGCAAAAACACAATTCCTGGGAAATAAAGCAAGACGGAAGAACTTCATAAAATGGTGGTGGCATTGCTTCAATTTATCGACGGCCTAGACCATTACTTAATAGTGATATTAGGTGGCATTCCTTAATGCTTCCTGTGATTTTACACTATCGGTAGAGATATAAGCATGGGGACAGCAGGGGCATAAAGTGGTGAGGCAGATGTGGTTGCCGAGAGCGGCAAACACTCAGGCAGCATGTCTGCATTTGTCCCAGTTTTTATCTCCTTGGCGACATTTTCCTATGTGAGCAGAGGAAATCTAGACCTACTCGTTCTCATTTGCGTTGTCCCCCAACACCCCTCACTTTCTTTCCTTTTTCGACCAAGAGACGGGTCCACTTCCCCCAACCTTCGCGATCCACCATGCTTTCTTCGCCTCTTCAACCAAGAGACCGGTTGGGTAGCCAGTATCTACTACTTTCCCCTGTTTCCTCTTAGAACCAAGTCCTAGATTCATGCTACAGCTTTCCCACTTTCTTCCCTATTTGAACCAACTCTTAGATTCGACTATATGAACTAGCTTTACCTCTAATAATAGTAAAAGTCTAGGTGGCTTTGGAATAGCCGACGGAAGTAGAAAAAGATCCACACGCAGCCACGTGGGGAGCTGGGGCAGTAGAGCAAGGTAGGTTTAAAATGAATATATACCTGAGGGTCACCGGCATGTGGCAAAGACGGCGTCGGGAGGCCACATATTGGCCACAATACTGCAGGGAGGAAGAAGGGGCCAGAGGCCCTCCCGAGCCGGCGCTGTCTCGAAGAGAACGGCACGGCCGTCGATCGGGACACGCGAGCAGCCATTGGTCTCCTCCCTCGCCGCCGACAACAGCGTGAACGATGCACCTACACCCCTGCCCCAGTCGAGGTGGTCCGGCCGGATTTGTGACCAGCCGTGAGCAGAGAGAGAGTGTGGCCACCTATGTCTTGCTTAGATCTGGAGAGCATGAGAGAGTGAAAGAGAGGAACCCTAGTAAAGCAAGCGCCGAGGCTCCTGCTTATATATATACTGGAGTTATTTTGTTGTACCAGCTTCAAAAAAATGCTCTCCTACGTGTACTCATGAGTGGGCATGAGAGAACTAGTGCGAGCATGCACTCTTCTCTTCGTGAGAGTATAGTATACTATGCCCAAAGAACGTCCGCCACAAGAGTAATAGTATAAGTGTGTGACGTGTGAGTTAAAATAAAAGGTGTGCAACGTCTTTTGTTTTTTAGAAGTTCTAAGGGTAGGGTGTGAAGAGCACATATGTGTGCGACGTCTACCTACAGATAGACGGTGGGTGCGAGAGGACTCGGGAGAGTCGTGACTTGTGAGGGTGCGTGTATGTGAGAGAGAGGGGGCACGTATCAATGCAATGCATGTGTCCGTAAATCATATCTGACAAACGTTTGCCACAAGTCGTTTCCTAATGAATGTCGTAAGAACCGTTAGATCAGCATCCGACAGTGTCAGTTTTGCCATGTCATTTAACAGAACATCCACTCCTCTGACACACAAATCTTCCACGTGAGTGTTATCAACTGACGTATGCTCCTCCCACCGTATGCTCCTCCCACATTTTGGCATATGCACTCCTCCTACACACAAATCTTCCACATGAGTGTTAGCAACTGCCGTATGCTCCCTCCGTTCCGAAATGCAGTGCATATAGCTTTATTGAAAATTCGAACCTCGCAAACTTTTACCGAGTTTTCGTGTACCAAAATGCACATATAGAATACCCAGTATATGTCATTTCATTCATCATCAAGAGGTAACTATAAAGATGGGGCAGGAGTGTACAAAGAAAGACTGTCGTATGACCTGCAGCAATTTCAACTATCCTTTGGTGTGAAGGAATATCATAGGAACTCTATATGATATGATTTTATATGATTTTTTCCTTTAGAGCCAATTGGTTCATAGGAATAGATTCATGTACTCCACATTTCAAAGGAAAATAAACATGATATCATTTTCTATAGCTTTAGAGCCACTTCGTTCATATGAATGGATTCCTATACTCACACAATTTCAAAGGAAAATAAACATTAGTGTATATTCAATAGAAAAGTTCCTACGATGTGAACCAAATGACATCTCTTTTCTAATCCCTCCTCATAGGAATTGAGGTACATGTCATCTCTAGATTCAATTGAAAAGTTCCTATGATGTGAACCAAATGACATCTCTTTTCCAATCCCTACTCATAGGAATTGAGATACATGTCATCTCTTTCCCTACAACTTCCATGTATATATCTTCTATTCCTAAATAGCTAGTACAACCCACTAGTAGCTTTTTTCCTGGACATGCAACTATGGCACAAGAACACGTCATGCAGGCAAGTCATAAATCACATTGTTTTTACTCTATGCACGCAAGCACCACATCATCAATGCATGCATGTTACTCATAAGTTATTTCTTGCATTAGATTTTGTATTGACAATGTATGTGTTGGTCACGTGCACACATATGTAGTTCACATTCACATTTTTGTTAGAAATGTCATTCTTTTAACTACAAATCATTTCTTCTCTTTGTACTCCCTCTATCTAGGTGTGTAAGTCATCTTCCGAAAACCAAGTAATCCCAAAACACTTAGGCACGGTACATTAACTCCCTCCTCGTTTCTTGTTTCTTGACATATCAACCAATAAGATATGTGGGCCGTGCATGCTTTCAATGGCTTGAGACTTTCAAACATGACATGCAGTGGTTAATTCATTGCATGCAATGCAATTACCTAGCAAAAAAACCTAAGATGACTTATACACCTAGACCGAGGGAGTATTACATTTTCATTTTAAGCATACATTCACTTCCCATTAGTTATAGATGTTTCTGGAGGAACTTTTATGCATTATTTTGAGTAGCAAATTTCATGCGGCCACGGGTATATCAAAATGCAGGGCCCGTGTGAAAGTGTGTTATATCAACTAGAGGGGGGAATAGGCGATTTTTACAAATTCGTCACTGAGGAATTTCAAGGTGAGGAAATTCCTAAGTCGCGAACGACCAGCAGCAGAATAAGTACTCAGATGCAAGCGTAACAGTGTAGTAGCACAGTCATCATGATGAAATGAAAACAAGAATAGAGTACAAGTAGCATAAACACAGGGTAAGCAGGCTGAAGACAAAGTGACTGAAGAATTAGGATTGAGGAAATTGAGAAAGTCTTCAGTCAAAGTCTTCAAACAGTAACGATCAAGTACTTCAACACAAGAATGAGGAAATGAAAGGGTTGAGGAGATAGAACCAGTAGCTTGGTGAAGATGATGATTTGATAGACCAGTTCCAACTGTAGTGACAGTCGTACGTCTGGTTGGAGCGGCTAGGTATTTAAACCTGAGGACACACGGTCATCACCACATTCTCCTTGAGATAAGGTCACACAGACCTCGCCCATTCACTCGTGGTAAGTCTTCAGGTGACTTCCAAACCTTCACAGACTCGGTCACTCAGTGATCCACAATTTCCTCTTGGATTCTCTAGACCATGATGCCCAACCATCTGGAGGATGCACAGTCCTCAGAGGTAACAAGCGTCGGTTCCACACAGGAACAATCTGTTCAGTGATGCTCAATCACTTTGGATTTGTAGGTGTTTGGGTTTGGGTTTTCCTCACTTGATGATTTTCTCTCAAAGTCCTTGGAGGATGGGATGCTCTCAATGATAAGTGTCAGTTTCTCTCGGAGCAGCTAACCAACTAGTGGTTCTAGGGGGCGGCTATTTATAGCCTAGGGAGCAGCCCGACATGATAAGACATAAATGCCCTTCAATGATATGACCGTTAGGTGAGTAGATATTTTGGGACAGCTAGTGCGTAACACGGCAACGGTGGATATTTGAGTATCAAATTCCTCAGGGCTATCATGTTCCTCACTTGTAGGCAATCCGCACTGGCGAATTCCTATCTCCTCAGTCAGAAAAAAATTCCTCAAAGAACAGAAGATCTTCGTCTTTGTCACTGAAGAAATTGACTAAACTGTATGAGATTCCAATTCCTCAGGGCTATCATGTTCTTCAGCTGAACACATTCATTTTTAGGGGTTGACTTTCATCATAAATATCAAACTCCTCATAGACTTATAGACCCGTGTACGCTCACAAACACGTTAGTCTCTTAACCTATAAGTCTTCAATACACCAAAATCACTAAGGGGCACTAGATGCACTTACAATCTCCCCCTTTTTGGTGATTCATGACAATATAGGTTAAGTTTTCAACGGGGATAAACATATGAAGTGTAAATATTGATATTGAGGAATTTCATTGCAAGATATAGAAGAACTCCCCCTGAAGATGTGCATATGTGAGGAATTCGCTTTGAATAGCACATGCACAATGTAGAGTAGAATCATGGAGATCTCCCCCTATATCTTGTAATTCATACATGCATTTAACATATGATATGAAGTATTTGAAATGCATGATGAAATATGGTGACTGATGTAATTCAGCAAGCATGCATTAACATACTTGAGGAAATAGCATGCAGAAAAACATAGCAAAAGTGTCAGACCACCATAGGACTTCAGTTTACAACTCGATCCAACAAACACTTCAGAAGAGTGAGAGTTGTAACTTAACAAGAAATGCTCACATATAGAGACCCGCTTGAAGACTAACTCAAATTTCTCCCCCTTTGTCATCGAATGACCAAACAGGCTGAAAAGTGAGGACTAACGCCCCTGAAGAATATCATCATGAAGTCGATGGAGGAGCGCCAGCGTTGTTGGGGTCGTCCGTTGGAGTAGGGCCTGCCGCGGTGTCATTCAAATATTTAGCTTCGTCCGTCTCGCGCGATGGAGAATATGAGCTGGCAACCAAATGAGGAACTTTGACCTTCTTGAATTTCTTCAAAGGTGGTTGTGACCAGTTAAAGTCCTGTTCGAAGCCCATCTGCTTGAGATCTTCATCACCGTAGAGGTGAGACAATACAACCCAAGTGCGATCAAAAACTTCATGCAAGTAGTAGTGGTTCTTCTTCACAGTGTTTTGCGTGATCGTCATATTCTAAAGAATTGAACCAAACTGACGCTTGACCCACTTGTGGTTGTGATCGACCTTCTGATGAAGACTGCGGAGAAGCTCACAATCAGTCATCACACGCGGAGTTGTGGCTTGAGGATATTGCTTTGAAGCATTTGTGGTAGTATCATGCATGGCAGAGTCATCATTGGTGGAATAAGATGCAGCTTTGCGAAACTGTCCATCCAATGGACGAGTGCCTTCATCAATGACACCAGCCTTGCCCTTCTCATCAGCTGAGGAAATAGTCCGTTTGAGGACTTCAATTGGCGGCAAGTAGCTGAGATGATTTTGACGGTCAGCCTTATAGTTGATTGAAGACCGTGATCTAATGAATCTCATGATCCAGGGAGCGTAAGGTTGCAAATGAAATGGTGACAGAGCTACATTGGCCAAAGTCCTCATGAATAAATCGTGGTAGTTGATAGGAATTCCATGTATGTTATTGAATAGCAGATTCTTCATTATGCCAATAACCTCTTCTTCATCAGAGTTGTGGCCCTTGATCGGACTAAGGGTTTTTGGTCAATATTCTATATACTGTCCTTGGCACATAGAGCAACTCCTTGATGAGGATTTTGGTCCTTGGAGCTTGGCCAGGCTTCAATGGCTTCATCAGCACTTGCATCAGATGATCTGAGAATTCAGTTCAGCATAGATGAGCCTTGCACCTTCAATGGGAGGACTGACTGGGATGACGTGAAGTATTTCAAAGGCCAGAGCTTTGCTGTGAGCGTTTTCAGTCATCCAGTCCAGCACCCATGAATTGACATCTTCAACATTTCTAGTAATGTGCAGCGTGGCGAAGAATTGAAGAATGAGTTCTTCATTCCAATCGCAGATGTCGGTGCAGAAATTGAGCAGCCCAGCGTCATGAAGAACACTGAGTACTAGGGTGAAGCACGGTAGAGACTCCATATCCACATGAGGAATTTTCTCATGGTCAAAAATCTTGTCCTTATCAAACAGTAGTGATGAATAGAAGTTCAGCTGGCTAGTAGTCCAAAAACACTTGCGATGTAGTCGAGCAGAGTCATAAGGATTGTAGTCAGTGAAGAAAATATGCTCAGCAAAGAAGTCATCAGCCTTGAACTTCTACTTCTTGGAGTGAGGATTCTGTGGCTTGGGCTGAAGATTTGCAGTTGATGTCTTCACATCCTCTGGATGCACAACTTCTGGAGCCACGGGATGAGGAATCTCAGGAGCCGTTTAATCAACAGCAGCCTTGGCCTCCATTTCTTCAGCACTAGCGGCTGGAGCTTCTCTTGGGATAGAAAGAAGTGAAGCTTGTCGTTCTTCAGAGCCGGTATGAATTTATTCAGTTTGTACATGGAACTGAGAAATTTGTTACAGAGGTGTGGTCAGTGGTGATTTGGGATGATGACTTTCCCAGTAATCATCATTCATAATCGGAGTTGTAGACCCAATATCCACATCCTCATCTTCTTCATCAATTTCTTCAATGCCCGCCTCTTCAACTGTGAACTGAGGCATGCACGATGATACCGACGGGCTTGAAGGGATGTTATCCACTTTAATTTCTTCATCCAATTGCTCTGACGTAGCAGCAGAAGGATTTTCTTCATCTGACTCACTAGGAATCACATATTCCTCACCAAAGGGAACAATCTCCTTTGATGGCATGCTTGATATTGGAATAGCATCTATGGGGTTTGCATAAGAGCTCATCAAAGTCTTCACTTTCTTTGGAGCTGAAGACTCCGAGGATGCAGATGCTTTCCTTTTATTCACTGTTGCCTTCTCTGCAGCCTTAGTCTTCTTCGCTTCTGATGCAGAAGGAAGGTTGATGCTTGTTGTCTGTGTAGGAGGAGCAGAGGAAATAGGTGCAATTTCTTCAGGCGCAACTGATGAAGTTGCCCTGACATGTTCAGTTTCCTCAGGCGCAGTAGCAGATGCTTCAACTGGCCTGGCTTGCTCTTCAGGCGCAACACTAGAGGTTGCCCTGGCAGTTTCTTCAGTGGCTGGAATTTCTTCAGCAGCCCTGGTACTTTTAGAATCATCAGCTGTTCTTGCATGCACTTCAGTAGGCTAAGCAGATGTCTCAGCCTGAGGTATTTCACGTTGCGATGAGGCTGCAACATTTGGAGTGAAGGTCTTCGTCAGCATGACAAATCTGACTTTGGCTCCCATCCAATCTGCACGGTATGTGTCAAATTCATCACTCAGTTCTTTGATCTCAGTTTGTATGGTCACAAGTTCATCAGTTGTCATTTTTACAACATTCTTCTTCAGAAAACGCTCCTTTTTGTACTGAGCTTTCTTCAGTTGTCTGGCCTTCTCAAACTTCCATTTTTCTTCGACAATAAAGGTTGTCACCATATGACATTGGCCAGGTGTGAGATTGAAATCAGGCATAGGAGTGTTAGGGTCCTTGTGCCAGAGATCAATGAAATCGAGGATCAACTTGGGATCCAGCAGAAGTGGCACATTACTGCCTTTGGCTCGAGCGGCCCTTTGTTGTCTGTCTCTGATGATTTTAGCCAATTCTTCATCATCAGCTTCGTCTTCACTTGACGGTACTTGAAAGGCAACCTGCTTCTTATGAGGACTTGGCCTTGTGCCTCATCCAGCGGTGGCCTTTTTCTTCAGCAAGGTGGGGCCTGTTGAAGACTGTGGAGGAGCTGAAGAACTTGCAGATGCTTGTGAAGCAGTAGAGATACCCATGGTCCTTTGGCAAGAGGCACGATGCGCAGGTGCCGAGGACTTTGCAGCAGCCGCTGAGGATTTTGCAGAGGGGGTTGGAGCTGCTTTTGAGGAAGTAGCTTGAGGAATAGGTCGTGAGGGATTTGCAGCTGAGGAACTGGGCTTGTGAGCAGGCTTCTTTGGCATGGCCTTCTTGGGATTGCTAGCAAAGGCCTCAACAGCGGCAGAAGCAGGGTCTTCATTGAATTTATTCACTGCTTCTTTGGCCATTTTGGCCAACTTTGTTTGCTGCATGGCCCATTCTTTCAGAAAGACCTCACCACGCTTGATGCTAGTGGGATCAGCTTCTTGGACTGGTGCAAATGGAGGTCTTGGGCATGGAGGGGGTATGGCAAATTTCTTCATGTACTTGGGATTCACGTATCTGTACTCCCTCCATTCTCTGGCCCATCTCCTCTCTATCCTCTGAATGCGCACTTTGCGCTCATTCTTCGTATCCTTGCCATGAATTACTTCATCAGGAGTGCAATACCCTGCATAGATGTCATCGGGCTCGAAAGCAGTATTCACTTCTGGCCTTTTGCCTCCCTTCTTAGGTATTTTTCCATCATCCATTTTCTTCAACTGAGGATTTTGAGCAATTGAGTTCTCTGACGAGGTATGCAATTTGTCTTCGACGAATGCTGCAAATGAGTTAAGTTGATGAGAACCTAGAGATTCAGCAGCAGACATGTGTACCTGTGAACAGAGTATAGGTGCGAAGAATTCAGAGAGGTCATATGCGTTCTCAGAAGTTTTTCAAAAGAAACAAGTTTGAGGATTTTGACAAGGGGTGTCTTGAGGAATTTTACTAAGCGGTCTTTGACTTAGGTTCCAGAGTTGTATAGATTAAAAATCCACACAATTGAGGAATCTTGAGGAAAAGCGTTGCTTAGAGAAACAGATCAAGAACAGATGCAACTGTGGTGTTTTAAGGGTGTGGAAGTTGAAGAATAAACACCTTTTGAAGATTTTGTGGAAATCATCATAATCAACAAGGGCAGTAAAAATAGATTCTATTTACCCTTGATGAAGAACCCGACGAACTGAGAGTTGAAGTGGAGAAGTCAGTTCAGATCTTCCATGCCCTAACTTGGCGGCGAAAGACAGCTACGGCGGCGGCGGAGTGAAGATTTCTGCGGCCGGCACGAGTACGACAGCGAAGAGGTTGAGGGAATGAAGCTCTTCCTCACTGGCGATGATGGAAGTAGCAGCGGCGCTAGGTCAGAGAGCTCGAACAAGGGAAGTGAGGTCGAGCAGGATAAATGAGGTCAGTGGAGGGTGAGGGGTATTTATAGCCGAGCTGAAAACCGTTCGTCTGAGAAAAATGGACGAACGTGCCCCTGACCCTTCTCATCCTAGCGACATGTGTCACCCATATACTGTGAAGTGGAGATCGTGTGAGATCGTGGGTGAGTAGAATAATCTCATTGTGGGATGCGGAACGGTTTGAGCGGCAAAAGCCGAAAATTGAGATATGAAAATTTTAATGTTTCGCTCGCAAATTCTTCAACTGATAAGGACAAAGTGAACATTTTGAATGGGTTTCAAATAGAACGCACATGAAGAATTTGTGAACGGATTGTGTTGAGTTTAGCATAGAGGGGGAAGGGTCCGATCACATTCACTTAGCAGAAAAGTCAACTTGAAGAAATAGCAATAAGTGAATGTTGTGGAGGAATTGAAAACTCATATATATATATATATATATATATATATATATATATATATATATATATATATATATATATATATATTCAACGAAGAACTCAGTCGGAAAGAGTGAAGACTTTGCCAAGTTGAAGAATTTGAAGAACTGAGGAATTTCAAAAATGAAGAAAAACTCAAATTGAAGATTTTCAATTTTTGTTGGTGGCGTGACCCATCGTATAAGAATGATGATTTCAGACGCCGTGTACAATTGTCGTGGGGCTCTGAGAATCAAATTCTTCGTTAATTTCTTCACACTTAGAGGGTTAGTCTTCATTGATTGAAGAAAAACGTTACTTCGTGTGTTGCACATCTAAGTCATCAATTTGCATAAGTGTTAGGATGTGTGTCATTTTCAAAGAACATTCGAAGATTCTAAGATATTTAGCTCACACCGCAACTTGTTAAATCTCTTCTCATCCAAGGGCTTTGTGAAGATATCAGCTAGCTGTTCTTCAGTCTTCACGTGCTCAATAGAGATGTCGCCCTTCAACACATGATCTCGAAGAAAATGATGACGAATCTGGATGCGCTTTGTCTTAGAGTTCTAAAATGGGTTATGAGTAATCTTGATGAAACTCTCATTGTCATAGTAGAGTGGCACATTCTTCACATTGATGCCATAGTCCTTTAGGGTTTGCTTCATCCATAGCAATTGAGCACAGCATGAACCAGCAGCAATGTACTCAGCTTCAGCAGTAGAGAGTGATACGCGTTCTTCTTATTTGAGGACCAACATACTAGGGATTGTCCGAGGAAATTGCATGTGCCTGATGTTGACTTGCGGTCCACACGATGACCAGCATAGTCAGAGTCAGAATATCCAATGAGATCAAAAGTCGAGCACTTGGGATATCATAATCCAAGTGTTGGAGTGTGAGCTAGATATCGAAGACTATTCTTCACAGCCTTATGGTGTGATTCCTTCGGTGTAGCTTGAAAATGGGCACACATGCAAACACTAGGCATAATATCTGGCCTAGATACACATAGATACAATAAAGAGCCAATCATGGAGCAGTATACCTTTTGATCGAATTCTATACCATTTTCATCAGTTCATAGATGGCCATTTGTGGGCATAGTGATTTTGACGCCTTTGCAATCTTGCATGCCAAATTTCCTCAACACATCCTCGAGGTATTTACCTTGAGATATGAAGATGTCGTTGCGCTGTTGACGAATTTGAAGACCTAAGAAGAATTTCAATTCTCCCATCATAGACGTTTGATAGTCCTCACTCACCATATAGGAAAATTCGCCACTGTAACGTTGTTTAGTACAGCCAAAGATAATATTATCAACATATATTTGGCACATGAATAATTCATCATCATAGGTTTTGGTGAAAAGAGTTGGGTCAAGTGAACCGGGTTTGTAGCCTTTCTTCATGAGGAATTCCTTCAAAGTATCATACCATGCCCGAGGGGCCTGCTTGAGGCCATAGAGGGCATTATTGAGTCTGACGACTTTGTCAGGATGCTTAGGATCTTCAAAACCTGGGGGTTGAGCAACATATACTTCTTCCTCAAGCTTACCATTGAGGAATGAACTTTTCACGTCCATTTGATATAAGATGATATTATGCTGGTTAGCATAAGCAAGCAATATGCGAATAGCCTCAAGTCTAGCAACAGGTGCAAAAGTTTCATTGAAATCAATTCCTTCAACATGTGTGTAGCCTTGAGCTACCAGACGTGCCTTATTCCTCACCACAAGGCCATTTTCATCTTGCTTGTTGCGATAGATCTATTTGGTGCCAATGATATTGTGCTTGCGTGGGTCTGGTCTCTTGACAAGTTCCCAGACATTTTTGAGCTCGAATTGATGTAATTCCTCTTGCATCGCTTGAATCCACTCAGGCTCCAAAAATGCCTCATCTACTTTAGTGGGCTCTGTGATAGAGACAAAAGCAAAGTGCCCACAAAAGTTAGACAAATGAGGAGCCTTTGAGCGTGTGAGAGGACCTGGTGCTTTTATGTCGCCGATGATTCTCTCAATCTGCACTTCATTTGCGACGTGAAGATGAGCGGGTTGACGACGTTGAGTGGGCTCAGCATTTTCTTCGGCGCCATTTTCCTCAGGTGCACCAGCATGATGCTCTTCACGTTCTGGAATGACTTCTTCAGCGGATTCTTCGGTAGGAATGACATCCTTAGTAGCCTTGAACTTAATGGATTCCTCAGGTGACATTTCATCTAGCACATGAGGTAGGTGCTCTCTTTTCGAGTCGTTAGTTTCATCGAACTGCACATCTACAGTTTCAACAACCTTGTGGTGAAAGGTGTTGAAGATTCTGTAGGTGTGCGAATCTTTTCCATAACCAAGCATAAAACCTTCATGTGCTTTCGGTGCAAATTTAGAATTGTGATGAGGATCTCTAATCCAACATTTACCATGAAGACTTTGAAATAACTCACATTGAGTTTCTTGTCAGTGAGGAGTTCATATGAGGTCTTTTTGAAGAATTTGTGAAGATATACCATGTTGATGATGTGGCATGTAGTATCAATTGCCTCAGGCCAGAAGCGAGGAGACGTCTTGTATTCGTCAAGCATAGTGCGAGTCATCTCAACAAGAGTCTTGTTCTTGCGCTCCACGATGTCATTCTGCTGGGGAGTATAAGGAGCAGATAATTCGTGAGTAATACCAAGTTCATAAGATAGTCATCAAGGCCAGTATTCTTGAACTCGGTCCCATTGTCACTTCTAATGTGCTTGATCTTCACACCGAAGTTTGTTGAAGCCCTCGAGGAAAATAGTTTGAAGACGTCCTGCACTTCAGTTTTGTTAGTGATGATATGCACCCATGTGTAACAAGAATAGTCATCAACAATAACAAAGCCATATAAAGATGCAGCATTAGTGAATGTGGCATAATGAGTAGGGCCAAAGAGATCCATGTGAAGCAATTCAAATGGACGAGTGGTAGTCATAATAGTCTTCAAGGGATGCTTGGACATGATCATCTTTCCAGCTTCACAAGCTCCACACAGATGGTCCTTGAGGAATTTGACACCCTCTATGCCAATGTCGTGATTCTTCTTCGTGGGTGTGTGCAAGTTCCTCATGCCAACATGACCTAGTCGTCGATGCCATAAACAGCCTTCTGAAGCTTTTGCCAGTAGACACGTGGCAGGTTGTGGTCCTGTAGAGAAATCAACAATATACAAGTCTCCTCTCCTAAAGCCTTCGAAGACTTTGGAATTGTCAGCTTCCATGATCACAACACAACGATACTTGCCAAAGACAACGATCGTATCAAGATCACAAAGCATTGAGACAGACATGAGGTTGAATCCTAAGGACTCGAAAAGCATGACTTTGTCCATGTGTCGATCCTTTGAGATCGCAAACCTACCTTTTTTAGAATGATGACAGTGAGATTCTCTCACTGCCTTTTATATTAATAAAATAATAGAGAGGGGGGTTAGAGTGTCCAGGGTGTCCAGATC